>NW_027256882.1:285213915-285681415 GCF_029215685.1 Pituophis catenifer annectens | reverse complement strand
CCTTATCTCAAGCATCTCACACACACAGAAAATACACCCAAATAGAGAGAGAGCATCATAATTCCGTTCAATAAACTCCTACGGGCAATGGGTATCAGTTGGGCTAGGTTGGAAAATGATAAGCAGTTTTTTGTTAGGCATACCTGACTCAGTCGTATGTGGAAATAGAAGTAACTTGGTGTGAGTAGGGAGAGTGGCTGTATGAAAGTGAAGATCTCTGCTATTGTTGCAACACAGTTGCATGAATACGCAAAACTCTTAGTAGTCTGTTGTTAGGCTCATAGCTAGGCACGCAATCTTCAAAGGTGGAACCTTACCTGCCCGTTTTGAAAATTGTAATAGATTCTTTCCGCATGGAAGCATGGCAACATGGACTCGGTTAATATTTAGCATCCAAATTCAGAAATCAATGAAAATGCTTGCTTGGTCTCATTGTCTTAAGATGACGTCATCAGCCAATCAGAATACAACAACACTGTCGACCAATCAGAATACACCTTTGCCTCTTTTCATAGAAAAACGTCAGTTACGATCACACAGTTTGCCCATAAGAACCAAACCGAGAACTTCAGCCAGAAGATGATGAATGCGATTTCATCGAAACGTCGCTACTACCCTTTTAAGGATATGTTTACAATTACACGGGAAGAAACCCGAGATATTAACTGTACACACACACACACACACACACACACACACACACACACACACATATATATTGTTTACTGAGACACCTGGTCAACCCCAACATGTGGGAGGGAGCATACTGCTCCCCTTTCGCCTTTCAGCTCCAATCCAGGAGCCCTCAAGCAGTCACATTCACGACAAATCAAGTTCAAATCCGAGTAAGGGTATGGCTAGCTGATGAGAGCTAAATAGCTTGAAATAGATCTATACTAGTCTCCCTTTATTTATCAGCAAAATATAAATTTTATATATATATATATATATATATCAGTGGTGAAATCTAAAATTTGTTACTACCGGTTCTGTGGGCGTGGCTTGGTGGTGAGGGGTAATGTGATTGGGTGGGCATGGCCATTTTTTTTTTTTACTTTTAAAACCATTTTTTCTACAACCTCTTTGGCGAAGAGGTTGTAAAAATTGCTTTCAAAAGGCTCTGACGATCCCAGCTGAGTTGCCTGATCGGCAGAGGCTTTTTTTCTTTTAAAAGCCTCTGCCAATCAGGCAAATCAACTTGGATCGTCAGAGGCATTTAAAAGAAAAAAAGCCTCTGCCGATTAGGCAACTCAGCTTGGATTGTCAGAGGCTTTAAAAGAAAAAAGCCTCTGCCGATCAGGCAACTCAGCTGGGATCGTCAGAGGCTTTTAAAAGCATTTGACGATCCCAGCTGAGCCGCACGATCATCAGAGGCTTTTTTTTTTACTTTTAAAAGCATTTTTTCCACCAAAGAGTTTGTAGAAAAAATGCTTTTAAAAATTAAAAAAAGAAAGAGACAGATACAGATACAGATAATAGATGGGTAGAGATAATGGTAGATGGATGGAGATGGTAGATAAATGGATAGAATTATAAATAGATAATATAGATTATTGTATTTTAATACTATATTTCTACTTAGTTTGAACACCCAAACCAGGTAACAAGTCTATTACAACATAGTTTAAAACCAATATAAATATAAACTCTTAAAAACATTAGTTCTTCTGACTAGTAGGGCAGCAGATAAAAACAGAAAGATTGGGATAAACTAGGATCCATAACCATAGTTTGAAGTTGGTCAGAATCAGCTTGTTCCGACTTCCATATTTAGTGAGTCCAAGTTCAACATATAAAAGTCTGCTATTACTTACATAGCTTCTCTGGTAAAGAAAGCCAAAGCCTCAAAATCTAATGTAACTGAATGCAATAAATAATAAAATATTATCTCAAAACTAAGTTTTTACTGCTAAGGATCTTTGATACAAGCTTTTGGCTAGAGCTGATCTCTATCCCAATTTTATAATGCAGATTTTCCTTCTCCCAAGTTTTAATATGCATTTAGAAATGTGCTTTGATTGAATACAGCTATTAAAATACCAAACCTGGTTTTACTGGCGCTATCAGCATGAATCAGGAAGTGGGAAGTTTCTGGGTCAAGAGGCTGACATTTAAAAAAATGACTTGTTGAAAGGTAGAGCAGAAGATGGTGCCAACCTACCAGCCAAGATTTTTATTGGTCTGATAAGAATGGCAGTGTATTATAGTCTGCAATCTGCAAAAAAATAATAATAATTGACATTTGTGTTTGTCTCTGTGTGAGTCTGCCAAGTTTTACCGATATTTATGAAGGCTCAACTGGCGCAATCTTATGCATCTATGGCTGTGTTCCAGGGGTGGGTTCTACTTAACCTTTACTATCCGTTTGCAGCGGGGCCGCGCACATGCGCTTGCTACGCTCGCATACGCGCGCACACTCTTCTGCACATGTGCAGAAGCATTTTGATGACGTCGGGGTCAGTGGGCGGAGCCTCCCGCCGGTTTTACTACCGGTTCTATAGAACCGGTGCAAACTGGGGGCAACTCACCACTGCTGTGTTCATACAATACATTTTAAGCAAGTCCCTTAAAGCTGAATGGCTGCTGTTACGCATCTGAAGCTTGGCTTCTTTTAACCATTTTTGTGGGGTTGACAAAGCTGTCCAAAATCCAGCCATTTTGTCAATTTATTTCACGATATTATGCAAATTCCAGAAAATGGATGAACTCAGCAATAAAATAAAATAAAATAAATAAAATAAAAAAATAAAATAAAATAAAATAAAATATACAAATTAAAGTAAAGTAAAATAAAATAAAATAATATAAAATAATAAAATAAAAATAATATAAAATAATAAAATAATCATGTATGGTGTCCTTGAATCAATGCCTGACTCCGATCTGGTTCCTATCTTGGTGGGAGAACCCTGTTTGTTTGTTTTTATCGTGATTATTGTAAGTGTGATTATCATATTATTATTAGTGATGATGTTAGGGTTAATTGTTGATATATTTTAACAATTTAAATTGATTCTGTGTCTCTGTGTTTGGGGTTTATAACCATCTTTCAATGGATCAGGAATGCTCAAAAAGTGATCCATTAAACATAAATAAATTAAAGAGCCTAATTAGAGCCCTGGGCTTAACTGTGACCAAACATTGTGCAAGTACTTGACTGCAATTTGGAAAAAAAATCAAATCTATCTGCCAGGCTGATAAGAGCAAAAGCATCAGTGTTGCTGATTGAAAAGCTTCTGATCAAGGTTTCTAATCTTCTATTCTTTTTTTCCAGTTAACTCTTTTTGATTAATCATATGAAACTACATCATCACAGCAGATGCCAGCACCTAGTGTGCTTTAAAAGGGGGACCTTTTGTCAGGTTGGGACCTTTTGTCCAGGGGGACCTTTTGTCAGGTTCGCCTGATTCGCCAGTTGCGACCCTTTCTTGATCGGGATTCCATGTGCACAATCACTCATGCCCTTGTCACCTCTTGCCTGGATTACTGCAACGCTCTCTACATGGGGCTCCCCTTGAAGAGCACCCGAAGGCTCCAACTGGTCCACAATGCGGCCACGCGGGTAGTCACAGGAGCCGCATGGCGCTCCCATTCAACACCTCTCCTGCGTGAGCTGCACTGGCTCCCGGTGGTCTTCCGGGTGCGCTTCAAGGTGTTGGTTATCACCTTTAAAGCGCTCCATGGCATAGGACCTAGTTATCTTCGAGACCGCCTGCTGCTACTGACGGCTTCCCATCGACCTGTGCGCTCCCACAGAGAGGGCCTCCTCGGGGTGCCATCAGCCAAACAATGTAGGCTGGTGACCCCTAGGGGGAGGACATTGTGGGGCACCTACCCTCTGGAATCAGCTGCCCCCAGAGATAAGGAGAATCCAAGACCTCAGTGCCTTCCGCCGTGCCCTTAAAACCTTCTTTTTCTAGCAAGCCGGGCTGGCCTAACACTTTTTAAAATGTTTTTAATTGTTTGTTATTGTTTTTAATCATGGGGCCAAATTTATATATATCTTTTTAATTGTATTTTAATGTTTGTAGTTTATGCTTTTACTTGGCTGTTCACCGCCCAGAGTCCTCAGGGAGAAGGGCGGTATACAAATCTAAAAATAAATAAATAAATAAATAAATAAATAAATAAATAAATAAATAAATAAATAAATAAATAAATAAATAATAAGCTAAGTGGAAATATCCTTCTCTCTCTTTTTTTTCCTTCTGTCCAATCATGTCAGATTCTTGGAATTGCTTGGACAAATCCTTGCAGCCTTCTTGGCACGATTTTCATCAGTGGTTTGCATTGACTCTTTCCTAGGGCTATTGTCAAGTGACTGGCCCAAGGTCACTCAGCTGTCTTTGTGTCCAAAGCAGAACTAGAACCCATGGTCTCCTGGTTTCTAGCCTGAGGCCTTAACCAAACTGGCTCTCAACCCTTGGTTAGTACCTACAAACCTTAGGGCAATAAGGTAGGTTGGGGGATTAAAAATAAAAAAAGGCTTCTTGCAGGAAGACAATCAGAGGTGGTATTCAGCCGGTTCGGATAGATTCGTCCGAACCAGTAGCGGAAATCGCGGGTGGCCGTCCACCTGCCGAAAGCTCTACGCTGTTCAAATTAGGCACATTTTAGACACTGGGCCCATATGTGGAAGAGCAAAGCGCATGTGCGGAAGGATGTGCACGTGCATGGACGAGGCACGTGCGAGTGAAGCGAGTGTGCGTGTGGGCGCTCACATTTGCGAACCGGTAGGGAAACTAAGTGAATACCAGGGGTAAAATCCAGCAGGTTCTAGAGAAGCGGTAGCGGAAATTTTGAGTAGTTCAGAGAACCAGGAAATACCACCTCCGGTTGGCTCCAGAGTGGGGTGGGAATGGAGATTTTGCAGTATCCTTCCCCTGGAGTGGGGTGGGAATGGAGATTTTGCAGTATCCTTCCCCTGGAGCGGGGTGGAAATGGAGATTTTGCGGTATCCTTCCCCTGGAGTGGGGTGGGAATGGAGATTTTGCAGTATCCTTCCCCTGGAGTGGGGTGGGAATGGAGATTTTGCAGTATCCTTCCCCTGGAGTGGGGTGGAAATGGGGATTTTGCAATATCCTTCCCCCAGGAGTGGGGTGGGAATGGAGATTTTGCAGTATCCTTCCCCTGGTGCGGGGTGGAAATGGGGATTTTGCAATATCCTTTCCCTGCCACGCCCACCAAGCCACGCCCACAGAACCGGTAGGGGAAAATTTTAGATTTCACCCCTGGTGAATACCACACCTGAAGACAATGGCAAAGTCTTTCCTGTTAGGAAATATCAGAGCACAATTCCTCCCTCCGGTTTTTTCTGATGCGCCTCACCGATTAAGTCTCACTCTGCTGAGGTTTCCAACTGAGAGTAAAATCCCTTTGGAAGCTGAACTTCGCATGGCTGGATGTGGAACGAAGCATGACCTGGAAATAATTCAGTTGCCATCGCTTTTCTGGGTGCAGCCTCCCAGAAGCAGAGAAGCAGCAGCTGGCAAGCAGGTTGGGATGAATGAGCATCTGTGCTCTCCGAAATAGGCCTTGGATGGCAGAGTCCCCTTGGGTGGCCCTATGGGTCATTTATTGGGGTTTATGAAAATTGTGCTGCAGACTCAAGCATAACATATATTCCAGATAACTGAAATATCCATCTAGTTTAGTTCCAAGCTGGGAGAAAGACACTTGGAAACATGGAGGCTGATTGGAAAGATGGTTTAATGGTGAAGCAGAAGCACATGGGTAGTTCTGGGCAGCTGGCCACATGGAGTTGAGAGAGAGGGGTATTTATACCTTCTCTTGGGCTTTGCCCTTGAGCTTCCTGTTCCTGTGCAAGAACATGTATTCTATTGGATGCTGTCAGACTCCCATAGGGCCCTGTAGGGGTGATGTTTGTCTGAGCTAAGATTGGTTGGAGTTTGGGCTGATGCAATGAAGGGGCTTGCTGTGCCATGTGATGACCTCTGCTGCTACATGGGTTAATCCTATTATGTCCTGGAGGGTCATGTCTTCATCCCATCACGCTGGATCTGGAGGTCTTTTGTCTTGCAGATAGTCTGGCCCAATCTTGGCCCAAACTAGATATTTGGTTTGGAGACTCTTGTTCTAGGCTAGCAAGCTGATTCTCTGGATGGAGGAGATACGGCCCCAACGTTACTGCAGAAGAACTATTGAACTGCCACTTTAGTGTCGAGATTGTACACGAAACAGGAAGTGGATGCCTTCTGGTTTTTTTGACCCAGGAAGCAGAGTGTCTTAGAACAGCTGTGTCTGCAAGGGTGCAGAGTTCTGATTTTCATAATATGGGTCCCAAACGGAATTATGATCAGGGCTCTGCAAATTAAAAATAACCTGTTTTCTTAAATGCAGGTAGTCCTGAATTTACAACCATTCATGTAAGGACTACTCAGAGTTACAACAGGACTCAAAAAAAGTGACTTAGACCTGGTCCTCACACTTACAACCACTATGGCATCCCCATAGTCACATGATCAGAATTTGGGCGATTGACAAATGGCATGGCTTTACGACCGTTGCAGTGTCCCGGGGTCATGTGGTCACCATTTGCAAACCTCTCAGGAGGCTTCTAACAAGCAAAGTTGATGGAGAAAGCTGGATTCGCTAACAACTGCGGTGATTCACTTAACAACCATGCTAAAAAGGTAAAATTGAACATGACTCGCTTAACCATATCACTTAGCAATGGAAATTCTGGTCCCAATTGTGATCGTAATTCGAGGACTATCTGTAGTTGGGGCTTATTCATGAACAAGCATTCATCAAATATCCCAATCAGATGACCTACTTCTATAATGTACCATGTGCTGTATTTTTATCTGATAATCATTTGGGACCATACAGTCTTAAGAGTTGAACGTTACAAGGGGAATTTGTTTGTGGAATATTCCTCTCCACTTTAAGTATACAACAGGTTCTCCAAGGTTGTAGCAGGCAGAACAAAGGTCTAATTAGGACATCAAGACAGAGTTCTCTATCACAGATGTCTGCTTGGGTGGGGTTGGACTAGATGACCTACAAGGTCCCTTCCAACTCTGTTAATCCGTATCTATATCAGATGCTCTCCAGATGCATTGACTTCTATCTCTAGAATTTCCCACCAGCGTAGTAGCTGTTAAGAATGCTGGGAACGAAAGTTGGTCAAATTTGAAAGGAAGCTCAGGGACAAGCCATCTTGCATCTTTCTCCATTGAACCTTTTCCCCCAAGTTCCTACTTTCCTTGCCTTGGCTTCTACTGAGGTTCCAGACCATCCCAAGACCTTCGTTCATTAAATTTCTAACCAAATTAACCAGGAAATCGGCCAAACTCATCGCATGCTCTCCATCCTCTTTCACTAACACAGCTGCAAAGAAAAATCCAGAAGTGTTGCTTCTGTTTTTTGTTTTTTGTTTAATTTTTTGTTAACCGCAGTGTATTGTGTCAGTCACTTTGACAGACTGTGGTTTATATTAAAAAAAGGGAATCGAAAAGAATGGCTTGCTTCAAAGTTAAAGCTTTTGATTCCTTCTTCTAAACATCATCTAGATGTGTTTCTCCTCCATTATGCTCCAAACTGGAATGAAGGCAGCTTTCCACACAATACAGTATCTCTTCTAGAAAATTTCTTGCTTTCTGAGGTTGCCTTAATTGTCCAAATCCCCTCTCTTCCTTGAGTAATATTTCCTAACAAATTAGCTTAGTTTAATAAAAGGACTTCCCCTGTCAACTCTCAGCTTTGCCTACTCTGCCTCAGTGGCTTGCAGAGTCACCATTAAGAATGTCCATAATGCCTTCACATCAGTGTTGAAATTCAAAAATTTTCCCGACCGGTTCTATGGGCGTGGCTTGGTGGTCATGTGACCGGGTGGCATGGCTTGGTGTTCATGTGACCGGATGGGCGTGGCTTGGTGGTCATGTAACCAGGTGGGCATGGCTGCACAACAGACTCACACACAATGAAAAAGCAGCTGGACTTCACACAAAATGGCCCCTGCAACAAGCAGGAACCTCACAATCATGCACAGCTGATTTTCTCACAGCTGATTGGTAGTAAAAAAATGCTAAAAAAAATTCCGACATTGCCTGGCACAGCTGATTGTTGCACAGCTGATCTTCGAATTTTTTTTTTTACTTTTTTTAGCATTTTTTGCTAAATTTGGTTTGAGCGAATAGGTAGTAAAAAAATGCTTTAAAAAAGTAAACAAAAATTCCAACAGTTGCGCGGCGCAGCTGATTGTCGTACTTTTTAAAGCATTTTTTTACTACTGGTTCAGGTGAACTGTAGCAATTATTACTACCGGTTCAGGCGAATCAGCATTTCACCCCTGCTTCACATATCTAAAGGTTGTTGCAGGAAAAAAAAGCCACACATCTGGAGATGAAAATATTACCCAGTTCTAGA
Organism: Pituophis catenifer annectens; assembly: GCF_029215685.1. Lineage (NCBI taxonomy): Eukaryota > Metazoa > Chordata > Lepidosauria > Squamata > Colubridae > Pituophis > Pituophis catenifer. The sequence goes on along the minus strand of NW_027256882.1, from coordinate 285,673,024 downwards.
TCTGGATATAGTGACCGCTGCTGCCACTGAGATTCAAAATGGTGGCAAACAATGCTTGTCATGGCATGAAAAACAGCCAAAGGGAATAGAAACAAGCTGCCATTTTGAATTTCTGTGATGACCTAGAACAGGCGGTCTCCAAACTGGCAATTTTAAGACTTGTTGGGGAATGCTGGGGAATTCTGGGAGTTGAAGTCCCTCCAGGATGTTTCATACCTCATCTCCCATTAGCCTCAGCCAGCAAAGCTAGTAGCAAGGAACTGTTTTTAGTGCGACACAAAGCTTGTGGAGGGCACCAAATTGCTTACCTTGTTTGAGAATCATTGCAATATTTAAATTCCTTTATTATTGATTATTCTCTGGGTTATCTTAAAGTTTAGCAGTACTGCCCTTTTGTCCCGTCACCAGAAATGATATGCAACCATTTATGGAAAGTTGAAACAGTAATAATATCACCTTTTAGACTAGAATAGAGCTCGAAGGGACCTTGGAGGTATTCTAGTCCAGCCCCCTGCCCAAGCAGGAGACCCTATACCATTTTAGACAAGTGACTGTCCAGTCTCTTCTTAAAAACCTCCAGTGATGAAGCGCCCATGACTTCTGAAGGGAAGGTATTCCGCTGGTTAATTGTTCTCACTGTTTGGAAGTTTCTCCTTAATTCCAAGTTGCTTCACTTTTTGATTAGTTTCCAACCATTGTTTCTTGTCCTGCTCTCTGGTGCTTTGGAGAATAATTTTGTGAGAAACAGACTCACCAGTCAGAAATTTTGACAGAGTCATGAAGTGAAGCAAAAACCAGTTTATTGCATTGTAGGAAGAAATATCCTTCTGGGTTCGGCTCCAAGTGGGGAAAAAGACACTGGAAACATGGAGATTGCTTGGAAAGATGGTTTAATGGTGGACAGGATCACATGGTTTGAGTTCCTGAACAGAAAAAGGGGCCGAGACGCAGCGAGTCCCCGGGTTTTATGCCCTCTCTGGCTTTGAACTTCCTGGGGCCCCGAAAGAGTATCCTGGTTGGTTGTCAGACTCCCAGGGGGTGGGGGTCTTAGCTAGCCTTGATGGCTGATGCAATTTTCCCAAGTGCTATGTGTTGAGTTTCTGTTGCTAGATGGGTCCTATTGTGTTAGTTTCTGTTGCTAGATGGGTCCTATTAGTGTTAGTTTCTGTTGCTAGATGGATCCTATTGTGTTGCAGATGATGGTCCATTGACAAAGATTGAATTTCTGCCTCTGGCCCATTGACAAAGGGTGGGGGGCAGGAAGATGGGAGCTGCTTCGTCTTTAAAACACGCTTCTCCATTTCTCATCCAGGGAAACATAATATTCTGCCTTTTTAATATTTCCCAAAATATTTCATTCCTCTAGGAAAGGGGTGGGTGCTAACTTCCTACAGTATGTTCTTGGAAGAACGGGTGGCTAACAGTTAGGCACACAGAGGAATACATTTCTCCAGCTTTTTATTCCCTCCACCTGAACCACAAATCCTTCCCAGCAGCCCCCTTTGACAAAGAACATAGGGTTACAATCTTCCCGGAATGCCTGTTTCTTCTCTCCATAAATTTCCCCATGTTTAATCTGTTTCCTCATCTTTTGCCCAGTTCCCCTTTTTCCAGACTACCTTTTGTCCTTTGCAGCATAACCATAATAAATTGAGGCAAGCGGTTAATTAATTTCTCCACTTTATACGGTACTAGACTGTGTGGTTAAAACTGTTAACTAATCTGCTTGCCCAAGCTGACTTGCTTATCGGAATAGCAACAGACCCTTCCTGTTTTCCAGTCTTGAACTTTTTACCTTTAATGTCCCAATGTCCTACTGAACTTTTAAACCCACATCTTGCAAAAATTGCTTTCTTTGCAAAAAACAAAACAAAAAACATTATCTCCATCAGTTTCTTTCAATTTGACCTCCTCTTCTTTGTGGCAGCTCCTCAAATACTGGAACACTGCTATCATGTCACCCCTAGTCCTTCTTTTCTTTAGACTAGCTAAACCCAAAACCTGCAGCTGTTCTTCATATGGTTTGGTCTCCAGGCCTCTTATTAATTCCCACTTACCATTACAGTGACTTCAGGGCAGGATTTTCTGCTTCTTATGAAATCACTTTTCCCTGTTATGTCATTGTGAGTGTTCCTGTTTGGGATAGCCTGCTACTGTTTGCTGCAGCTTAAACCTGCTGATTCATCACTTACTTCGCAGAGGATGGAATACCCCTTAAACCAGGGGTGAAATGCTCCCGGATCGGACTGGATCATCCGATCCGGTAGCGATGGAGGCGGGTGGTTCGGAGAACCGGTAGCAAAAATCCCTGCCCCCCTCCTCCATGCCCAGCTGAGCTGCATAATCATCAGAGGCTATTTTTTTAACTCTTAAAAGCATTTTTTCTACAACCTCTTCGGCCGAAAAAATTCTTTTCAAAGTAAAAAAAAAAAAAAGCCTCTGATGATCATGCGGCTCAGCTGGGATCGTCAAAGGCTTTTAAAAGCATTTTTTCTACAACCTCTTCAGAGGTTGTAGAAAAAAATGCTTTCAAAAGGCTCTAACGATCCCAGCTGACTTGCCTGATCTGCAGAGGCTTTTTTTCTTTTAAATGCCTCTGCCGATCAGGCAACTCAGCTTGGATCGTCAGAGGCATTTAAAAGAAAAAAAGTCTCTGCCAATCAGGCAACTCAGTTGGGATCGTCAGAGCCTTTTGAAAGCATTTTTTACAACCTCTTCACCGAAGAGGTTGTAGAAAAAATGGTTTTAAAAGTTAAAAAAAAAAATTGGTCATGCCCACCCAGTCACATTACCCCCCCCCCCCAAAACCACGCCCACGGAACCGGTAGTAACAAATTTTAGATTTCACCACTGCCTTAAACTGATCCAGTCCTTACAATGCTCTTTAATACCTGTATAAAGTTGCACTTTGTTTGGGTGCTACAACAGCACAATGTCTACAATTCTTGCCATACAAGCAGAAGGTTACTGGATTCGAAACATAGCAAAGGCTTTTTTTTTAATTAGTCTTTTCCCCCCCTCCCTGAGCTTTTTACATTCCCCTGTGCTTTTCTTTAAAACAAAGCAAAAACCTCCAGTGGCGCAAAATTTTGCCATTTCTCCGGTCACCTGAGTGAAATGGATTTTATCTTCAGCTTCCCGATTGCTCAATAAATCGATTTGAGCTATTTGAAAGCTGGGCTGAAACAAATCACAGACAGTCCTTGACTTATGACCCGCCATTGAGCCCAAAATTTCTGCTGCTAAGCAAGACAATGGTTAACTGAGTTTTGCCCCATTTTACGACCTTTCTTGTCACAGTTGTTAAGTGAATCCGGCTTCCTTATTGTCTTTGCTCCTCAGAAAGTTGCAAAAGTGATCATCACGCAATCCCGGGAAACTGCAACCGTCATAAATACAGGCAAGTTGCCAAGGGTCCAAATTTTGATACCTATGACATGGGAATGCTGCAACAGTCGTTAAGTGTGAAAAACAGTCAAAAGTCACTTTTTTCAGTGCTGTTGTAACTTTGAACGTTCACTAAATGAATAGTCGTAAGTCAAAGATTCTCGTACTTAATAAACAGAAAGCTTACTGAGTAGATTGAAATAGTAGTATTTCAATCTACTCAGATTGACTACTGCAATGCTCTCTACATGGGGCTCCCCTTGAGGAGCACCCGGAGGCTCCAGCTGGTGCAGAATGCAGCCGCGCGGGTACTTATGGGGGCGACATAGCGCTCCCACGTAACACCTCTTCTGCGCAAGCTGCATTGGCTCCCAGTGGTCTTCCGGGTGCGCTTCAAGGTACTGGTTCTCATCTTCAAAACGCTCCATGGCTTAGGGCCCGGTTATTTACGAGACCACCTTCTGCCACCGATAACCTCCCACCGGCCAATACGCTCCCACAGAGAGGGTCTCCTCAGGGTGCCGTCGGTCAGGCAATGTCGGCTGGCGACCCCCAGGGGAAGAGCCTTCTCTGTGGGGGCACCCCCCTCTGGAATGAGCTTCCCCCAGGGATACAACTGATCTCGGACCTCCGGACCTTTCACCGGGCTCTGAAGACTTTTTTATTTCAGCAAGCCGGGGCTGGGTTAAAATTTTTAATTGGTTAATTTTATGGGTAAGGGGTTTTAAATTGGGGGAAGCCAATATAGATTTAATTATGTTTTAAATTATTTTAATGTTTATATTGTATGTTTTTTAATCCTGGCTGTTCACCGCCCTGAGTCCTTCGGGAGAGGGGCAGTATAAAAATTTAATAAATGAATGAAATGAATGAATGAAATATTTTTTATTCTGTAACGGGACCAAAGGTGTCCTGTTTGTGGGAATATATGATGGCAACTCCTCACTGCTACCAGAACCATACCAACAGTAAATTTGACAGATTTCAGGTAAGAAAGGAGAAGAAGGAAAGGATTTATGTAGCATCAGTGAATATTCAGATGCTCAGTGAGGTTTCCTGATTCCCGTACAGTACTAGACTACATCACCAACGCTAATAAATGTTGATGGCTTATTTCTAACAGGAATGATGCCACATCAGAGCCCCAGAGGATTATGGGAAAGAATAAGATTACGAAGATTAGTTGCATGGTGGCATTCAGAGATCTATAGATTAAAAAAAGGAGGAGGGGCACGAAAGGGGATGAGAATGAGATTTATGGATCCCATCATCTCTTCAAGAGTGCCTGAAATGGATCTGGATCAAGAACGTGATATTCCTTAAAGCAGAGGCCTCCAAACTTGGCAACTTTAAGGCTTGTGGACTTCAACACCCAGAATTCCAAGCATGGGAATTCTGGGAGTCGAAGTCCACAAGTCTTAGAAGTTGCCAACTTTGGAGACCCCTGCTTTAAAAATATGCATTTGTGAACAGAATTTTAAACCCAGAATCAGGACTTGGGAGAAAAGATCTCCTCTTCCATAAATGTGGCCACTGGATAGTTTTTTTTTTTTAAAAAGTAAAGTTGCCACAACAGTACAATTAAAGCTCTGCTTGACTTTTTAAATGTGTGAGACCCATAAAAAAATTGACGGATTATACCTTTGTGGCCAACATCTTGAGGTGTTTTTTTTTTTTAATCACATCATGCTTCCATGGTTTCTGTTTACCTATCAATGGTAGTTAGAATAGAATAGAATAACAGAGTTGGAAGGGACCTTGGAGATCTTCTAGTCCAACCCCCTGCCCAGGCAGGAAACCCTACACCACTTCAGACAAATGGTTATCCAACATCTTCTTAAAAAATTCCAGTTTTGGAGCATTCACAACGTCTGGAGGCAAGTTGTTCCACCGATAATTGTTCTAACTGTCAGGAAATTTCTCCTTAGTTCTAGGTTGCTTCTCTCCTTGATTAGTTTCCACCCATTGCTTCTTGTCCTGCCCTCAGGTGCTTTGGAGAATCGCTTGACCCCCTCTTCTTTGTGGCAACCCCTGAGATATCGGAACACTGCTATCATGTCTCCCCTACTCCTTCTTTTCATTAAACTAAATACACTCAGTTTCTGCAACTGTTCTTTATACGTTTTATCCTCCAGCCCCCTAATCCTCTTTGTTGCTCTTCTCTGCACTCTTTCTAGAGCCTCCACATCTTTTTTACATCTTGGCGACCAAAACTGAATCAAAGTTTGTCTTTGCTTGTCTGAAACAGCTCCCAGTGATGGGAACTCTAACCCTGATGCTCAAGAGCGGTGAGCCTGGCCAGGAAGGTTGTTAGCTGTTGTGGTTGTTTGGACTTGCATTGAGTTTTCTGTTTGGTTTCCCTCCCCTCACACACACATACACACACCTTTGTTTACACTTGTGTCTTGGCTCACAGGCTTGACCCTTCCCAAGCCACTTAGGTTGTTTACTTGGGAAAAGCTGCTTTATGGATCAAGAGAGCTAATACTGGCTGAGGCACAGCAGATCCTCTTTTCAAGAAAAAACATGGGACTTTATGATCACGGCCACTTATCCTCCTCTTTTACGATACTGTTGTGGCTCCGTTGCCTGAGCCTGGGCTATCGACAGATGCAGACTCTGAGAGTGAGGGAGAGGAGTTGGCAAGGCCTCCCTCTCCAGGACCTTCCTCTCTGGCAATGCCTCTGGAGGACACCGAAGGCCAAAAGATAAGCTCAGAGCCAAGCACGTCCCCGCAGCCACAGGTGGACAGCGACGAAGAAGATAAGTGCTGGTTGGACCCTCGGCAGAGGCGCAGGGAGAAGCGTGCGCAGCAGAGGGGAAGGCGTGCCAGAGATTAGCTGAGTCACTGGACCACACCCCACAGGGTATAAATGTGGGTGTGGTGGCCAGTTCAGTTTGTGACGAGCAAAAACTGGAAATAATCCATGATCTCTGCATTACTGGACTTTGCCTGCTTTATCGGACTGCGTTTGGATTAATCCTTGTATTGTTGAAACTCTGCCTGTTTTATCGGAATGCTTGCAGTCTAATCTTTGTTTTGTGTGAGTAAAGACTGAATTGGCAGCTAGCCACTGGGTTGCTGCCAGCTTTATCTTCAAAGAGTTTTGTCGTGTGGCTTATTAACTTCGGGCCGTCTGTGGGGGTGCGTGTGTGGTACGGGGACAGAACAGATACATTTGTATTGATTGATTTGTATTCTTCCTTTATTACAGGTGGCCCTCGACTTACAACAGTTCATTTAGTGACCATTCAAAGTTAACAACGGCACTGAAAAATGTAGTTTACATTACGACCGTTTTTCAGAGTTATGACTTTTGCAGTATTCCCCAGGATCATGGAATCAAAATTCAGATACTTGGCAACGGGTTCATATTTTGATGCTTGCTGTGTCCCAGGGTTACATGATCCCCTTTTGCGACTTTCTCACAAGCAAAGTCAGTGGGGGAAGCCAGATTCAGTTAACATCCGGGGTACTAATTTATTGGCAGTGATTCACTTAACAGCTGTGGCAAGAAAGGTTGTAAAATGGGGGCAAAACCCAATTAACAAATGTCTCACTTAACAACAGAATTTTTTGGCTCAATTGTGGTCGTAAGTGGAGAACTTACCTGTATTTTTACAAATAGCTCAAGATGATGAACATATCAGTGATGGGTTTCAAATTTTTTTACTACCGGTTCTGTGGGTGTGGCTTGGTGGGCATGGCATTGCTTGGTGGGCATGGCTTGGTGGGCGTGGCAGGGGAAGGATACTGTAAAATCTCCATTCCCGCCCCACTCCAGGGGAAGGATACTGTAAAATCTCCATTCCCGCCCCACTCCAGGGGAAGGATACTGTAAAATCTCCATTCCCTCCCGATCAGCTGGGACTTGGGAGGCAGAGAATAGATGGGGGCGGGGCCAGTCAGAATTTTTATTACCGGTTCTCTGAATACTCAAAATTTCCACTACCGGTTCTTCAGAACTGGTCAGAACCTGCTGAAACTCACCTCTGGAACTTATCCTTTCTCCTCCTATTTGGTCACTGGTTCAAAGTCACCCAGCTGGCTTTCATGCCTAAGGCAGAACTAGAAATCTCTGTCTCCTAGTCATTGGCCCAAAGTCACTCAGTCAGCTTTCATGCCTGAGGCTGGACTAGAATTCACCGTCTCCTGGCCATTAGCTTTCATACCTGAGGCAGGATTTGAACTCACGGTCTCCAGCTTTCTAGCGTGGTGCCTCAACTGGAATGAATGAATGAATGAATGAATGAATGAATGAATGAATGAATGAATGAATTCATTAATTCTGCCAGTCCTTATCCCACTACAGGTAGTCCTTGACTTTTGACTGGTTGCTTAGTAACCGTTCAAAGTTAGGATGGACCTCAAAAAAGAAACTTATGACCCAACTTTGAAGTATTGATTCCTTCTTCCAGGTCAACCGCAGCCACATGGCAGCCTTTTGGCCAATCAGCAGTCTACATTTCCAACCACCTGCCATGTTGGTCATGTGACCTCAATTTTGCCATTTACTTCTGGTTTCCAGTAAAAAAATTCCCCACAGCAACGAAGGGCTCAATTAACGACGGTGGTGTTCACTTAAAAACTGCAACATTCTCTTATATAACCACCGTATTTACTTAATGACTGCTGCAAAAAAAAAAAAAGGTCAAAAAATCGGGCCCCGATCAAATGGTGACTCTCTTTAGGACCATCACGACTTACAACCAAAATTGCGAGGTCAATTATGGTCGTAAGTCAAAGACTACCTCTAGATGCCTAGCAAGGTGAACACCAGCGTGTGCCAAAGCAGATCTTGGCTTTTCGCTGCCTTTACTTTTAGAAGTACCTTTGGATTTTGTCCTGAAGACAAAGAGGCATGCATTAGCAAAATCTAATTTTATTCCACCGGTTCCTACCTCAAAGCAGTGCCAGCAGGAAACACGATTCCCTTCAAACTGTCTTGGTTAATGGCTGACTTGCTTGACTGACTTGGAGGATAATTAAACATCTCTAGTCCAGAGTTCTTTAAATTGCATCCAAGTAAAATGAATGAATTCTGACCCTCTTCCTGCTTTTTAGCTCACTGGGGGGATTTTTCATTTAATCGTCTGCTGCTCTGGCAGGCACAATAATTCCAGAGTCCTCTTTACTGTACAGATGTTCGGCTGTCTGCGCATGGTGGTTCGGTCATAAATTATTGGGTATACATTCTAGGTTAGCACTGTACAGGTAGTCCTCGACTTACAACATTTCATTTAGCGACCGTTCCAATTTCAACGGCACAGAAAAAAAAGTGACTTAGGACCGTTTTTCAGAGTTACGACCTTTGTAGCAACCCTATGGCCACGTGATCAAAATTCAGATGCTTGGCATCCGACCAGCGGCGAAATCAGTTTTCCAATATCTCAGGGGCGGCCAGAAAAAAGAGGGAGTCAAGCTATTCTCCAAAGCACCTGAAGGCAGGACAAGAAGCAATGGGTGGAAACTAACCAAGGAGAGAAGCAACCCAGAACTAAGGAGAAATTTCCTGACAGTTAGAACAATTAATCAATGGAACGACTTGCCTCCAGAAGTTTTGAGTTCTCCAACAGAAGGGATTGGACAACCCTTTGTCTGAAGTGGTGTAGGGTTTCCTGCCTAAGCAGAGGGTTGGACTAGAAGACCTCCAAGGTCCCTCCCAACTCTGTTATTCTCTTAGTCTGCCATTCTACACTTTCTCTATTCCATTAACAGAAGGCAACCAACCAGGATGGATTAAAACCTCTAGGTTTTTTTCCCCAACTTTTGCCACTTTAGGATATGTGGACTTCAACTCATCTTTACGTGACCAAGGTTAACAAATACTTTACTTTACTCCAACCCCTTGCCAAGGGCAGGAATCCTCAGGCCATCCCGGAGAAATAGTTGCTAGGTTTTGTTTAAAGGCCCACATTGACGGAGTCCCCACAACTCCAGGATTATTATAGGTTGTTGCCCTGTGGAGAAACAAAATCTGGTTTTTCAAGTTATCTTACACATTCTCTCTCATTTTTGCTCTCTTGCTTCACTGCCTGGATCCAGCACTTAAAGTGGTGGTTTGAGGGGAAAAACAAAAACAAAATAAGTGGTGTGGAACTATTATTTTGGAAACTGTATTTTTGTTGCTGCATTTTTCTGTTTGGCAGCCACATCACACTTCGGTTTCATATTCTGTTTGTGTTCTATTACCACTCCGAGATCTTTTCGACAAGCACAACTGCCAGAGTTTTCCACTTCCTGTATTTGCAGGGTTTGTTCAAATATGAAATGACTGAACGAAACAGGAGGGCGATATCACATTCAGCTGCCAGTTTGAGTCCAAAATCTGAAAAGAAAATCGTTTATAATATATATGTTTCTCAACATCTAGGAATATTCATGTAAGCCTCGACTTACAATCATTTGTTTAGTGACCGTTAAAACAACACTGAAAAAAGTGATTTAGGATTATTTTTCGCACCACCCCGGCTGCGTCCACACGATCATGTGATCAAAATTTGAACACTTCGCAACTGGCCTGTATTTATGACAGTTGCAGTATCCTGGGGTCATGTGATCACTTTTATTCGACCTTCTGACAAGCAGTAAATGGGGAAGCTGGACTCACTTAACAGCGGTGTCACTAACTTAACAAGTGCAGTGAGTCAGTTAACAACTGTGGTAAGAAAGATCATAAAATGGGGCAAAACTCACTTAACAACTGTCTTGCTTAGCAATGGAAACTTTGGGCTCAAACATTGAGGACTACGTATGTATAAAGGAGGCAAAAACCCAAAGATATATAGAAAAAAAAATATACTGTATTTTTCAGAGTATAAGACGCTCCGGACTATAAGACGCACCTACCTTTTTTGGGGGAGGAAAACATGAAAAAAAAAATCTGCCTCCCAGCAGTTTACCTCCTTGCAGCAAACAGCAAACAGCCTGTTTCAGTTTCATTTTCATCACAACCTGATTAGCACAAGAAAATAAAATCTGCCTCTGCCTCCCAGCAATTTGCTTCCTTGCAGCAAACAGCCGGTTTCAGCTTCAGCTTCAGCACAGCCTGATTAGCACAAGCAGCTGATTGTCGGTTGGATCAAACTCCCGAAGATCAGCTGTTTCAGGCTGCAGAGATTGCCATAGCCTATTGCCGCCTCCGCATGCCCCATTTCCGGGGGGGTGGGGGAACTACATTCAGTGTATAAGATGCACCCAAGTTTTCACCCTCTTTTAGGAGGGAAAAAGTGCATCTTATACTCCGAAAAATACGATATTCCCCAGCCAGGAAGCCAAATTGTAAGAGACTTTTAAAATTCTCTATTCAAGAATACAATATACTCCCCTAAACGACATTGGGTTTATTCAAAGAAGTGCTATTTCATTTAAGGCAGTGTTTTATCAACTTGGTGAACATTAAGATTTCCATTTCCAGAATTCCCAGGCAGCCATTTAAGTGAATCATTTCAGTTGTTAAATGAATCCTGTATCCATTAAGTGAATCTGGCTTCCTCCATTGACTCTGCTTGTCAGAAACCGGCTAGGAAAGTCCCAAATGGTTATCACGTGACCCCAGCCAAGTACCCAACTTTGATCACATGACCATGAGGATACCATGATAGTCGTAAGGCGAGGACCAGCTGTAAGTCACTTTTTTTCCCAGTGCCTTTGTAACTTTACTAAATGAATTGTTGGGACTATCAGTAGCTTTGCTGGCTGTGGAACTCTGGGAGTTGAAGTCCCCAAGTCTTAAAGTTGCCAAGGTTGGAGACCCTTGCTCTAAAGCTTCTCTGAAATATCTTCCATTTTTTCTACTTGCTTGTCAATTTTTGACACGTAGAAGGAGGGGGGAAAGTTGTCATTTTGATTTAGACTTCTGCTTGGGCTAGCATGACTAGCAGTTGACTGCTCATCTTTGAAGCCCTGAAGTCTACCCAAAGTTTGAGATTATTGTTGTTTTTAGGGGTTGACTTGGCCAAAACGACAAAGTCATTGACATGGAATTAAATAAAGCCTAGCAGAATTTAAATTAACCCACCCACCATAACATAACATGCAGACTGACTTCACCGATATTTAGATTTATTGTTTAGCATACCCAAATAACTTGTCATAAGCCTCTGTTGGGAATGGGGTGGAGATCATTGTTTAATATAGTATTTATCAACTGGGGAATTCTGGGAGTTGAAGTCCACAAATCTTCAAGCTGCCAAAGTTGAGAAACACTGCTCTGCTCTAATAGAACATGACAGTTGGAATGAACTGAGGCGAAAGGATTTGAGGATAAAACCTTTCTGTTCATATCTCTACAGCTGTTTTCAGATATTTAGTGCTGGGCTCCAAATCAACCCCGATTATGGCTTAGCACACTACTGTGTGAACTGATCATGGAGTGTTCTTGTATCTTTGCAGTATTGGCTTGGATCATATTTATGGCACAATGCCCGTCATTTCCAAGAAGAAGAATAAATAGTTGAAAATTATATACTCACGTCCACGTACAATAAAACAGGTGCTGAAGACTAGGACGGAACAGTAAACCTAATTCTCGCTTTTAGGATCATTCATTTATATAAGTCTCCAATTTCTCATCACCTCCACCTATTCAGGGAAATAGGGATCGCACCTGATGGGAGACTTAGGAAGGAAATCCACAAATCCTGGCTGCATTCACACATTGCATTAATCCATGTCAACATGTCATTCATGGTGTTATCCCAGCCACAAGATGACTGGTTTAATGTGCTGTGTGAACCTAGCCAACTGGCCATTATTCAAGAATTTATGAATGGAGAAACCATATTCTGTGAATAAAGTCTAGATGTGAAAGTGTTCTTGGCTAATATTGGTGGGGGGATCATTTCAGAAATCCAGATAGTAAGCTAGGAAGTGAAAAACAAGCTGGGAGAAGGTTGTTGCAAGCCACTTTCATACAGGTAGTCTTCGATTTGTGACCAGAATTGGGATTTTCCGTCGCTAAGTGAGGTGTTTGTTAAGCGAGTTGAGCCCAATTTTACAAACTTTTTGCTGTGGTCATTGAATTGAATTGATTAAATTTTTATACCGCTCTTCTCCCAGAGGGACTCAGGGCGGTGAACAGCCAGGATTAAAATACATTAAGCAAATCATGTGGTTGTTAAAGGAATCTGGCTTGCCCCCCCCCCCTGACTTTGCTTGCTGGGAAACTAGCAAAAGGTGATCACATGACTTGGGACACTGCAACTGTCATAAATACAGGGCAACTGCCAAGCGATCATGTGACCATGGAGATGCTGTGATAGTCATAAATGCAAGGATTGGTTGTAGGTTACTTTTTTCAGCAGCATTGTAACTTCCAATGCTCACTAAACAAATGGTGGTAAGGATTACCTGTTTTGAAATCTGTCTTGCGATGAAAGGTTGCTTCATTCATTTCACAGAATGCCTGTCTCCAACTGGCACATAACAGAAGGAAAGGTCATTAAAAAAAAAAAGTGGAAAACATGTTATATATCCCTTAAAAAAAACCACCATATGAAACCACCCTCCTCCGACTCCTGAAACTAAACTCAGATATTTCAAGACCTTTGGAAACTTCAACAGGGAAGGAGCCCTATAATTCTCAGGAGGTCAGTTCCATCAATTTCAGACAAATTTCAGGAGCCTGGATAGCTCTGCAGACTAAAAGCACTGTAATTTAACACCAGCTGTCTGCAATTAAAGTAAGATCGAATCTCGCCAGGCTGAAGGTTGACTCTGTTACAAGGAATGGTGGATCAGGCCCAATAAAGAGACTTGAGTCATCTGGTAAAATATAACTCTTTTATTTGCAGGTTCATCACATCCTCACTTGAATGCATCAGGAACTGGGGTGAGGAGAGGTGTGCCCACCTTTTATACCTGTGGGCGGGGATTCATGTAAGGAGGGGCCTATGGGAGGAGCTGACCAGGTGGGAGTCTGGGTTAACCCCTGCACTACTGCACTATAGCTGATCCCTGGCACGGGCAGAGCATTTATACCTGACAAATCCCCCTCTAAATGCCTGACCCGTGTCTGTAGGCCTGACTGACTAGTTGGTACCCTGGGGTGGATGTTGAGCTTGGAAACTAAGTGTGAGTGTTGTTTGCCTTGTAGGGGTTTCGTGAGTATGTCTGCGGTCTGTTCCTCTGTATCGCAGTGTATGGCTTTTATGAAACCAATTCTGGAGAGCTGTCTAACGTGCTTATATTTTATGTCTATGTGCCTTGACCTTTGTCCTACAGCGTCGGACATGGATATCTCTATGGCGGCTTTGTTATCTTCATATATATTTATTGGGTAAGCTGGTTCTCTCCACACGCTGGCAAGTAGGTCGTCGAACCAGATGAGGTTGTTGGCGGCTTTGGAAAGGCATATGTATTCGGCTTCGGTAGTCGAAGTTGCCACCAGGATTTGTTTGCCTGAGTACCAATGCACTGGGCAGTTATTTAAGTAGAATATGTACCCAGATGTGCTTTTGCGGCCTTTGGCGTCTCCGGCCCAGTCAGCATCAGCGTAGCATGAGAGGATGGGTTCTTCGGATTTTTCAGGCTCTAGGGTTAAGCATGCATTGACACTCTGTTTCAGGTATCTTAGTACCCTTTTCACTGCATCCCAGTGGTATGTGGTGGGTTTGCTCACGTGCCTGGATAGTAAATTAACGGATAGGGCAATGTCCGGTCTGGTCCAGTTGGCGATATACAGGAGGGAGCCTATGATTGACCTGTACAGCGTGTTGTCTCCAAATTCGGGTGATTCATCATGCATGTTTTTTAGAAAGTCCGCCTGCATGGGTGAATCACATCCCTTGGCGTCTGCCATGTTGCATTTATGGAGCAACTCTTCTATCTTCTCTTTCTGCGACAGTTGGAAACCCTTTGGCGTCTGGTTGACTTGTACTCCCAGGTATCGGTTTATCCTCCCAAGGTACTTTAGGGTGAAATGCTCGCTCAGCCTGCTGGCGAAGGTGTTGCGGTTGGCTTCGTGTTTGCTGATGTATAGAATGTCATCCACGTAAACTAGGATGTATTCTGGTGAGTCCCCCTCTTTCCTGGTGAAGAAACAGTTGTCAGCTATGGTCGCCGTGAATCCCATAGACTTTAGGGCCTCTACCAGGCATTCGTACCACCGTTTGCCTGATTGCTTTAGTCCATACAGGCTCTTATGAAGTAACCAGGTGTCCCCTCTGTTGGTTTCTTTGCTGTGGGGGGCTCTGATGTATATCTCCTTGTCTAGGTTGGCGTGCAGGTAAGCGGTCTGCACATCGAACTGGTGTACTTCCAGCCCTAGCAAGGATGCGATGACCAGGGCGCTCTTGACGCTCTCTGTTCTTACGGTGGGCGAATAGGTGTCTGTGTAATCCTCCGGAAACCTTTGAGCAAACCCCTGGGCAACTAATCTTGCCTTGTATAGGCTTTGGCCCCCCTCTAAGTTCTTGACTTTGAATATCCATCGGGTGTCTATTGTGTTCTTGCCCTCTGGGACTTTGGTGGGGGTGTACACCTCCAGCTTCCTCAGGCTGTCCAGTTCCTTGGCCATGGCTAACTCCCACTTTGCCCTCTCCCCCTGGGGTAGTCTTAGCACCTCTTCGTATGAGTTTGGCGTAACGTGGTTTGCATGCACGTGCATCACGTAATCATTTAACCTTTTTGGCAGCTGGTTTCTGGTCGATCTGACCGGCCTGGTTGCTGCCTGCTCAGTGTCATGCAGATATCTGGCTTCTCTTTGTGTCAGTGATTCGACACTTATCTTGGGATGATTCTCTTTCCATCCCTCAACCTTGATGCCTTGGAGGTCGGGCTTGGGCCTGCTCCCTTCCTGCTTACTCACTGTCTTGTTTTTGTTTTGGGTTTGCTCGATTGGGCTATCCTCCTGCTTGGTGGGTACCTCATTTAGGTGTAACCTGGACCAGTTGGCTTGCTCATGGAATGCCGCTGTTCTGGAGACCACAAACCTATTATTATTGTCCACAAACCTGAAGCCCTTGGTTCCTGGCTCGTACCCCATAAACCTGAGCCTTCTGGACACCTTATCCCCTTTCTTGCGCAACTGCTTGGGTATGTGTACATCAGCCGTTACACCGAACACATGTAGGTGTGCTATCTGCGGCTTCTTGTTATACATGACCTCGTAGGGTGTTTTGTCTATCACACTGGACCATGTTCTATTTAATGTATAGTTGGAGTAGACCAGGGCTTCAGACCAGAAGTGTTGGCCAATTCCCGCGTCCTCTAGGGCGCACCTGACCATCGTTTGCAGCGTGGAGTTCCGTCGTTCTGCGACCCCGTTCTGAAAGGCGGAAAACGGGGACGACGTAAAGTGAATCACGCCTTTGGACCTGAGCCAATGTGAGAAGTCCTTAGATAGAAACTCAGACCCTCTGTCGGTCATGATCTGTTTGATCTGTTTGTTGTTTTGGATTTCTACTCTTTTATAGAATTCTTTGAATTTTTGGAAGGCCTCATCCTTTTTTCTTAAGGTGTAGACGAAGCCATATCGACTATGGTCATCCACTATGGTGAGGAAGTACCTTTTTTTATAAGTTATGGATGGCCTTAGGGGCCCTACCAGGTCCATGTGTACTAGGTCGAATATTTGGTTGGCGGCGCGTAATGACTTCTTGGGTCTGGGTTTTACTTTTAGTTTTGAACACTTGCACACCGAGCACTCGAGGTAGTTTTCACAGTTTTTTATTATGGCACCCTCGGTACAATTGGCCATTTTTTGTATCACAGGAAAACTGGCGTGTCCAAGCTTGCGATGCAGCAGGTGGGCACAGTTGTCGTGCATTGGTTTGCCTATTGAGGGTCTCCTTTGGGTGTATTTGTTGTGTTGTGTCTCTGGTGTCGTGTTGTCATTGTTATCTACCTCCCTCTGGTCTACCTGTTCACCCTCAGCCCTGCCTTGGTCAGTGTCTTCTGCATTCTCTGAGCTGGTGTTTATGCTGTGGGCGTAATCCTCACAGAAAGTTATGTATGGTAACCCTTGGTCAATGGTTACTCTCCCTATATCCTTCCCGTCCTTGCTAACCTTCACGTTGCCTTTTGAGAATATCATCTCAATCCCTGATTCCCTGCTAAGTTTTACTGCAGCCAGGATGTTGTGGGGTATCTCCGGGACTAGTAGTACCCCCTCTATTTTCCCTACGCCTGGTAATGTAATTGCCCCTTTGCCTGTTACTCTAACTTGGTTTTGGTCTGCAACTTTGATAGAAAAATCCTCCCTCTTGAATGATGAGAGTAGTTCCTGATTGTATGTGGTGTGGTTGGAGGCTCCCGAGTCCAGGAGCCAAGAGCTGGTGTCTTTGTTTTGGTGTGTGGTGTGTGTGTGCTCCCCTATCCCATATAGGGACCCTGTCCTGCTGTCGCGTGAGCTGTCCCTGTTTCCCTTCCTATCCCTGGGGATGGGTGAGTCTCTACGCCTATACCTATCTTCGGATGTGTGCCTTTCTGTTTGTCTGTACCTATGCTCTGGCCTGCCTCTCTCCCTATAGTTCTTGGGGCAGTCCCTTTTGATGTGTCCCCTCGACCCGCAGATGTAGCACTCGGGCGTGTTGTGTTGTTTCTCTTGGAAGACTACTCTCTTCTCACTCTTGTGTTCTCTGGGAGGGCCGGGGCGGCCCCTCCTCAGATTATCTTCTGCGATGAGCCTGTTGGATAGCCTCTCCACAGACAGCATCCCTAGGCTGACGGTGTCTAAGTGTGTCAGGAAGCTATTCCATGAGTGATCTAAAGAGTTGATTATCACACTCTTCATGATTTGGTCAGAAATAACTTCTCCCCTAAGATGTAGCTCTGCTCTGGTACCGCTTAAGGACACTAGGTGCTCACTCATGGGTGTCCCTGGCTTAAGTCTGGCGGAAAAGAATTCCTTGGAAATTTGTGTGGTGGTGGACACACTCTCACTATAAAACAACCCAAACATTTTCCCTATGATTTCGGATACTGTGAGGTTGTGGCCAATACAGTGGTAAATGGTGGGGGAAATACTGGCAATTAAAAGGTAGAATGCCTTATGGTGCATGCAATCTAGCTCTAAAGTCCATGGTCTCTCAGGGGGGTCATTAATAAAATGAGACATGTTTTCTTTCAGAAATACCACCTGGAGCTGCTGTGACCACTCTAGGATATTGCCCCCATCCATCCTCAACTTGGGAAAGTCAACAGGTAAGTTCCCAGCACTAGTAGTAAAATTACTTACTGCTGGCTGCTGTCCATGGTTCCTTATGTCTCTATAGCAGCAATAGGGCATAGGAACGCTTGCCGGTAATTTAAAAGTCCCGCTTTGTAATTTTTTTCTTTTTTCTTCTTCTAGGCGGAAGAGCGCATGCGCGAAGTCCATTTCAGCTCCGCCGTCGCCGAGGAAGGGCCTGTTCATCGCGGCTCCGCTGTGGAGGCCTCTGCCGGTCGGGTAGGCCTCGGCTTCGTACTTGGGGGTCCAGATGTGCTCCTGGGGGCGTCGTCCAGCGGCTGCTTCTCCCGAGTGAAGATCCTGGCGGCGTTGGGGCTCCGGTGACGGCTGTAAGTAGCTGCCCCAATCCATGCGGTCCGGGGTGCGCGGCCTGGGCGATCGGAGGCGCGGTGTCCCTGGGGTGCGAAGGTGGGCTGGCGAATCGCCGCGGGCGTCGGTGGCTCTTGGGTGGGCGCTCCGCTGTCCCTCTCCTCGTCTTCCCTTCTGCTTCGGCCTCTCCGGCTTCTCTTTGGTAATTTTGAGGCCTGGGCCGAAGGCGGCGGCAAGGGTCTTCATGGCCCTATCGACTTGCCGCTCGCTGGGGGTGTACCAGGGGTCGGAGTCAGATTCGGTTCCCTCTCCCTGGTCACTTTCATCATTGTTTATGGCCCGGCATTTTTCGCGTGCCGGCCATTTTGAATTCTGATCGCTGATTGGTTGGGGGTCGGCCATCTTGTCTGACCATGTGGACAAAGATGGCCGCCGTTTCAAATTTAGAGCGGGGCTTTGGGGCTCGGTGGCCGTTGGAAGTGCCCTTTTGGGCGATCCACTCACCGAGTCCAGCTCCTCAAGTTCAGAGTCCGAGCCCTCTTCGCTCCTTGCCACTTCGCGGTCGATTATGAAGCTCCGCAGGTCGGCAAGGAGGTTCTTGTCACCGGCTCGCTCTTTCAGCAGCTGCAGGACGTCGAGTCGCAGCTTCTCTTCCTCTTGGTCGTGGTGGTGGGCCCTTTTTCCTTTTTCGATCTCCCCCCTTTCTTCCGTCGCTGTGGCTTTGGGGGTGGCTGAGGTTCCTGCCTTCCCTGGCGAGTCCGATGGGTTGCTCTCCCGTTGCTTCGGAGGTGTCGCCATTCTGCAGGTAGGTATGGGTCCTTGTTTTGTGGCTTGGGATCTTTGGGCCTTACCAACCATCCTCTGCTACCATTTTGTTACAAGGAATGGTGGATCAGGCCCAATAAAGAGACTTGAGTCATCTGGTAAAATATAACTCTTTTATTTGCAGGTTCATCACATCATCACTTGAATGCATCAGGAACTGGGGTGAGGAGAGGTGTGCCCACCTTTTATACCTGTGGGCGGGGATTCAGGTAAGGAGGGGCCTATGGGAGGAGCTGACCAGGTGGGAGTCTGGGTTAACCCCTGCACTACTGCACTATAGCTGATCCCTGGCACGGGCAGAGCATTTATACCTGACAGACTCAGCCTTCCATCCTTTCTAAGGTAGGTAAATTGAGGACCCAGTTTGTGGGGGCAATAAGTTTAGTTTAGTTTAGTTTAGTTTATTTGATTTGTATACCGCCCTACTCCCGAAGGACTCAGGGCGGTGAACAGCCAACAATAAAATACATAAATACACAAAATTTAAAAACCCGATAAAATCAAATTAAATTATTTGGCCCAGACAAATTAAAATACCCCAATAATTTAAAAACAGATTAAAATTTACATATTTAAAAAGGGAAGAGATTAGGCCAAGCCCGCTTGATGGAATAAAAAGGTCTTCACAGCACGGCGGAAGGAGCGCAGATAAGCTGACTTTGTATAAAAATATACAAAAGTATGAAGGTTATTGCTTAACGCACTGTAAGCCGCCCTGAGTCTCCGGAGAAGGGCGGCATATAAATCAAATTTTTAAAAAAATGGCAGTCCAGTCTCTTCTTAAAAACCTCCAGTGATGAAGTAGTACCCACAACTTCTGAAAGCTAAGCTGCTCCACTGATTAATTGTCCTCCCTGTTAGGAGGTTTCTCCTTCATTCCAAGTTGCTTCTCTCCTTGATCAGTTTCTATCCGCTGTTTCTTGTCTTGCCTTCTGGTGCTCTGGAGAATCGGTTGATCACAACAGATTGATATCAGAACGATCTTAGAACAGGGGTCTTCCAACTTGGCAACTTTAAAGACTTGGAGACTTCAACTCTCAGAATTCTCCAGCCTGTATGGCTGGCTGAGGAATTCTGGGAGTTGGAAGCCCACAAGTCTTAAAGTTGTTGGGAGACCCCTAGATAAAATAAAGCCATCCAGCAAAGTGGTTTTACACCCAACAAAGAGTTGTCTTTTTGCAGCCATATTTGACAGCAGTTCGCGGTTCCTATAAGAACCGTTCTCAAGACTTCCAACAATACTGGCTTGCAATTGTCTTCTTCAGGAAGGTTACTTTTTTTTTCTTCAGCTTCCTTGTCTCGTGTACAGTCATAGGTCTTCCTGGATGTCCCCCATCCAAGCACTGACCGCTTCTGCCCTTGCTTAGCCTTTGCAGGATCACCTACACTGGAGAGTGCTGCCCCCTGCTGGACATAACACATTGCAATGTTCTTGAAAGAGAGTTAGCAAGGCTATCTATAGCAGTTCAAATGGGGTCAAATACGGTTAAAGGTGGTTCTTGCCATAGGGGAAAATTGTGCTCAACGATATAGTCCTAGGTGAGGAATTGTATTTTTTAGAAGACATGTAGTTTTCTAACCTGTCCAGATCCCAGGCTGAGTGTCAACTAATTGCATAAATGCATCACATTTATGCAATTAGTGCATCACATTGCACAAATACTATCTGAAACGAGCTCCCCCCGGAGATACGGAGGATACCGGATCCACGCACCTTCCGCCGCGCTCTCAAGACCTTTTTATTTCATCAGGCTGGTCTGGCCTAACCTCTCCCATTCTCTTTTTAATGTAAATGTTAATGTAAATTTTAATTTGTTCTTAACCTGGGGTTTTGAATTTGTCTTGGGCTAAATTGATTTAATTCGATTTTATTTCTGTTCTTAATTTTTGTATTTTACGTGTTTTATTCTGTGCCTGTTCACCACCCTGAGTCCTTCGGGAGTAGGGCGGTACACAAATTAAATTATTATTATTATTATTATTATTATTATTATTATTATTATTATTATTATTATCAGCTATTATAAGCACCACTGTTGGCTTGGATGGAGATATTAAGCAGTGGTGGTGGACACACAAAGACACACATCAAAGGACTTGAAACTAAGTCCTATCAAGGAGTTAGTTTGAAGAACCAGGCGTAGACTTGCGAAGACGGAAGTGGGTGTCTATTACAAGCCAAGATGACAAGAAATAGCAAAAAAAAAAAAGAAGAAGAAGAAAAAGTATTGCAACACCATGATGCAAATTGCTGCATTTTGACATTGGACATAGGAACAGAAGTCATGGGATTTGTGTCTTGACATTTCAACACCTGTTTTGATATTTGCTTTCCTTTGCTGCCTCGTGAAGGCCTATATCGGGGGGTTTCCAACCTTAGCAACTGACTGGGGAAATCTGGGAGTTGAACTCCACATATCTTAAAAGTTGTCAAGGTTGGACCCTCCTTGCTTACACTGAGAATGAGGGAACATAGAAGCAGCACTGCATGGACTGGGGAAAAAGCCATCCCCTAATACAGAGTTACACAAGATTAGCTCGAGAGCCAGTTTGGTATAATGGTATGGTCCAAAGTCCCTTCCAACGCTTACTCTGGTTAGCATCTCAGGCAGGGGTGGGTTCTAAATTTTTTTACTACCGGTTCTGTGGGCGTGGCTTATTTTGTGGGCATGGCTTGATGGTCATGTGACAATTATTTAGGATTTAGCAGAGGTACTGGTCTACCAGGCTTTTAACTGCTTGCAGAGCTGTACCGATCTACCCATTTATTTTTGCAGGCACTGGTCTACTCATGTATTTTTGCAGGTACTGATCTACCCATTTATTTTTGTAGGCACTGGTCTACTCATTTAATTTAATTTAATTTAATTTAATTTAATTTCGAATTTATATACCGCCCTTCTCCCTGAGGACTCAGGGCGGTGTACAGCCAAGATAAAAAACATAGAATACAAATATTAAAACATTTAAAAATATATATAAAATTTGGCCCAAAAAATTAAAAATCACAGACTAATTAAAAGAATTTAAAAATTTTAAAAATTTCTTCTTAAGCCAACCCGGCTTGCTGAAAAAGATAGGTTTTCAGGGAACGACGGAAGGCATTGAGGTCCTGGATTCTTCTTATCTCCGGGGGCAACTGATTCCAGAGGGTGGGAGCCCCCACAGAGAAAGCCCTCCCCCTGGGGGCCACCAGCCTACATTGTTTGGCTGATGGCACCCTGAGGAGGCCCTCTCTGTGGGAGCGCACGGGTCGATGGGAGGTCATCGGTAGCAGCAGGCGGTCTCGGAGATAGCTAGGCCCTATGCCATGGAGCGCTTTAAAGGTGATAACCAACACCTTGAAGCGCACCCGGAAGACCACCGGGAGCCAGTGCAGCTCGCGCAGGAGTGGTGTTACATGGGAGCGCCATGTTGCTCCCATCACTACCCGCGCTGCTGCATTCTGGACCAGCTGGAGCCTCCGGGTGCTCTTCAAGGGGAGCCCCATGTAGAGAGCGTTACAGTAGTCAAGGCGAGAGGTGACGAGGGCGTGAGTGACTGTGCACAGGGAATCCCGATCAAGAAAGGGCCGCAACTGGCGAATCAGGCGAACCTGATAAAAGGTCCCCCTGGTAACAGCCGTCAGATGTTCCTCCAAAGACAGCTGCCTATCCAGGAGGACTCCCAGATTGCGAGCCCTTTCAGTGGGGGCCAAAGACTCGCCCCCAATAGTCAGTGATGGAGTCAACTGACTATATCGGGATGCCGGGAGCCACAGCCACTCAGTCTTGGAAGGGTTGAGCCTGAGCCTGTTCCTCCCCATCCAGATCCGCACAGCCTCCAGGCACTGGGACATCACTTCAAGGGCATCGTTGGGGTGGCCTGGGGTGGAGATGTACAGCTGGGTGTCATCAGCGTACTGATGGTATCTCACCCCAAAGCCACGGATGATCTCGCCCAATGGCTTCACATAAATGTTGAACAGAAGGGGCGAGAGGACCGATCCCTGCGGCACTCCACAAATGAGAGGCCTCGAGGTCGACCTCTGCCCCCCTGCCAACACAAACTGCGACCGGTCGGAGAGAAAGGAGGAGAACCACCGTAACACGGTGCCTCCCACCCCCAACTCTTCCAGCCGGTGCAGCATGATACCATGGTCGATGGTATCAAAAGCCGCTGAGAGATCTAATAGGACCAGAACAGAGGAATAACCCCTGTCCCGAGCCCTCCAGAGATCATCAACCAACGCGACCAATGCCGTTTCCGTGCTGTGCCCAGACCTGAAACCCGACTGGAACGGATCCAGATAGGATGTTTCCTCCAGGAATTGTGGAAACTGTTGCGCGACCACACTCTCAACAACCTTCGCAATGAAGCGAAGGTTGGAGACAGGACGATAGTTAGCCAATATTGCTGGATCCAGGGACGGCTTCTTGAGGAGAGGCCTC
This sequence comes from Pituophis catenifer annectens, assembly GCF_029215685.1. Taxonomy (NCBI): domain Eukaryota; kingdom Metazoa; phylum Chordata; class Lepidosauria; order Squamata; family Colubridae; genus Pituophis; species Pituophis catenifer. Next base: position 285,649,902 of record NW_027256882.1, on the reverse strand, counting down.
ACCACCGCCTCTTTCAGGGCAGCGGGGAAGTGTTTGTTTTCTTTTAACACAGATCAGCTGTAGGGTGGCCCTTTGAAGCCCTGTGGCAAGAGTTTAAACAGGTTTTTTCCCTCTAGCCATCAGCTGGGACTCAGGAGGCAGCAATAGATTGGGGGTGGGGCCAAATAAAAGGTAAAAATAATGTGCGGGGTGGGGGGGCAGGGGGCGGGGGCAGAACCGGTTCGGTGACATCATATTGTCACTGCTACCGGCTCGGCGGAACCGGGCCAAACTGGGAGGAACCCACCACTGATCTCAGGCTAGAAACTGGGAGATTGGGAATTTTAGTTCATCTTGGGCAGAAGCCATCTGGGTGACTTTGGGCCAGTCCCTCTCTCACAACCCTAAGAAAGAGGCAATGGCATCCTACTTCTGAAAAACTTGCCACAAAAACTGCAGGGACTTATCCAGGTAGTCTCCATCAGACACAATTGAACAGAAAGTAGAAAAAAAAATACCTAACAGTAACAATGGTGCTTAAAATAAAATCCTTGTTGATCCTGGACTTGGAATGGGGAACTGATGATAAACTTGAAACTTTGCTGTACAGGTAGTCCTCAACTTACGACCCCAATTGAGCCCTAAATTTCTGTTGCCACACTTTAAGCGAATCACTGCCGTTGATAAGTTAGTAACCCGGTTGTTAAGTGAATCTGGCTTCCCCATTGACTTTGCTTGTGAGAAGGTCGCAAAATGTGATCACATGACCTGGGGACACAGCAACCGTCACACTGTAAATAGGAACCAGTTGCCAAGCATCTGGATTTTGATCACATGATCCTGGGGATGCTGCAAAGGTGGTAACTGTGAAAAACAGTCCTAAGTAAGAAAAAATTCAGTTGTAACTTTGAATGGTCACTAAACAAACTGTTGTAAATGGAGGACCAACCTCTACCCTCTGAAGTAGCCCATGTGACTGACTTTGGGAGGAGGAAGAGGAGGAGGGAAGGAGAGAGAGGAACCAACTTTGCTCCCAGATATGTGGGGGAAGAAGATATGTATATAAATACAGCTGTGGTGGTGCAGTGGTTAGAGTGCAGTACTGTAGGCTACTTCTGCTAATCACCGGCTGCCAGCAGTTTGGCAGTTCGAATCTCACCAGGCTCAAGGTTGACTCAGCCTTCCATCCTTCCGACGTGGGTAAAATGAGGACCCAGAATGTTGGGGGCAATAGGTTGACTCTGTAAACAGCTTAAAGAGGGCTGTAAAAGCACTATAAAGCGATATATAAGTCTAAGGGCTATTGCTATTGCTAAATCCACTATCAATTTTTTGGGGGGCTCCAATTTGGATGGTCACGGTGAATGATGTGAAGATGAAGAGACGACCACGCATTCCACGTGAAGTCCCATGGACTCCACAAATTTCACCAGGTGCCCGAATTAAATCAATTCCCCCCCTCCCCCTGTTGACCTTAAATCATACCTTAAATCAGAAACTCACAAGCCAAACCATTCAGGGCAGGGGTGAAATCCAACAGGTTCTGACAGGTTCTGGAGAACCGGTAATGGAAATTTTGAGTAGTTTGGAGAACCGGCAACTACCATCTCTGGCTGGCCCCTGAGTGGGGTGGGAATGGGAATTTTGCAGTATCCTTCCCCTGGAGTGGGGTGGGAATGGAGATTTGGCAGTATCCTTCCCCTGGAGTGGGGTGGGAATGGAGATTTTGCAATATCCTTCCCCTGGAATGGGGCAGGAATGGAGATTTGGCAGTATCCTTCCCCTGGAGTGGGGTGGGAATGGAGATGTTGCAATATCCTTCCCCTGGAGTGGAGTGGGAAAGGAGATTTGGCAGTATCCTTCCCCTGGAGTGGGGTGGGAATGGAGATGTTGCAGTATCCTTCCCCTGCCACACCCACCAAGCCACGCCCACAGAACTGGTAGGGAAAAATTTTGGATTTCACCCCTGATTAGATAGATAGATAGATAGATAGATAGATAGATAGATAGATAGATAGATAGATAGATAGAAATGTTACACAATATCATATAGAGTTCAACTTTAGTTTAACAGAATAACAGAGTTGGAAGGGATCTTGGAAGTCTTCCATCCAATCTGGATGGATAGCTATCCAAGCTATCCAAGCCTGGATAGCTCAACAGACTAAAAGTCTGTTATTAACATTCAGCTGTCTGCAATTATTGCATGTTCGAATCTCCCCAGGCTCAAGGTTGACTCAGCCTTCCATCCTTTCTAAGGTAGGTGAAATGAGGACCCAGATTGTGGGGGCAATAAGCTGACTTTGTATAAATATACAAAAGTATGAAGGCTATTGCTTAACGCATTGTAAACCTCCCTGAGTCTCCGGAGAAGGGCGGCATATAAATCAAATTTATAGCTGTTCTCACAGCTAAAAAAAACCTAGGTCAGTGGAAGAAGTGCCACTGTGGAAGAAGTGCCACAGGAGATATATATATATATATATATATATATATATATATTCAATTATATATATATATATATCTCCTGTGGCACTTCTTCCACAGTGGCACTTCTTCCACTGACCTAGGTTTTTTTTAGCTGTGAGAACCTGGCAGCCCAGCCATGGGGTGAAATTGGTTTCCAATGTCCAAAAAACAGAGCTTGTTTGGTTGGTTAGTTGGCCTGGCAGGCCTTATCTCGAGATAAGGGGCTGAGCACAAAAAAGCCTTGGAAGCCGGCTTAATCTCAGGCAAAAGAAGAGCGTCGCCCTCCTGCCAACCCCCACCCCCCAACACAAGCCAGCATCCCTTCCTCAACTCGAGTTTCTGAATGGGCGCGCAAGGGGGAGTCTGCCCTTCTCGCCCGTTTCCTCACACACTCTCTCTCTCGGGCCTAGCCAGCGACTTCTGGGTGCCGGAGAGCATACGTGACTTATCGGAGCTGACCGAGAGAGGCAGCCAGCGCCGGAGGAGCCCGTCAGAAAGGCTGGGAATCGTTCCCACAGTGAGACCAGGAAGAAACGCAGACTTCCCGTCTCCAAGTCCTGTGGCTTTCAGATGCCAATCTCCTCCAACCCCCACAAACAGCCTGCGCTCTGCAGGACAAATGACCCCAAAGAACTGCCTAGGCGGGTGTGAGTGTTTGTGGCTGTGGAAAAAAAAAAAGGATGGCTACGGTCTGTGTGTGTGTGGGGGGGGGGTTGTTGTGTGTGGTGTTGTTGAGAGGGCAGTTTTGATCTAGCACAGTGTTTCTCAACCTTGGTAGCTTGAAGATGGGTGGACTTCAACTCCCAGAATCCCCCAGCCGCTGGCTGGGGGATTCTGGGAGTTGAAGTCCACCCATCTTCAAGCTTCCAAGGTTGAGAAACACTGTGCTAGCACAGGGGTGGGCAACTGTGGCCCTTTTACAACCTGTGGACTTCAACTCCCAGAATTCCCGAGACAGCCAAGCTGGCTCAGGAATTCTGGGAGTTGAAGTCCACAGGTCATAAAGGGGCCATATTTGCCCACCCCTGATCTAACAGGGAGATCTGAGTGGCGTAGGAGACTAATGCCTCCTATTAAGGCAGCATTTTATTTTATTTTATTTTATTTTATTTTATTTTATTTTATTTTATTTTATTTTGATTTATATGCCGCCCTTCTCCGGAGACTCAGGGCAGCTTACAGTGCGTTAAGCAATAGCCTTCATACTTTTGTATATTTTATACAAAGTCAGCTTATTGCCCCCACAACTGGGTCCTCAATTTACCTACCTTAGAAAGGATGGAAGGCTGAGTCAACCTTGAGCCTGGCGAGATTTGAACTTGCAGTAATTGCAGGCAGCTGGTCTTAATAACAGGGTGCTTTAGACCACTGTACTACCAAGGCTCTTGTAACATCCAGCTGCCTGCAATTACTGCGAGTTCAATTCTCACCAGGCTCAAGGTCGACTCAGCCTTCCATCCTTTCTAAGGTGGGTAAAATGAGGACCCGGTTTGTGGGGGCAATAAGCTGACTTTGTATAAAATATACAAAAGTATGAAGGCTATTGCTTAACGCATTGTAAGCCGCCCTGAGTCTCCGGAGAAGGCAGCATATAAAAATAAATAAATAAATAAATAAATAAATAAATAAATAAATAAATAAATAAATAAATAAAACAGGACAAGCGTCCCCTGTGCTAATAAGCGGAGACTCGGGTTTCTCCCGCTCTGTGGGGTTTCATCATGGACTGCATATCCGTCTGTCCACAAGTCCCAGGGCAGCACACAGAACATGGAATCAAAGCTGGGATCATGGGAAGGGAACCCCAGAGATCTTAATAACAGAGTAACAAAGAGTTGGGAGGGGTCCTTGGAGGTCATCTAGTCCAACCCCCTGTTCAAGCAGGAGACTCTGGCCCAGTGGTGGGTTTCAATTTTTTTTTTACTACCGGTTCTGTGGGTGTGGCTTGGTGGGCGTGGCATGGTTTGGTGGGTGTGGTAAGGGAAGGATACTGTAAAGTCTCCATTCCCTCCCCAATCCAGGGGAACGATACTGTAGAATCTCCTTTCCCTCCCCAATCCCTGGGAAAGTTACTGCAAAATCCCCATTTCCTCCCGATCAGCTAGGACTCGGGAGGCAGAGAATAGATGGGGTCGGGGCCAGTCAGAATTTTTACTACCGGTTCTCCGAACTACTCAAAATTTGCGCTACCGGTTCTCCAGAACTGGTCAGAACCTGCTGAAATCCACCTCTGGCGTGGCCTATACCGTTTCTGACAGATGGCAGTCCAGTCTCTTCTGGAAAGCTTCCTGGGATGAAGGCCCTTCCCCCCAACTTCTTGAGTTTAACGTTTTTATTGAGCTATAAAATATTATAAAATACAAAAGTAAATAGAAAAGCAGTGGGGGGGGGGCGGGGAAAGGGGAAATAGAAGTGAGGGATAAGAAAAGAAAGAAAGAAAAAGAAGCATTGACTTCTGACCAGCGGTGAAATCCACTTACCTTCACTTCGGGAGCACGCAGGAGCGCACATGGGCGGAGACTTCTGCACATGCGCAGAGGGTAAAAATGGGATGTAATAAGGTCCCGGCAGGTGGGCGGAGCCTCCCTCCGCCAGCGCTACCTGTTCGCGCGAGCTGGATAGATCTGACTGGATTTCACCACTGCTTCTGACTGTTGCAGTAAAATAAGGCATTAACATCATCTGAAATCAAGCTATTGATTTCAATAGCTGCCCAAGGCAAAAGGTCTTATAGAGTTAGTCCTCGACTGATGACCTTACATTTAGTGACCATTCAAAGATACGACGACACTGAAAAAAGTGTCTTACTATCATTTTTCACACTTACGACCGTTGCAGCATCCCTGTGGCCAGGTGATCAAAATTCAGATGCTTGGCAAAGGTTCATATTTATGACGGTTGCAATGTCCCGGGGTCATGTGATCATCTTTTGCAAACTTCTGACAAGCAAAGTCAATGGGGAAGCCAGATTCCCTTCACAACCAGATTGCTAATTTATAAATTTCAGTGATTCACATAACAACTGGCGAGAAAGGTCATAAAATGGTGCAAAACTCACTTAACAAACATCTCACTTAACAACAGAAATGTTGGGCTCAATTGCGGTTATAACTCGAGAACTACCTGTACCATCCTGGTCAAACGGTTGTCCAATCATTTTTTGAAAACCTCCAGCAAAGCACCATAAAGTGCTATTCCATTGGAATAGGCAAGCTATTCCATTGATTAATCGGTTCTATCGATTTATTGTTCTCACTGTTATGAAAGTTTCTCCTTATTTCCAGGTTGAATCTCTCTTTAGCTTCCACCGAAAAGCTTCCTCTTTTCTTGTTCTGCCTTCTGGTGCTTTGGAGAATTAACACGTCTTTTCTTTCCAGGGCCCGCCTGGGCTTTTATTATGAATGCCATTCTTGCTTTCATTCCTGCCCATAACTCAGGATTGGCATCATAGGGCAACAGGGAAGATTTAACAGATTAACAGAGTTGGAAGGGACCTTGCAGGTAACAGTAACAGAGTTGGAAAGGACCTTGGAGGTCATCTAGTCCAACTGCCTGCCCAAGTAGGAGACCCTACATCTGCCTCTAGCTAGCATCGAACTCACAACCTCCTGATTGTGAGGCAAGAGCTCCACCTCTAGGCCACCACAGCTGTTCAGGTACCACTGTCAATAGTGATGTTCCCAGGGATGGGCTGCAGGGGTTCGGGAGAACCTCTAGCTAAGATTCTGTGCAGTTCAGAGAACTATCTGCATAGCTCAACAGACAGAGCACTGTAATTTAACACCAGCTGTCTGCAATTAAAGTAAGTTCGAATCTTGCCAGGCTCAAAGTTGACTCAGCCTTCCATCCTTTCTAAGGTAGGTAAATTGAAGACCCAGTTTGTGGGGGCAATAAGCTGACTTTGTATAAATATACAAAAGTATGAAGGCTATTGCTTAACGCACTGTAAGCCACCCTGAGTCTCCGGAGAAGGGCGGCATATAAATCAAATTAAAAAAAACAACAACAACCCCAAATCCCACTCCTGGCTGGCCCCTCCCACCCCACCCCTCCCCTCCCAGGAGTCCCTACATGGCCTGTTTTGGATGCAGGTAAGTGTAAGGCGCATGCAGCAGCTTGGGCAGGGTGAAAAACAGGCCTACCAGAGGCTCAAGGAAAGCCTCCAGAGCCTGGGGAGGGCAAAAACGCCCTCCCCCGCCGTGGTGCTGGAGGCCAACTAGGCCACGCCCACCATGGCCATGCCCACCCAGCAATTGGGCAGAGAACCCCTTGCTAAGATTTTTGAAGCCCACCCCTGGATGTGGAAGAAGAAGAATGGTGGGAATCTAAGAAGGGTGATGGGTAAGTAGAGAGCTCAGAACAGAATAACAGAGTTGGAAAGGACTTTGGAGGCCTTCTAGTTCAGCCCCCTTCTCAAACAGGAGACCCTATACCAGTGATGGCTAACCTTTTTGCCATCGCGTGCCAAAAGTGGGGGGGGAGGGGGAGCAGAGGGGACAAAGGCACGTGTACCCACATCCATAATTCTATGTGCTCCGCCCCCCCTCATGCTCCCCCTGCTTTTGGCACACGGTGGCACGGTGGGCCCAGTAGGTCCATTTTCCGCTCTCCCCAGGCTCCAGAGCCTTTCTAGGAGCCTGGGGAGGGCAAAAACAGCCTTCCCCACCCTTCCTAGAGGCCCTCCGAAGGTTGGAAACAGCGTGTTTCCTGACTTCTGGTGGGCACAGAAGGCCCGAAAAATCAACTGGCCGGCGCACGCATGTGTGCCGGAGCTGAGCTCGCGTGCCCACCGATATGGCTCCACGTGCCACCTGTGCCACCCGTGCCATAGGTTCGCCATCACGGCCCTATACCATTCCACACAAATGCCTTTTCCAGTCTCTTCTTAAAAACCTCCAGTGTTGGAGCACCAACAACTTCTGGAGGGAAACTGTTCTACTGGTTGATTTTTCTCACTGTTAGGAAATTTCTCCTTAGTTCTAGGTTGCTTCTCTCCTTGATTAGTTTCCATCCATTGCTTCTTGTCTTGCTTTCTAGTGCTTTGGATTTTATCCATCTTGAGCCTAGCTCTGTCAACCCTGACACAACTGCTGTTACGGGATTGAGCCCAAAGGATTGCAAGCTGCCTTTGAACGCGGTCATCTGAATGTGGTCATCCCTTCCTTATTCTGTCCTTGTCCGGCTGTTGCTTACTGTGGATAGATTGACAATCCAGGAAACTCCGGGGTGGCTATTTTTGGATGCTCCCCAAAATTCATTGCACATTGTTATTATTATTCATTTATTAAATTTATATGCTGCCCGTCTCATCGATAAGACGAGAGATACTTATGAAACATTCATTGTTCTTGTGGCACATAGCAATTGTCCTCTAACATTCAAATCGGGATTGGCTCTAATCTGGATCTCGAGTACGGATGGAATAAGGAATTTTTTTTTTTTTAATTTGATTTATATGCCGCCCTTCTCCGGAGACTCAGGGCGGCTTACAATGCGTTAAGCAATAGCCTTCATACTTTTGTATATTTATACAAAGTCAGCTTATTGCCCCCACAACTGGGTCCTCAATTTACCTACTTTAGAAAGGATGGAAGGCTGAGTTAACCTTGAGCCTGGCAAGATTCGAACTTACTAATTGCAGACAGCTGGAGTTAAATTACAATGCATTAGTCTGCTGAGCTATCCAGGCTCCAATTGTTTGATTAACTTTCTCCTTCTTTTTTCTTCTCCTCTGGGTTGAGTCTCACCCTTCAGAGGATGAGCATTAATTAAAAATATAATGATGGTGTGGCCCTTAAATTGATGGAAGTTGCACATTGTTGTCTCAGAGAAGTTGTACTCCAGGAGTGGAATTCAGCCGGTTCGGACCGGTTTAGGCGTACCGGTAACTCCGACAATCAGCTGGGAATGAACCGGTTCGCTCCGACGATCAGGTGGGCCCGTCCACCCGCCCCTGCGCGCTTTATTTACCTTTATCCTCTCAGCTGATTCAGGCGGCAGAGCGGATTGCTGCACTTCAACTGTGTTAGTCCCCAGAAGTAACACAGAAGTTTAGTTTTGTCAAAACTGCGCACGTGCATGCGAAGTGCATGCCCGCGTGCAAAACACGCAATCACCGAACCAGTTTTTAACCAGGATCCCACCACTGTTGTACTCTCAATTCAACTGTAGGAAGTTAGCACCCACCCCTCTCCTGGAAGAATGAAATATTTTAGGAAATATTAAAAAGGCAGAATATTATATTTCCCTGGATGAGAAATGGAGAAACATGTTTTAAAGACAAAGCAGCTTCCTACCTCCTCCCCCCCCACACCTTTGTTAATGGGCCAGAGGCAGAAACTCAATCCTTTGTCAAAGGACCATAATCTGCAAAACAATGGGGCCCCATCTAGCAACCGAAACTCACCACATGTGACCTGGGAAGCACATGTGACCATCAGCCAGCAAGGCTAGCTAAGACCCCCACCCCCTGGGAGTCTGACAACCAATCAGGATACTCTTTCGGGGCCCCAGGAAATGCAAAGCCAGAGAGAGCATAAAAACCCGAGGATTTACTGTATCTGCCCTTTTTCTGTTCAGGAACTCAAGCCATGTGATCCTGTCCACCATTAAACCATCTTTCCAAACAGTCTCCAGGTTTCCAGTGTCTTTTTCCCCACTTGGAGCAGAACCCAGAAGGATATTTCTTCCAACACAACTGTAGATGCAGTTTTATTTCAAAGGTTGTTTTAGTTACACTTCGTTTTATGCCCTTCCCTACCCTGAACAGAGTAAAGCACAGCTCATAGATGAACTGGGGGGGGGGGAAATAAGAATTACATACCCACCTCTAAGAGGTCACATTTCTATCTCATTCTGATCATTAAGAAAACAATGACATTTGTTTAAGAATCGTCCTCTGAAATTATTTTCTTCTTCCCTCCTCATCCTTTTGCTCCTCTAATGCTGTGTCTAAAAGAGCCAGGAAGGATTTTGTAATTTTATTTTTGTAATTGCACATATTACTTTGGATGAGGAGCCCAGGAAAGGGGACACTTAAAAAATTAAGTAATTAATTTCTGATGTAGAATTTCCCTTACTGGATTGGTATTTGTGGCACGCCAGGGAGGGAGGAAAAATTGTGATTCGGTGCCAACTAAAGCCCTGTCCATTGCTGCCAAATGAGTCTGTTTCTTTGGCTTTCTTGTTCTCTCTTTCACCCCAGTCTAGCAGCGGCTACATAATTCAGCCGCCAGGGAGTGGCTCTGCCCTCTTTGCTTCCTGATCTGGGGCAGTGGGCACAGGACTGGCACCAGGAGCAGCCGGCCGATTGGCAATCCTGGACGCCAAGCTGTTGTTTGGCAGGGAGAGTGAAGCAACCCTGCCTTCATACTTGGGGGACACACATTTTTTTTCTGCAGAAACCCAAAATTCTATTTGAAATTAACCTCACCCAGGCTGAAGCCACATCCGTTTGTTTGGAAATACTTTTTACAGAGAGCAAGAAAAGTGTGTGTTTTTTTATAGTTATGTCTTAATGATGACTTTTAAATATATCTAGTTTTCTATACTAAAAAGCAGAGACATCACCCTGCCAACAAAAGTGCGTATACTCAAGGCTATGGTTTTCCCAGTTGCAGTGTATGGCTGTGAAAGTTGGACCATAAGAAAGGCTGAGCGCCAAAGAATTGAGGCCTTTGAACTCTGGTGCTGGAGAAGACTCCTGAGAGTCCCTTGGACTGCAAGGCCATCAAACCGGTCGGTCCTAGAGGAGATCAACCCTGACTGCTCTTTAGAAGGCCAGATCCTGAAGAGGAAACTCAACTACTTTGGCCACCTAATGAGAAGGAAGGACTCACTGGAGAAGAGCCTAATGCTGGGAACGATGGAGGGCAAAAGAAGAAGGGGACAGCAGAGAACGAGGTGGCTGGATGGAGTCACTGAAGCAGTTGGCGTGGGCCTAAATGGACTCCGAGGGATGGTAGAGAACAGAAAGGCCTGGAGGAACGTTGTCCATGGGGTCGCGATGGGTCGGACACGACTTCACAACTAATAACAACAAAGTGTTCTATACTGACGTCTTGTGGGTCACCTCCCAAAGTCATTTTATGTGAGATGGACGGCTCCACAAATGTGAGAAATAAATATATATATTTTTTAAAAATCAATACGTTCTAATAGCAGGGCAGGGGTGTCCTCTTTGGAAACATCAAGACTTGTGGACTTCAAATCCCAGACTTCCAACAGGTGAATTCTGAGACCCGTTATGGCTGGCTGGGGAATTCTGGGAGTTGAAGTCCGCAGGTCTTAAAAGTAGCCGAGGTTGGACACTCCTGTGTTACGGTGAGGAGGAACAGCAGGAATAGCTCAGGTCTTTGTAACTGCCTCCAACAACTTCTGCACAAGCATTCCAACCCCAGTGCCTCTCTATGGCTGGATTTTGGTGCTGAGAACCATCTCAGCTACCCAGGGGTGGGTTCTAAATTTTTTTACTACCGGTTCTGTGGGCGTGGCTTATTTTGTGGGTGTGGCTTGGAGGTCATGTGACTAGCTGGGTGTAGCTAGCTGGTCAGAGTCATTTCTGGAAGGTCCTTGCACTTACGACCAAGTCCTCGACTTACGACCCGACTCATTTGTTTGCTTTCAACACTGATCAGCTGTAGGGCGGCCCTTTGAAGCCCTGCGGCAAGAGTTTAAACAGTTTTTTTCCCTCTAGTCATCAGCTGGGACTCAGGAGGGAGCAACAGATTGGGGGCGGGACCAAATAAAAGGTAAGAATAACGTGGGGGGGTGGGAGGGCGGGGGTGGGGGAGAACCGGTTCGGGGACGTCATATCGTCACCGCTACCGGCTCTGCCGAACCAGACCGAACCGGGAGGAACCCACCACTGCAGCTACCCTCGAATGGTTTACTGTCTGCCTCTCCCTGGGCATCTTTACGTGGAAAAAGACGAAATGGGCAGCACCTGACAACTTCTCTGTTGCAAGCATCTTGTTTGGTGCCTTGGAGGTCTGTGGTTCTCCTCGTGGAAATCAACCCCTGTCTCCATTTGTCCTCCACTGAAGTAGCTACTAGATTCAATTAGGCAATTGTACTCCCTAATATTACAGGCACTCCTCTAGTTATAACCTGTTGAAAGAAATATCCATCTGGTTCAATTCCAAGTCGAGAGAAAGGCACTGGAGACAAAATGGAGGCTGGAGGCTGATTGGAAAGAGGGTTTAATGAACAGAACCACCAAGCACTTAGTCCTGGCGCAGCTGACCCCATGGAGTTGAAAGTGAGGGGTATTTATAGCTTCTCTTGGGTTTTGCACTTGCGCTTCCTGTTCCTGTGCAAGAACATGTATTCTATTGGCTGTTGTCAGATTCCCATGGTGCCATGTACAAATCCTAGGACCGTGATGGCGAACCTATGACACGTGTGCCACAGGTGGCACGCGGAGCCATATTAGTGGGCACGCCAGCTCAGCTCTGGGGTGCATGCGCGCGCCGGCCAGCTGATTTTCGGGCCTTCTGGGCCCACCAGAAGTGGGGAAACAGGCTGTTTCCTGCCTCTGGAGGGCCTGGGGGCGGGGTGGGGAAGGCCCGTTTTTCTTTCTTACCTGGCTCCAGATCCTCTCTATGCATCTGGGAAGGGCGAAAACAGCCTTTCCCACTCCCTTGGAGGCCCTATGGAGGCTGAAAGGGCCCATTTCCTGACTCCCGGTGGGACAGGAAGGGACGTTTTTTCCTGTCCCTAGCCTCCAGAGACTCCTAGAGAGGCTCCTACAGACTCCTAGAGAGGTTCTGGAGGCTGGGGACAGCAAAAAATGTCACTTCCTGTCCCAGCGAGAGTTGGGAAATGGGCATTTTCAATCTTGTAGGGCCTCCAAGGGAGTGGGAAAGGCTGTTTTCACCCTTCCTAGATACACAGAGAGGATCCGGAACCAGGTAAGAAAGAAAAACGGGCCTACCAGGCCATCATGTGCCAGGAGCGGGGGTGGGTGGGTGGAGGAGCTTGCGCATGCATGCGCGTGGGCACGTGCGTGCGCGACCCTCCCCCACCCACCCCTCTCCTGGCACGCGATGGCAAAAAGGTTAGCCATCACTGTCCTAGGAGTTTGTCTGAGCTAAGTTTGGTTGAAGTTTGGCTGATGCAATGAAGGGGCTTGTTGGGCAATTCCTATTGTGGCTGAGGGCTAATCCTATCTTTGTTCAGACCTTAGGGAGGTCATATAGGGAGTAATGGATTACCAAATCTGAATTTCTAAAAGCTGGCCTCAGTTTAATATCTGCTGGGGCGCAGGGAGCTGGGGCTCTGAGTTTCTGTCTTCCTTAAGATTTTGTTTTCTTTTAGGGGAAATATTTTATCCTGCCTTTTTAAATATTTCTCAAATGTTTCATTCTTCTAGGAGAGGGGTGGGTGCTAACTTTCTACAAACCATTTGCTTAGCGACCAATCAAAGTTACAACAGCACTGAAAAAAGTGACTTACAGCGGATCGTCATACTTGCGACCGTTGTGGTATCCCCAGTCAGGTGATCAAAATTCAGGCATGCATTTGCAGTGTTTGGAGCATCCCAGGATCATGTGATCTCCATTTCTGACCTTCCCAACCGGCTTCTGACGAGCAAAGTCATGGTGGGGAGCTGGATTCCCTTAATGACTGTGTTAACATGTATTCACTTAACAATTGCACTTACTCAATTAACCAGGGCAAAAAAAATGGTTGTAAAATTGGACACAACTCACTTAAAAAAAAACCTAGCTTAACAAAGGAAACTCTCATCGCAATTGTGGTCGTAAGTTGAGGACTACCTGTAGTTGATGAAGATGAGAGCGAAAACATTCAGAAAGCTGTTCCAGGAAGGACAAATCTAACTCGTAAGTTCACTGCTAGTATTTTTTTTTAACTCCAGGTAGTCCTCGACTTACGACCACAATTGAGCCCAAAATTTCTGTTGCTAAGCAAGACAGTTGTGAAGCGAGTTTTGCTCTATGGTATCATCTCTCTTGTCACAGCTGGTTAGAAGCACAGTTGTTAAGTGAATCTGGCTTCATTGACTTTGCTTGTCAGGTCGCAAAAGGTGATCACGTGACCCCAAGATGATGCAACCGTCATAAATATGAGTCAGTTCCAAGCGTCTGAATTTTGTTCATGTGACTATGGAGAGCTGCAACGGTCATTAAGTGTGAAAAAAGAGATGTCACTTTTTTCAATGCCGTTGTAACTTTGGTCACTACATAGATGGAGAGTCTACCAGCATCACAGAATTAGATTAAAATGCAATGAAATTTAATTATGCAATGAATTCAGTATGTCATGGAACAAAGTGAGGAAGCCCTTAGAAGATTCAAACTGTTAAGATTAATATTTCTCAAACTTGACATGTTTGATGAGTGGACTTCAACTCCCAGAATTCCTCAGCCAGCCACGTTGACTGGGGAATTCTGGGAATTGAAGTCCTCGCCTTTTAAAAGGGCCAAGATTGGGAATCACTATGTTACAGACCATTGATCTCTACTAAGAATTGGTCATTTTTTGTTACAGTTGCATTTTCTCTTGTGCTCAGGGTTGCCTGCAACCAGACTGGCTGGGATCGATGGGTACTGCGGTCAAAATCATCTGAAAGATGCCATTAGGGAAACCGCTCTTACAGTGGTTCGGCAGCTGTGAGCCAGAAGGTTTCTTGGGTAAGGAAGGGGAGTGTTATGGTCCGCCAGCAGCCCGCGGAGCTGGCAGCAGAGTTGGACAGTGAGGAGGCTGGGGAGGACAATGGGCCAGTCCTGGAGTCAGGGGAAGGCCTGGATGAGGGCTCTGCATCGGAGGCAGAGATAGGGCCAGGGCCATCTGGGAGTGATGCTCGGACTCCAGAGCCTCCAGAGGTGGACAGCAGAGAGGCAGAGGAACAGGAGGAGCCAGTTCCTAGTGTACGCATGCGAAGAGCTGCCAGAAGGCAAGAGCAGCTGAAGCAAAAAGGACAACTCAGGAGAAAGGCTGGGAGATGATTGGCCACTCCCATAAGGCTTAAAAGAGCAGCAACGAGCCCTTGGGTTCTTTGTAGAAAAGCAACATTGATTCCAGTGCTTCTTGTCAGCGTCTCTTGAACTTTGTGGAGGTTTTGCAAAGAAAAGCATTTGGCAGGTTGCCAAAGGCATCAAAGTTTGGTGATAAGGCCAACGGACTGGTTATGAAGAATTTTGTTTTGGACTAAGCTGAGAATGAATGAATGAATGCTCAGCTGTTTTAATAAAATAAATTTGTTCAGGACTGAATTGTGTTTGGTAATTACTACTTAGGCCTCGGTCAGAACAGGGAGGCCCAATCCAGTCCTATCTGGAGTAGCTGTGCAATGCACGGTAAACTACCAACCTGAAGGTATTTCTTCATTTTTGCCTTGCTTTAGCCTTGGGCAGTGATTGAATGTTCCTGCAAATTCTTAATTCGTTGCTTTGGCTGCGTAGACTTAACTGCCTCTTTAAAAACCTGTTCTTCCTGACCTGCTTTGCTCCGTCTTATTTATAGCAAAGCCACTTTTGGTTGGTAGGGGAGGAAGGACACCTTGCCGTAACTGCATGACATGCCGGCTTTCTACATTTTCATAGCTTGCTTCTCTGGGGACGACCCTCACGGTTGTGATATGTTAAGGTGAGATCACACACAAAGACTGGGAAGGGAGCAAATGATAACCACAAGAGTTGGTATATATATTAAGTTGAGTCTTGTCCCATTTTACAGCCTCTCTTGCCAAAGTTGTTAAGTGAATCACTGCCGTTGTTAAGTCAGTTTCAATATCTCAGGAACTGCCACAAAGAAGAGGGAGTCAAGCTATTCTCCAAAGTACCTGAGGGCAGGACAAGAAGCAACGGGTGGAAACTCATCAAGGAAAGAAGTTGTTAAGTGAATCTGGCTTCCCCCCACTGACTTTGCTCGTCAGAAGGTTGTAAAAGATGATCACATGATCCCGGGATGCTGCCAACCGTCATAAATATGAGTCGGTGGCCTGAATTATGATCATGTGATCATGGCAATGCTGCAATGCTCGTAAGCGCGAAGAATGGTCACAAGACATTTTTTTCCAGGGCCGTTGTAACTCTGAACGATCACTAAACGAACGGTTGTAAGTCAAGGACTACCTGTAATTTGAGTCGTTATAGCAATCCTAAAACCAATGGTTTGAGGAAAACAAAATACTCATAGGCCAACATGTCCCACCCTCAACCTTTCATTTAGGGGTCTCTCTTTAAACCAAATGTGATCTGGTTTTGTTCTATTCAGTTTTGGTCGCCACGATGTAAAAAAGATGTGGAGATTCTAGAAAGAGAGCAGAGAAGAGCAACAAAGATGATTAGGGGACTGGAGGCTAAAACATATGAAGAACAGTTGCAGGAACTGGGTATGTCTAGTTTAATGAAAAGAAGGACTAGGGGAGACATGATAGCAGTCTTCCAATATCTGAGGGGTTGCCCCAAAGAAGAGGGAGTCAAGCTCTCCTCCAAAGCACCTGAGGGCAGGACAAGAAGCAATGGGTGGAAGCTAATCGAGGAGAGAAGCAACCTAGAACTAAGGAGAAATTTCCTGAAAGTTAGAACAATTAATCAGTGGAACGACTTGCCTCCAGAAGTTGTGAATGCTCCAACACTGGAAGATTTTAAGATGATGTTGGATAACTTGGAGAAGAATAAGTAATATGTTCTTGTGATAAAACTGTGTAATATGTGGGATATCAAATTGGAAAGTTCAAGATATTTTGATTTGCTAAAAAGGGTCAAATAATAATTAAGATGTTGATAAAATTGTGTTTTATAAATTTTAACAAAATGGAGTTGTATTGAAATTGAACTTGATAATTCTGGTGATAAAATTGTAAGGTATATAATTAGAATAAGAGACTAGAATATTGTTGATAACTATTTGGATATTGATGAGATATAGATACAGAGATAATGAGTTAAAATTTTATTTGAAGCTTAAACTGTATTGATATATTAGATTTGTTTAGATGAAAGTGTTAGAATTTTATGTTTAAATTTGTTTTTTTTACTGTTTAAAATTTTTAAAAAATGTAATGGAAAAGTGGAATAGAGCATGTTAAAAGAATGTAAGCATGTTAACCATCTGGATTAACTGGATTGAAACTCTGTTCTTGAAAGTTATATTTTATGTTTATGTTTGGAAAAAAATAAAAAAATATTTACAAAAAAAAAAAAAGATGATGTTGGATAACCATTTGTCTGAAGTGATGTAGGGTTTCCTGCCGAAGCAGGGGGTTGGACTAGAAGACCTCCAAGGTCCCTTCCAGCTATGTTATTCTATTTTATTCTATTTTCAGAGTGTTATCCTACTGACAGACAGTGTCCCAAACTCTTTTGCAAAATTTCTTTGCAGTGTTTTGGAAAAGGTTATTCAAAGAACTCCAACATAATCACATCCAACTGGATGAATCAATAATCAAGTTATGGCCAATTACGTTAAATAACTAAACGTACAGCGGGATTTATTTGAATTCACTCGGGTTTTGTTAAGATACTGCTTGCATAATCCTTTTTAATGATGCATTACCTTGCACGAGGTTTGACCTACACGCAGCCTGGAGATGGACCCCGAAGAGGAGTCCGCCAAAAAAATGAATTTTAACACAACAATGCATAAATCAGACATTAATTCTCCATGAATTTTTCAGAGGGAGTCAACTTGGCTGAGCCAGAAAGACGGCGCTTTGTGAGAGTACAACTAAAGACAGCCTTTATTTCAATTTAGATGGCCGCCCAATATTATATTCCCAACACTAAACATATTCCGCTTTACAAAACTGCCCGGAGAACAAAGATAGATTTACAATGCCATTTCCCCATGTTGTGATCTGTAAAAGTTCAAAGCAGAGATTACATAAACAATCGCTGTTTTCCCATGTATTTTGAAAACCTCTCGTTTTGTACATACAATCATGCCAAGCACTTGATTTGGGTTCCGCCAAAAAAAAAAAAAAAAAAAGGGAGAAAGTGCTTTGAACGAGATTGGCTCCTAGTTGGGAAAATTTATCTTGGTTTGTTTCAAATCTCTTATTGGTGTTTTTTTTTTTCTCAACCTGGACAACTTGAAGAGGTGTCTGCACTCTCCCAACCAGGAATGCTGGGAGTTGAAGTTCATGCATGTTAAAGTTGCTGAGATAAACACTGATTTATGATAAAGGCGTTCTTCAAGAACATACATAGTCTCGGTTAATGATGGTTAATTGCGACCAGGAACTCTGTTACTAAAGGATGTGATGATTATGATCATCACATCCTTTACTAACAGAGTTCCTGGTCTGATGTCATATGACCAAACCAACTTACAGTATCATGGCAGTTTCAGTTGTGGTCTTTAGGCAAATTCCGTGTGGCCGTTAGGTGGGACATCACATGATTGCCATTTGCGAGTTCCCGCTGGCTGCCCCAATGACTCTACTTATCAAGGTGGCAGTGAAGCTCTCAAATGGCGATCAAGTAATTACAGGGATCGTAATCACTGCAACTTTGGGGACCAGTTTTCAGTCTCCTCGTCATCCTGGACAAATGGTTATTAATCAAGGACTACCTGTTCTACCGAGAAAAATATCAAAGAAAAGATATATATATTTGATTCTATTTCTTTGAAAAAAAGTTAAAAGAAATATAATCGGTGGCAAGTAACTTATTGCAGAGGATTGGTACTTCTTTAATGGGATCTTCTATTTGCTTCAGTGTGGAACCAGTATGGTGTTGGGGGGAAGGTGCTTATGGGGAGAGCCAGGCTTTGCTCATCTCTTAGGCATAGAAGCCAGTTGCACCCTTGGGCCAGTCCCTCCCTCTCAGCCCCATTCAACGTCGGGCTCTGCGACAAGCCAGTGGAAGAACCAGCCTCTGGTTGCATAGTGTGCCTATAACTAAGAGAGTGTATGCAAAAATTAGCCAACATTGCAAATGCTAAGAACCACAAGTTTTGTTTTGATGCATCGGAAGGCAATTGTGGCAGCGGGGCCACCAATGTTGCCTGTAATGATTTAACAAAACACTGAGAGGGCTGCCAGCAATTGCCAAGGCACCTAGTTGTAGAAAACGTATTTTAATAATAACAGAAGTAAAATGAAATGCAACTAACAAAGAATAAACTCTGATTTGCAGCATTCGCAATAGCTCAGAATCTTCCTTCTAGGGCAGCTACTTCGCCATGTTCCATAATCTTGACTCGAGCCCGTTTTGGAAGTTTTAATTTTGTGGAAAAGGTAACCCAAAAGGAGATATCATCTATGAAAACACATTCTTGGGAGCCGCTTAGTTACCCATAAAATGAAAGTTAAGCTAGGGAGAATTACTGGATTGTTTGTTTTTAACTCTCTCTCGTCTTAAGGGGAAATCTTAACCATATATCACTGCTAGGAATTCCCAGGGATGGTGCTTTATGTTGTAAAAGTCAGAAACAAATATATAGACCTGTCTCGGATTGCAGTTTTCCGTGCATCGCAAAGCTTTTGTATTGCTCCGTGGAGGACATTATATCAAACTCTAATTTCTGTATAAATCTCTTTATTTGGGTCTGTTCCAGTCTTAAGCGAGCTGCCCCACGCTTGAAACACAACAAGCGTTCTTACACCAGAGAAACCAATCTTCTTGTAATAGAAATGTGTGAAACCTTCCCCCCCCCCGCACTGGTTTTGGAAACCTGAGCCCAAGGTAGCCTTTTGAGAGCAGTGTTTCTTATTATAGCAATTAAAGATGGGTGGACTTCAACTTTGAGAATTGTCCAGCGTGAGGCAGCTGGGAAATTCTGGGAGTTGAAGTCCACCCATCATTAAGCTGCCAAGATTGATAAACAGTGCTCTAGAAGTTAAGGCTACAGATTCTGTTCAATTCTGAACGGGTGTTTTAGAGCAGGGGGCCCCCAATGCGTGGACCAGCAACGGGCCACAGCATGCCAGCAATTGGGCTGTGCAAACAAGCAAAGCCACATCTGCAAGATGCAGGCAGCACGAGAAACCACACCCTGTCTAGTTCATGGAAAAACCTCTTTCCACGGAACTGGTCCCTGGTCCCCAAAAGGTGCTTTAGAGGTTAAACCCACATCTTGTCTGCAGCTTTTTAAAGCGGCTGCATCTTTTCTCGGGCTGATGTGGCTGCTGCAAGAGGCAACCTTAAGATCCCAAGAAAAGCCAAGGCTATTTTAAAGAGCTCCAGATAGCTGCTGCATTGGCCCTTCCGGCACACTCCCAACAATTTTTCCCCAATGTGCCGTGCAGCCTGGCCTTCTCCCGTAGAGCCAATCAAAGTGACAGGATTTAGCAATTTCCAGCATCAATTCGCATAGGTAAAATATTCAACGGTTTTAATTTGTCATTTTAAGCTGCCCCTTTCAAACACTGAATTTTCCACAGTTTGCAGTCAACAGTCATTTATTTGAAGGAGAGGGTTGCAGGACATTCAGCTCCTTTCAAACACCATGTCAAATATTTCTCCTGTTATTAGTTCGCCTTCCGATTTTTAAAAATCAGGGCTCATATTCCCCGCCACCCCAAATGTGTCTCTGTGCAAAACTGAACGAACTCAATCGCTACGCAGTTTTCTTTACAGCTGCAGGAATAAGTAAATATGATTGTATTTTAAGCGGCAATTTTTTACAGAATAGACGGGAGGGAGGAACAATGCTAATCAGGAGGTTAAAAACCAAGCAAAATAATTTGTGAAAAGATATTTAAAGGGGGATCCTTTTTCCCACACATTGCCAGTCTCACATGTCGTTTTTATTCTGTATGCCATATTTTTTCTGTAAAAGAAGTATGGTGGGCAACACAATTGTTGATCTTTCTTGTTCCTTAACTTGGCAGCCTGGCATAGGGCTGTGTGTATTGTTGTTTCCTGAAAATAACAATCACAAGCTCATATTGTGTGTTAAGTGCTTTCTCCTTTTTCTCTCCTGTAGCACGTTGTCAATTCTCTTTAAGGTACACAACATGGACCATTTATTTTGGAACGTGCATGCTTGCAAATTTCTGTCAAAAATAATTTATCTGAAAGAATAAGAAATGTGTGTGTTTCTGCGTGTGTTTCGGGGGGAGGTTGATAAGCAACAGTGAAATTTTGGAGAAATCTACACTCATGTAATAGCACTTTTGACACTATGAATCGTGAGCTGCTCTTAATCTTTTTAGACTTTTCTAGATTTGCAGAGCGAGAAGTGGTAGCTTTAGTGCCTTCCAAAATGAAGCATTAAAAAAAAATTATCAATGCCGCAAGATTAATTTCATTTCAGTTACACCCAGTGTGAAAAGGTACCAAGTTTGCAAAGATCAAGTTGGAAGCCCACAGCAAAACCTCAAAAGGCTTTTGCAGATACGCTTAAGAGTAGACAGGAAGAAAAATCAGCTTGCAAAGGCTGACTTCCCAAAAACAAAATATATTTCGTTTACATTATTTTGTTTTGTTTTTCTTTTTCAAAAGCTGATTGCTGTTAAAATCTCACCTCACCGTCGAGTTCTTCCAACCCAACTTCCGGTGTTGATGGAAAATAATAACAACTCCCATCTCTTGGCTTTACAAACAGATAAGATTAAAAATTAGCATACAGTCTTAATGGAGTTCATGTGGTATTTTGGCTTTCTAACATGCTCCCAGGAAAATAATAAGTGGGGGCTATACAATAGTAACAAGCATCCTTCTTAGGGAATCTCAGCTGGAAAGGACTCGTTTTAGGACAGGGGCCGGCAAGATAGGTTTGCATTTCCTTTTGGGTTTTTCAACCCGAATCCCTCGTAAAAAGCTGAATATCTTGCGGGTTCCAGTAAAGAGCCACGGCAGAGTTGTAGACAAGAGACCAAACATATGGGATGAAGAACTCTTCGGGCTGTTCTTCCTCCACGTACTTGAACTTCAGCTCTGGGAATTTCTGCAAAGGAGAAAAAGAAGAGCGTCAGGAAGAGGGGAAGATGTGAAGGTCTCAAGGGAGCAGAGAGGTTGAAGAGCTTCTACCTATGAAGTTATGTTTGGGGACAGGAACACAAGCCTTGATGGATTCCTCTTTAGCAGGGGTGTCCAACTCCGGGGGATCGGATCCGGCTGGCAGGGTACTGTAGCTCTGTAGCGGCACCTGCCCTCTGGAACGACCTACCCCCCAGAGATACGCATGATACCAGACTTCCGGACTTTTCGTCAGGCCTGAAAACACATCTATTTCATCTAGCTGGGCTGGCTTGATCCCATCCTTTTGGTTTTAATTTGAAACTGGTTTTAACTGGGTTGTTTTAAATTGAGGGCCGAAATTATTTAATGTCTTTTAAACTGTTTTTTAAATTTTATATGTTATGTTTTATCTTGACTGTTCACCACCCTGAGTCCTGTTGGAGAAGGGCGGTATAAAAATCAAAATAAATAAATAAATAGATAGATCTGGCTGCCAGATCTGGAAATAGTGAAGGACCAACCCGCTGTGCTTCTGCCAGCGAAAATGGGCTCTCCAGTTCCGTTTTTGGCTGGGATGGCCTCTTGCAACCCTCAGCCAGTGAAAATGAAGCTCGGGAGGGCTGCGTGGTTTTTCTTTGGAGATGTTTCGCTTCTCATCCAAGTAGCTTCTCATCCAGAGCTGCAGAAGCTTCTTGGATGAGAAGCGAAATGTCTTCAAAGAAAAAACAGGAAGTCCAACTGCCTCTTGAAAAAAACACCTTTGGGACCTGGAGGACTGAGAAATCTCCATAGACATGTG
This sequence comes from Pituophis catenifer annectens, assembly GCF_029215685.1. NCBI lineage: Eukaryota > Metazoa > Chordata > Lepidosauria > Squamata > Colubridae > Pituophis > Pituophis catenifer. The sequence goes on along the minus strand of NW_027256882.1, from coordinate 285,627,780 downwards.
TTCCAGATCTATCTAAACAAGGAAAAAAGGCTTTGTTGTGATACTAAATACAGGAGAATTCTAGACATTCTCACCGGCCTCACTGGTTTTATCTGCTATTTTCCTAGACTGGAATGTATCTTAAGAGGCAGGATGGTCTGGTTGCTTGTGACAAGAGTAATTACCAGCAATCAAAAAAATGCACCTTTTGTCTCTACAAGAGTGTAGAGGTGGTGTGGGCAAATTATGGGCAGTCCTCAACTTGGGATCACAATTGAGCCCCAACATTTTGTTGATAAGTGAGCACAGGAAAGTTGAGCTTTGCCCCATTTAACAAACTCTCTGGCCACAGTTGTTCAGGGGATCAACCGCAGTTAAGTCAGTAACACCGTTGTTAAGTGAACCCGTCTTCCCCATTGTCTTCGTTGATCAGGAGATCGCGAGAGGTAGTCACATGACCCCGGGATAGTGCAACCGTCATGAGTCAGTTGCCAAGTGCTTGAATTTTGATCACGTGACCGTAGGGATGCTGTTTTTTTTGGCGCTGTTACGGCACTGTGAATGGTCATTAAACGAATGGTTGTAAGTTGAGGACTACCTGTACAGGATTAAAGCTCATCATTGGGAGATTTTCTTGCACAAGAGAAATTGAAACAATTGAGAAAGTATAACAACCCTTCAAAGAAACAATTCCTATAGCTTAATTCTTTCCGAACTGAACCTCTTTTTTAGAGCTCCTGTCGTGCGTGTGTGAGTCACAAGCACTTCTGGTCCAGCCAGACTAGGCCAATCTTAAGTCCCAGACCTTTGTGATGTTATTACTTCTTTAATCAACCACAGAGATTTCCCCTGTCTCAGATGTCTGACTTGGTGGTTGGGACAGGAGCGTGTAGCCAGACGGGTCCAAAGTTTACCAGACTGTCTGAGCCACCGAGATTGTGATCGGATGCACAACCACAGGAAGTTCGAGCAAAGAGATGCAAAACCGAGAGAGACAGACGTTGCTTTCCTGCTTTAGTGCATCTAAAAAAGTATGAAAACAAAAGATAACGATCTCAAAATTAGTTAAGGAAAAAAAAAAATCAAATACGGCTTTGCTCACAAAGGTTTTAATACGGACTCCTGTAACCTGGCACCTTCCAGGTACGTTGGAAATGACTTCAGTCCTTGAGTAACCTGGGAGCTGCTGTCCCATCCATGTTTTGCAGGGGGTCCTGGGTTGGAGAAGCCTGATTTGATGCGGCTTAAGAGTAAAAAATGATCCTGGGATATGTTCAAGGTTAGATTATAGCCTCCACGACAGACCATTGGCATGATGGCGGTGAGGTTTTATGTTTCTACAAAGGAGTCTCAAGGGTGCTCAAGGCATATTTCAAAAATATGAAATTAAGGCATCATATTAAGACGAAAAACAAGACGAGGATTAAACCAAAAGAGCAGGACGAAGTGCTGCTACAGGTAATCCTTGATTTACAACAGTTCATTTAGTGACCATTGGAAGTTACAACGGCACTGGGAAAAGTGACTTATGGGAGGTTTTCACACTTATGATCCTTGCAGCATCCCTGTGAACACAGGATCAAAATTCAGATGCTTGGCTCATATTTATCATGATTGCAGTGTCCTGGGGTCTAAACCAGTGGTGAAATCCATTTTTTTTTTACTACCGGTTCTGTGGGCATGGCTTGGTGGGCATAGTAGGAGAAGGATACTGCAAAATCTCCATTCCTGCCCCACTCCAGGGGAAGGATACTGTAAAATCTCCATTCTCTCTCCAATCCAGGGGAAGGTTACTGCAAAATCCTCATTTCCTCCCGATCAGCTGGGACTTGGGAGGCAGCGAATAGATGGGAATAGAGGCGGGGCCAGACAGAATTTTTACTACCGGTTCTCCGAACTACTCAAAATTTCTGCTACTGGTTCTTCAGAACTGGTCAGAACCTGCTGAAACTCACCTTAAAACCTGCCCATTTTAGGCTTGAAAATTTACCTTCTACTGCAGTACCAATAAGTAAAACAACTGAAGCATGGCAATCTGGTGTGCTGTGCGAATCAGCTGAGCTGAAAACACACAGAAATATAGGACAGGATAGGGCGGGTGGGCGGGGCCAACTGCTCACCGGAACTACCGGTTCGCCTGAACTAGTCCGAACTGGCAGCAGCCCACCACTGCACCTCTCTTGCTGCTAGTTATCCCCTTCCTCTCTTTCCTTCCAACTTCCCTAGCATTACAGCCTTTTCCCAAGAGACATCTTTGCGTAATGTGTCCAAAGTAGGATAATTTGAGCCTGATCATTTGTGCCTCGATTGGGGAACTCTGGATCGGTTTGTTCAACGATCCATTTCTTGGTTTCCTTGACCGTACACAGTTTTCTCACGAGTCTTCTCCAACGCCAAAGATCAAAAGCCTCAACAACTCTTGCTATCTTGCTCTTTCAAAGTTCAAACTTTCACAGGGATTACGATCATGGTTTGCACAGTTCTGATCTTTGCAGGTATAGAATATCTGGTCATCTTAATATTGTTTCCAAGATCTCCATGCCTGCCCCACCAAGGGCTAGTCTGCAAGGGTTATTTCTTAGGATATTCAAACTGAATTAAGATTTAAGGGGGGGTTAATAGAAGGGTAATTGTTTTGATTAAGTAAATTTGATTTAATTCTTTTAAGATGGTACTAGTTGAGATAGATGATTTAAGACTAAGAAATAAGTGTTATGGCAAAATAGAATATACAAAATTTTGTTAAAGATGGAAAAAAATTGTATAAATTAGTGACTGGATCACGGCTCTGTTCTGAAAAGATGTAATTTGTGTGTTGGAAAAAAATAAAAATAAAAAAAACTTTTTTGCAAAAAAAAAAAAGGATATTCAGAAGGAAATAAGGTACAGAAAGGAAAAATTTATATATGCTGGAAAAAGCTGTAAATTTTATTTATTTCGAGTAATTTGGGCCAAATCATTCAATAGTCATAAACTTGAATTTCTGAACATACTAAAGAGTGCGGAGAAGAGCAACAACAATGATTAGGGGACTGGAGGCTAAAACATATGAAGAACCGTTGCAGGAACTGGGTATGTCTAGCTTAATGAAAAGAAGGACGAGGGGAGACACGATAGTAGTCTTCCAATATCTCAGGGGCTGCCACAAGGAAGATGGGATCAATCTGTTCTCCAAAGCACCTGAAGGCAGGACAAGAAGCAATGGGTGGAAACTAATCAAGAAGAGAAGCAACCTAGAACTAAGGAGAAATTTCCTGACAGTGAAAACAATTAATCAGTGGAACAACTTTGCCTCCAGAAGTTGTGAATGCTCCAACACTGGAAGTTTTTAAGAAGATGTTGGATAACCATTTGTCTGGGATGGTATAAGGACTCCTGCCTTGGGCAGGGTGTTGGGACTACAAGACCTCCAAGCGTGTGATTATATGAACTATTGATGTATTAACCACTGTATACCCAGTGTATTAGTGGACACTGGATGTCCACTGCACTTTTAAGTACTGTCCTCCCCCACTACAGTATCCACAAACAGCATCTGCAACACTTTCCTTTCCCCCCCCCCCCCGCCTTCGACAGAGAGTCGCCTCCACAAACCCAGGGAGATGTTTCGGTTGAAGTGTCTACATGGTATGCAGCCATGCCTGCCTGATAATATCTTTATGCCTTTTTTTGGACTTAAAAGACGAGACATCCAGCCATGGAAAAACTCACAGTTAAGAGAAATGAAGCAGAGCAGTGGAAATTTACAAGGCAAAGTAGCACCCACCCCGCTTTCATCTGCAGACATGCTATGCGGCTCATTATAATCTGAATGCTAAATGAAATTTAAAGGACCAGCCGCACGGTTATCCCTCTCTCATACAGACATGTTCAACCTCGCCCCCCCACCCCCCGCATAAGGTCTTCCTTTAAGTAGCCTATAATCAGGGTTGGGCTACTGGGGGGTTCGCAGGGGGTTCGGGAGAACCTCTAGCTAAGATTCTGCGCAGTTCGGAGAACCCCCAAATCCCACTCGTGGCTGCTCCCCCCCTCCCAGGAGTCCACCCACGGCCCGTTTTGGATGCAGGTAAGTGCAGGGCGTGCGTGGAGGCTGGGGGGGGGAGTTCTGGAGGCCGGACACAGGAGGAAAGCCTCCGGAGCCCGGGGAGGGCAAAAACGCCCCCCCACCATGGTACAGGAAGCTGACTAGGCCACACCCACAATGGCCACGCCCACCCAGCAACCGGGCAGAGAACCCCTAGCTACAATTTTTGAAGCCCACCCCTGCTTATAATTAATGCTCCCAGGTCATCCTTAGGGCATCCGTATTGGAAAGCACAGCTTCCAATAAAAACGGCTCCTTTGCTTTAAGAAAAGGCAGTGTTGTCATCAGTGAAGGACACGGGGTCCTTGGGCTGTTGGCAGACTTTTGCTGTGAATTTTAGAAGTTATTCCGACCGTTAAGGAAAGTTGCGGAAAATCATGACTGGCATATTTCTTTGAAGAAATATTTGTTCTGTTCTTTTATCTTCTCTTCCTGTTTGTCAAGATGCTATCAGTTTCCTAAGCCTAACTACTCTCCCTTCTCTCTCTCCTCTAGGATGTGAGTAGAAGAGCTTTGTGGGACTCAAATAATTTCATTTATTTTTATTTATTTTTAACTTTTTTTTGGCACCAGAGTTCTGTTCTTGCCTCTTGGCTTATTTCATCCAGTTAGAGCAGTGATGGGGAACCTATGGCACATGTGCTGGAAGTGGTGTACAGAACCATCTCTCCAGGCACACGACCTGTTACCCGTTGCTCTTCTGGGTTCTGGTGCGCCAGCCAGCTGGTCTTCAGGCACGTGGGAGTGCTGGAAACTGGAAGAGCAGCTGCCTAGCACACATGCGCGAGCCGGGAAGATGATCTTCCGATTTCTGGCACACGCATGCACATCGGCCAGCCAGTCTTCAAATACGCGCCAGAAACCGGAAGACCAGGTGGCCAGTGCGCATGCACGTGCCAGAAACCGTAAGATCATCTTCCCGGTGCATGCATGCATACCAGGCAACTGCTCTTCTGGTTTCCAGCACATGCATGGTCTTCACTCATGCATTCACACCAGAAACTGGAAGACCAGGCCCCCGTTTCGGCACTTGGTGCTGAAAAGGTTCGCCAACACTGAGTTAGAGCATCCACATCACAGATGATGCATGACAACCCTCCCCTTCCCGGTTCTCTGCTCTCTACCCATCCATCTTTCTTTCTTTTTTTTTGGTAATCATTTTGTATTTCTTGTTGTGTTCTTTTTCATTGTTTATTTTATTGTTCTATTGTCTAACTTCTGTTCTATTCAGTCTTTTCATTTCCCCCCCCCTTTGTCTTGTTGAAACCTGTCCAGAGTAGCCCCATGGTGAGACAGGTAGCAAATAAATTAAACAAATAAATAAATAAAAACTAAAAGCTTCTGATATGAAAAGAACCATCCAAGCTCCAGCTAAATGGTAAAGCAGAGGACCGGAAAAACAAACAAACAAAAAAAAATGAACTCCCTTCCTAGCCCACTTAATCTCTATGATAGATAGATAGATTGATATTAATATGATAGCAGTCTTCCAATATCTCAGGGGCTGCCCCAAAGAAGAGGGAGTCAAGCTATTCTGCAAAGCACTTGAGGGCAGGACAAGAAGCAATGGATGGAAACTAATGAAGGAGAGAAGCAACTTAGAACTAAGGGGAAATTTCCTGACAGTGAAAACAATGATTGGTGGAATGTCTTGCCTTCAGAAGTTATGGGAGCTCCAACACTGGAGGTTTTCAAGAATAGATTGGACAATCATTTGACTGAAATAGTATAGGGTTTCCTGCCTGAGCAGGGGGTTGGACTAGAAGACCTCCAAAGTCCCTTTCCACTCTGTTATTCTGTTATTCTGATTTGTCCTACATACTGGCATTAAACATGGCTTTGTGTATCTATTCCTTTTTGGTTGCCTCACTTCCAGACTCACAGTTGTGTAGCTCATTATGATTAAGGACAGAAGGAAACAGTGATTGATGCTTGTGGGAAGCAATGGAGCCCATCACGGTTTTCTTTTGGGTTACAATTTCCAGGGTTTTCTCATTTAAGAGGCTGCTGGTTTTGCTTCTCGATATGTAGAACCAGGAAAAAGACTCCAGAGACAGTAAAACTCATTGTGAGAAGGAACTTTCCGAAGACCTTCTGGCAATCTGGAAATTTACAAAAGGGCCCCAGCCTTCCCTGCACATTCTTCAGTGGCTGCTCTTTGTTATTTATTTATGGCATAGTTTATTGTCTTATTTTCAGAGAAACAGGGTAGTTTCATATGTTGGTAGCTGTATACAGTCGTGTGAGATGCAGGCAAACAAATAAATAGAAAATTCATTTTAATTAACCTCAAAGGAAGACCTGCATAAAATAGAGAAATCCATTTACTAGATCCATTTCCATCAGCAAAAGAACACCCACATGCTTTATAATGCACGATGTTCAATGATGCTCTGAATGGAAGTCCCTAATAAAGAAGGATGAAGGTAGATATCTTCAACATCAAAAACAGACAAAGAAGAATTGTGCATTTATGTAACAGAGTGAATTGATGCGTTGTCATTTTTGGAAGGGAATTAAAACAATTTTGTGATGGGTTTATGCCGACGAGGAATGGTTATGCTATGTGATCAAAAATGTTCAAGGGATTGATATTATTATCAATCATAATATGATTGATGTTATTGCATATTTGTTTATATATTACCGCATATTTGTTTATATATATACAATTATAACGATGATGATGATGTTTGTACGTTTGTATGTTAACACACATACAAACATAGGAGCCTTGGTGCAGCGGACTAAAGTGCTGTTAAGTAGCACTTAGCTGCCAGCTGCCTGCAATTACTGCGAGTTCAAATCTCACCAGGCTCAAGGTTGACTCAGCCTTCCATCCTTCCGAGGTAGGTAAAATGAGGACCCGGATTGTGGGGGCAATAAGCTGACTTTGTATAAAAAAGAACACTGCTTGGGGGGGCCCAAAAGCTCTACTAAGCAGGTATATGCAAAAGTCTGACGGCTATTGCTTAACACATTGTAAGCTTTGAGTCTCCGGAGAAGGGCGGCATATAAATCGAACCAATAAATAAATAAATAAATAAATAAATAAATAAATAAATAAATAAATAAATAAATAAATAAATAAACACCTTGGATGCCTAGAGAGCACACTGCTCAACATAGAAAGGAAATGTATGATATAAAACAATAAAAATATTTTTAAAAAAACCCGTTCAGGAGAACTCTGTCTCAAAACAGATATATTGAGAAACAGTTGACGAAAATGAGAAGAAACCATTAAACAAATGTTGTAAACTACTTACAAAAAAAGGCATAAATGTAGGTTTTAGTGCCCAACCTTGTTTAAACATTTGTGACCCCACTAAGCACACAAAGGGATTGACTTTTCTGGACGATAAGCACAACCTCTTCGGGTGTTTCTGAGTTTGGGGAATTAAAAATGAAAAACACAGTCATCCGAAGAGCGGCATTTTTCCCCCGTTATGAAAAATACAGCCCTTGCTCAGATCGCCTCATCCTATTGCAGAAAGGAAGAGGAATATATTAGCGAACTACGGGAGACAACTTTTATTGACATGAAACTGAAATGAAATTCTCCCTTGTGAGGGATTTGTGTGGAAGAGCTGTTTAAGCAAAAACATCCTCTTTTGAAACTCCCATTTCCTTGCTGAAATGCAAATATTTTGCACCGTGAATGAAGATCAGTGACTTGACTTAGATAAAGGATCCTTAGGAAACTCCTGCACGGTGAAATTAGTGCTATGGTGCTCTGAACCTTGGCAACCAGTTTTGGTCACCACACTATAAAAAAAGATGTTGAGACTCTAGAAAAAATGCAGAGAAGAGCAACTAGGCTGATTAGGGGACTGGAGACTAAAACATATGAAGAACGGTTGCAGGAACTGGGCATGGCTAGTCTAGTGAAGAGAAGGACCAGGGGAGACATGATAGCCGTCTTCCAATATTTGAGAGGTAGGGGGTCAAGCTATTTTCCAAAGCACCTGAAGGCCAGGCAAGGAATAATGGATGGAAACTGAACACGGAGAGATTCAATTTAGAAATGAGGAGGAACTTTCTGACAGTGAGAACAATCAACCAGTGGAAGAGAAGTTGCCTTCGGAAGTTGTGGGAGCTTCATCCCTGGAAGCTTTCAAGAAGAAACTGGACTGCCATCTGTCAGAAATTGTGTAGGGTCTCTTGCCTGAGCGGGGGGTTGGACTAGATGATCTATAAGGTCCCTTCCAACTCTGTTAATCTGTTAAACATCTGGGGGGGGAAGCATGTTGGCTACCAGCAGATAATTAAAATGTTGATGCTCTGTGGATTCATTGTCTGATTCAAGATAAAGTACTTCAAATGCTGGAGCCTGAGTGGCGTAGGAGGCTAATGCCTCCTACTAAGGCAGCATTTAACATCCAGCTGCCTGCAAGTACTGCGAGTTCAATTCTCACCAGGCTCAAGGTCGACTCAGCCTTCCATCCTTTCTAAGGTGGGTAAAATGAGGACCCGGTTTGTGGGGGCAATAAGCTGACTTTGTATAAAAATATACAAAAGTATGAAGGCTATTGCTTAACGCATTGTAAGCCGCCCTGAGTCTCCGGAGAAGGGCGGCATATAAAAATAAATAAATAAATAAATAAATAAATAAATAAATAAATAAATAAATAAATAAATAAATAAATAAATAAATAAATAAAGAAAGTTCATTCAAGTTACAACAGTTCATTTAGTGTCCCAGATGCTTCCCCCCCCAAAAGGAAATTGGACTTTCTGGTTTTTCTTTCAAGATGTTTCGCTTCTCATCCAAGAAGCTTGGATGTTTTGCTCCTGGACTGTCTCCTAATAGTAGTCACGCTACAAACGCGCTGACAAGTTGTGTCCAACTCTTGGTGACCCCATGGACAGGCTCCATTGTCTCCTGTAATTTCCTACATTCATGTTTGTTGTGTTGATGACACTATCGAACTATCTCATCCTCTGCCGTCCCCTTCTCCTTCTGCCTTCACCTCATTGTGGAGGAAGAGGAGGTGAGGAGCATTCTGAGGGCTGTGGACCCTAGAAAGGCTGCTGGTCCTGATGGTATCTCTAGCCGAGTGCTTAAAGACTGTGCTGATCGGTTGGCTGGAGTCTTTACCAGGATCTTCCATCGATCTTTATCCCCGTCCACTATTCCATCTTGTTTGAAGGCTTCCACTATTGTTCTGCTGCCAAAGAAGTATCCCTATCATTAATCTCAACGATTACAGACCAATGGCACTCACTCCTATCCTCATGAAGTGATTTGAGAAACTGGTCTGCCAGTACATCATTTCTGGTCTTCCGCATATATTTGATAAACACCAGTTTCCGCATACAGAAGAAACAGATCTACAGAGGATGCCATAACCATCACTCTTCACACTGCACTGACTCATTTGGAACAGCGGGGGGGAGGGGGGCGCTATGTGAGGATGCTTTTTGTAGATTTTAGCTCTGCATTTAACATAATACTTCCACATAGACTACTGTCTAAATGTATGGATCCTGGGCTTTCTTATTCAATCTGCCTTTGGATTATGGATTTCCTGTCTGGCCGCTCTCAGAGGGTCAGATTAGGTCATCATATCTCTTCAGCCCTTATTCTTAACACTGGTACACGCAGGTTGCGTGTTGAGTCCCTTACTCTATACTCTTTATGTGCATGACTGCATTCCCACTCACGCTAGTAATACTACTACTAAATTTGCAGATGATACAACAGTGGTAGGACTGATCTCCGGGGGGGATGAGTCTGCCTATCGAGATGAGGTGGGATGGTTGCTTTCATGGTGTGGAGACAATAACTTGGTCCTTTACACAAATAAGACCATGAAGCTTACAGTGGACTATAGAAGGAATAGATCAGACATCCAGCCCTTGCTTATCAATGGAGACCGAGTGGAGCAAGTGGCCAGTTTTAAGTTTCTGGGTGTTATCATAAAAAGAGGACCTGACCTGGGACGCTCACATTGTAGCACTGGTCAAAAGGGCCCAGCAGAGATTATACTACCTGAGACTTCTCAGGAAACAACAACTGAATGAAAAACTGCTGGTGACCTTCTACCGCTGCACCATAGAGAATATTTTAACTTGCACCTGTGTATGGTTTGCCAATTGCACAGTGGCAGATAGGACAGCGCACCAGAGGGTCAACGTCATTGCCCAGAGGATCAATGATTGCCCTCTCCCCTCCTTGGAAGAGCTTTATAGCTCCCGCTGCCTTAAGAAAGTTCAAAACATTTTTAAAGATCCATCTCATCCTGGGCACCTTTTTTTTTTTTTAACTATTACCATCTGGCAGACGGTACAGGATAATAAAATCAAGAACAAATAGGCTGAAAAACAGCTTCAATCCTAGAGCAGTAACTACACTGAATTCTACTGTAGAGTGCAATATTAATACAATATCGGTTTTCAATTCAATTGTATATAAACATGATGGCGAACCTATGGCACGCGTATCACAGTGGCACGCAATGCCCTCTGTGGGCACACGAGCCGTCACCCCAGTTCAGCTCTGCCATGCATGCGCGCGTGCCTCCCACTGGCCAGATGGTTGTCAGGTCTCTGCTGCGCATGCGCCGGGGCGGGCCATGTGTGGGGGGCCATGTGTGCAGGGGCACATGCGTGGGACCACGCACACATTGCATTTTGGGGGTTTGGGCACGTGTGCACGCATTCGCGTGTATATGTGCATGCTTTGGGTACTCGGTCCAGAAAAGGTTAGCCACCAACTGGTATAGATTATGAAGGGTTAGGGTTAGTGTGTGTGTGTTTTATTTTTATAATTATAATATACACTGAAGATGACATTTAATTTCGTTGTACAAGATGCAATGACACTAAACTAAACTAAACTAAACTAAACTAAACTAAACTAAACTAAACTAAACTAAACTAAACTAAACTTCCATCTTTCCCAACAACAGGGTCTCTTCCAAGGAATCCTCTTTTCTCATTAGGTGGCCAAAGTATTTGAGCTTCAGCATCAGCACCTGTCCTTCCAAAGAACAGCCAGGATTTATTTCTTTTAGAATTCACTGATTTGACCTCCTTGCAGTCCAAGAGACCCTCAAGCGTCTTCTCCAACACTACGACCATAAATCCACCATCAACTGCTTGAAAGCAAAACCTGGGCATTTTGCAATTCAAAATTTCTCTGCAAGACTGGCATTTATTGACAGAATCCAATGGCTTTTGAGCCCCTGCAGAAATCTACGTCATAACTCTGGAAATAAACAATGCTTACTTGTTGGAAAATGTATGGGATGCATCAATCTTTAGGTGCACAGATGAAGCCCAACAGTGATAAACTATTTTTTTGTATTTCTATAAGATACCATCTTTTTTTTTTAAAGAAAAAATGCTGGCTAAAATTCAACCGACCCACCTACAAGGATTTTTGCACTTCAGGAGTGATACAGATATAAATGAAAACATCATTAATACAATTATTTTTGGGTAACCCTAATTTGGACCCCCCCAAATCCCAGGCCTTTTTTTTAGCATACTAAAAAGCAGAGACATTACCCTGCCAACAAAAGTGCGTATAGTCAAGGCTAGTTGCAATGTATGGCTGTGAAAGTTGGACCATAAGGAAGGCTGAGCGCCAAAGAATTGAGCTATGGTGCTGGAGAAGACTCCTGAGAGTCCCTTGGACTGCAAGGCGATCAAACCGGTCAGTCCTAGAGGAGATCAACCCTGACTGCTCTTTAGAAGGCCAGATCCTGAAGAGGAAACTCAAATACTTTGGCCACCTAATGAGAAGGAAGGACTCACTGGAGAAGAGCCTAATGCTGGGAAAGATTGAGGGCAAAAGAAGAAAGGGACGACAGAGAATGAGGTGGCTGGATGGAGTCACCGAAGCAGTAGGTGTGAGCTTAAATGGACTCCAGAGGATGGTAGAGGACAGGAAGGCCTGGAGGAATGTTGTCCATGGGGTCACGATGGGTCGGACACGACTTCACAAGTAACCACAACAACAAAAATTCCAGGCTTTACCTTAAGAAGTTCACACAAAAGATTTGACATTCAAGCAAGATGTCTTACTTTCAACAGCTACTCAGTGGAAAACACCGCTTGAAAATATGGGGGATGCTCTATGTCAGGGGTCCCCAACCTCTAGGCCGCGGCCTGGTACTGGGCCACAACTCATTCGGAACCGGCTCCTGCAAGCGGTAGGCAAGCCTGCCTGCCACTCACACGGAACCATTTCCTCTCTCCCCCTGCCCGTCTGCAAAGCCGGAAAGGTTGGGGACCACTGCTCTATGCCAGGGGTGTCCCAATCTTGGTGACTTTAAGTTTTGCGGACTTCAACTCCCAGAATGGCTGTTGGGAATTGAAGTCCACAGATCTTAGTTGCCACGGTTGGACACCCCAGCTCTATGCTTTGATTCCGCTGACAATATTTCTTTATACGGTTATGATTTTTTTTTTTTTAAATTTGATTTATATGCCGCCCTTCTCCGGAGACTCAGGGCGGCTTACAATGCATTAAGCAATAGCCTTCATCCTTTTGTATATTTATACAAAGTCAGCTTATTGCCCCCACAAACTGGGTCCTCAATTTACCTACCTTATATTTTGCGGATAAAGAACAGAAAAGACTAATAAACAAAGTGAGATAGAATTATTGGGAAAGTCAGCATTATAATGAAAGAAAGCTCCTTCCAGTGCAGGGTATGAATTTAAGAATGCTTTGCTGCGTAATTAGTTTTTTGCTTGCCTCACGGATAATAATTTTATCTGTGCAGGCACCCCTGCTCTCTTCCTCTTCTGATATGAGAGATTTATCTAACCTGATACTCCATAATAACCTTCTCTCACTCAAATGTATTTCTCCTTTTATTGCCCTCTAAATTGCCCTACTACAAACTTCACTGTAAATACCCTTCTTAAATAGTGTGAAAATAAGAGCTTTTTCTCTAATTTGCTTTTTCCATAAAATCATGCACCCTTTTTATCTATGTTTTTTTTTATCTTTCCTCAGCTAAAAGGACCCCAAAGTTATAAACCTTCTCTCATATGTGAGCTAATCATTTTCTCATTTATAGGTAGTCCTTGACTTACAACCATTCATTCATAATGACCGTCTGAAGCACTGAAAAAAAGCGACTTAAAATTGGTCCTCGTACTTAGGACCACTGATTTGGTTGCTTGGCAACTGGCAGGTATTTATGATGGTTGCAGTATCCCAGGGTCATGTGATCACCATTTGCGACCTTCCCAGCCGGCTTCTGACAAGCAAAGACATGGGCGGTAGCCAGACTCGCTTAATGACCACATGATTCACTCAACAACTGCAGTGATTCGTTTAACAACTGCAACAAAAAAAAAGTTGTAAAATCAAGCATGACTCACTTAACAATTGTCTTGCTTAGCAATGGAAATTCTGGCCCCAAATTGTGATTGCAAGTCAAACGCTACCTGGACTTATTTCTGAGGTGTGATGAAAGGGAAGTGAACATAACATTGTGCATCTATATTTTTCCCTAATCTTTTCATTATCATTTTGCCTGCTGCTGCATCTGCTGTTTCATATTTAAACTAATTTGTTATATCTTTACTAATCATCCAGCCAGTTTGCAAGATTATTCTGGATCTCTTTGGACATTTTTAACCGTATTCTTTCTAAGCCAATGGGAAAGTGGGCAGAAATAATGCAGAGAGGCCTGGGAACTGTGGCAAATACGTTCCAAGGCCTCTCTGCATTAGTTCTGTCCAACTTCCCATTCAGTTAGAAAGAATACAGGAAAACTGCCCCCCAAAACAGACTGTTCTCATCAGGAGCCTGAATTTGAAAAAAAGACTTTTGCGGGGAGCAAAATGAAATTAAGACTGCTCTGTAAATTAAACGTAACACACTTAGAATACTGCATCCACTTTTGGTTGCCATATTATAAAAAAGATGTTGAGAAGAGAGTGCAGAGAAGAGCCACAAAGATGATTAGGTGGCTGGAAGCTAAAACATATGAAGAATGGTTGCAGGAATTGGTATGTCTAGCAGAGGTGGGTTTCAAATTTTTTTACTACCTGTGGGGGTGGCTTGCTGGGCATGGCATGGATTGGTGGGCGTGGCTTGGTGGGCGTGGCAGGGGAAGGATACTGTAAAATCTCCATTTCCTCCCGATCAGCTGGGACTTGGGAGGCAGAGAATAGATGCGGGCAGGGCCAGTCAGAATTTTTACTACCGGTTCTCCAAACTACTTAAAATTTCTGCTACCGGTTCTCCAGAACTGGTCAGAACCTGCTGAAACCCACCTCTGATGTCTAGTCTAGCGGGTGTGTGTGTGTGGAAGGACTAGGGATGACAAGATAGCAGTCTTCCAATATTTGAGGAGCTGCCACAAAGAAGAGGGGGTCAACCTATTCTCCAAAACACCTGAAGGCAAGACAAGAAACAATGGATGGAAACTAATGAAAGAGAGAAGCAACCTAGAACTAAGGAGAAACTTCCTGATGGTCAAAACTATTAATTAATAGAACAACTTGCCTCCAGAGTTGTGAATGCTCCAATACTGGAAGTTTTTAAGAAGAGACTGGACAGCCACTTGTCTGGAATCATATAGGATCTCCAGCTTGAGCAGGGGGTTGGGCTAGAATAGGGGTCAGCAACCCATGGCTCTGGAGCCGCATGTGGCTCTTTCATCCCTCTGCTGCGGCTCCCTGTTGCTGGTTGCCTCCACAACTGATAGGACTTTTGGTTAGGAAAGGTAGAGGTAGGACAGGTAGATAGGACAGGACAAGGATGCTGTGCTAGGAAGAGTCTCTATGGTGGGGGAACCGACTTCCAGTGGGCAGAGGGAAAAAGAATGCCACACTAGGAGGAGACTCTATGGTGGGGGAACTGGACTTCCGGTCGGCTCCAGAATTGAATGGGGGCTTCCTGTTAGGACCTTTGTGGATCTTTGAGTGTTTAAGGTTGCTGACCCCTGGGTTAGAAGACCTCCAAGGTCCCTTCCACTCTGTTATTCCCTTCTGGGGTGAGGATGGAGATGAAGGTGAAGAGAGGTTTGCCTTCTTGTTTGTGTATTTGCACAGTTCCCGGGCCTCTCTGCATTATTTCTGCCCAACTTCCTATTGGGTTAGAAAGAAGAAGGAGAACAGCTCGAAAAGACAGACTGTTCTCATCAGAAGCCTGAATGGGGTTTGGAAAGAGGCTTTTGCGGGGAGCAAAATGAAATTAAGACTGCTCTATAACTTACCCCAATGTGGAGACTTAACATTCAGTAAAAAAAAAAAAAAAAAAAAAAAGCATGAAATGAAGCGTAGCTGAAATCTTACCGCAATGCTGAGTTACAGAGCCTGTGAAAAAGCTTCCCTGGCCTCTAAGCACGGATCAATTTTTGGTGGCAGAAATCAAGAAAGCCACTTCTGGGACTTTGATGCACCCAGGCCCTGCAGTGACACTGGCCGAGGCCTAGAATGGTGCAAGGCAAGCTAGATTTTGAATCAAGGCTTCGGGAGAGAACCGAGATTGCCCAAATCCCCTCTCCTCTCTTGCCCCTCATTTCCAATCTCCCATCCTCCTCTCCTTTAATGCACTCCTATTCCCATGTCAAGACCAAAGGATGGATGGAACCCGGCTACCCAGGAGAGCTGTGGATGATGGGATGTGTGCGTATAAACTAATCCGGGGGTTGAGCGTGCCGGGGACTGTTCTCCTACCACATTTACGCTTCAGAGATTAAGTCAACATCTCTTCTGCAAGCTGAAAAGGCTCTTTTCTCATTTAAAAATAGCTTCTGTTTTTGAGGTTGCGTTAAAAAGCCCTCTTTTCATGTGGGAGAGGAGCTGAAGGAGCGGCCCGGTGAGTCAGCGGGCAAGATTTTTCTGACGGAGAATCTACAGATTCCATTCTCCAGGGAGCATTCACAGCAAAGAGACCAGCGAGCCACTGCCCACTGGGTGAAAGGTGACGGCTGGCACCCACCCCAGCAGCCATAAAGACCCCTCTCCTGCCTGTTTCAACCCTGGGGGTGGGGGGGAAACAAGGCATCCCTCTCTGTCTTGATCTGCCAAATGAAGAAAACTCCTTGTTCATCAGAAGAAAAGTCTCTCAGCCTCAGGAGTCCATTTTGGCCTCAGGAAGAGCTGCAGAGGTCAAAATGGACCTTTCCCTTTCCTTGTCCAAGTCTCCTGAAGGCTATGCCAAGCTCTCCCCCATTTTGCTTCTAGAAGAGAACCCCCCCCCCCCCCCCAAAGCAAAACGTCTGGGGCAAGCCATTGCAAAACTCTGCAAAAGAAGGCATTCTCGATTTTGGACGTTTTTAATCTGAGCAAGCCAGACCTGTAAATATTACAGAATGATAACAATTACTTAAGAAACTAGAGACAGACTTGGTGTCACCAGCTGTTAACTTTCTGATCAGGCCAGCTTAAGGAAGTGGGGCCTTATCTGTCTTAGTTCAGGACATGCTGACTAACGCCCCGACGGAGGCAACAGACCTTTGGCTCCATAATCTTTGTGTATTGGAAAATATACGCGGCTGGCTGACCCGATTCACTTCTAAGTAACCGCAAGGACCCAGAAGCAAATAGGGACTTGCTGCCTGGGTTCAGAAGGGCAGACGTCAAAATCGGAGAAAAATCAAATGTGGTTATTTCTGTTTAGAGAAAGGAGACAAGAGCAAAGTCTTTGAGAGTTCATTTTTCTGAGAGAGACAACAAGCAAAGCAAAAAAAAACCCCGAAAAACAAAAAACCTGATAGTGATGTAAAAAGAAGATGCCTTCAAGCCAGGGCTGGGTGCGTTTTGTTAAGTCTGCCATGACTGCGTCTTTCCAGAGTCCCTAATGCAGAGTCATGGGACACTAACAAGTCTCAATGTGGAGTCCCGCAATGACCTACGATCGGGGCCTCCAACCTTGGCAACTTTAAGACTTGTGGACTTCAACTCCCAGAATTCTGGTAACTGGGAGTTGAAATCCACAAGTCTTAAAGTTGCCAAGGTTGAAGATCCCCTGACCTACGAGATAAGAAAAACTGCCTTTATCCACCTCAATTTTATATTCTGTGATTGGGGACCTTGAGACCTTAGGAGGACAACTGAGTAACCTGAGCAGAATTGGATGAAATAGCTCAAGTGCTGCTCATCACTTCTTTGACTACAACTTGCAAGTCAAGAATGATTTGAAGGCAGACATGAAGATGTGAAATTCAGCTCCCATAAACCTGCTCCTGGATCCTTAGATAAGTCACAGGGTTATGGTGGGAGCAGAAGTTGCAATCCACAGAATTTTGGCTGCCAAGGTTCAAACTCTGCAAATTTGAGGGCTGGTTCCCGTTAGTGTTAATGGGAAGTGGAGAGAGAACAAGCCCAGGAAGACCCTTGTTTCAGGGGTCCTGCAGGATTTTGAACTCTCTCCATTCCTGTTTAATATTTATTTATTTATTTAATTTTTACATAATTTTTATAATATGTACAGGAAGCTGCTGGGTAAGAGCATTCAATTTAATAGGATGAGGCATCATCATGTTGGATAATGTCCAGCTTTATATCTCTACCCTTGGCTGCCCCAAAGCGATGCTATTAAAAATTTGGAGTGTCTGGATGCTTTGGGGATCTAGTTCAACCCTAGCAACGTTGAGTGGAGCTCTGAATTTTTCCTATCTCTTGTTCAGAAAGGGGCTGCCCTGCTCAAAGAAAATCGCGATATAAAAAATATGTTGAGACTCTAGAAAGTGCAGAGAAGAGCAACAAAAACAATTAGGGGACTGGAGGTTAAAACACATAAAGAACAGTTGCAGGAGCTGGGTATGTCTAATTTAATGAAAAAAAAGGACTGATTAGAGGTGACATGATAGGGTGTTCCAATATCTCAGGGACTGCCACAAAGAAGAGGGGGCCAACTTGCCAACCTATTCTCCAAAGCACCTGAGGGCAGGACAAGAAGCAATGGATGGAAACTCATCAAGGAGAGAAGCAACCTAGAAATAAGGAGAAACTCCCTAACAATAAGAACAATTAACCAGTGGAACAAATTGCCTTCAGAAGTTGTGGGTGCTGCTCCATCAGTGGAGTGACTGGACAACCATTTGTCTGGAATGCTATAAGGTCTCCTGCCTGAGCAGGGGGTTGGACTAGAAGACCTCCAAGGTCCCTTCCAACTCTGTAATTCTGTTAAAAACAGTGTGCATTGTCCTAGTTCCTGTTTGAGGAATGGGTAGCAGTTGTGAGCAGGGGATGCTTCACACGGCTTGTTGCACATAATTGTGGCCATTCCTTGGATTGAGAGGCTCACATTCACTCATGCCTTAGTCACTTCCCAAGCAGATTACTAAAATATGTTTATCCCTTACAGCTTCCCATTCCTACCCCCTTTTCTTACAAATCTCATTCTCTTTTCCTTCAGATGCCTCAACCTTCAGACGCTTCAAAATATGACATGTATTTCATATACTTCCTTGCCTGTTGGTTTGCCAGGATCTCTTCTTAGTCATTATTCTTTTAAAAGTCATGAAATTCTTTTAAAAATTTTAAATTTTGTATTGGTATGTGTTTTAGTTTTGGCTGTGCACCGCCCTGAGTCCACTAGGAGAAGGGCGGTATACAAATTGAATAAAATAAATAAATAAATAAATAAATTATAGTCCTCTGCAGTGTTTCTCAACCTCAGGGACTTGAGGGTGGGTGAACTTCAACTCCCAGAATTCCTCAGCCACTGAGGCCTTTAATCTAAGCCAAACCAAGGCCGTTTCCCTCACTTGTCAAAGCTGGACTGCAAGTTTCTTTAGAAAATTGAACATTTCATCCGAGCATGTTTCGATTTAAAATATTTATATCTAGCTGACTACGCACTTATCCATGTCAGCTCAGCCAATTAGCCACAGAAAGTCCCTGCTTATAAGGACAGTATGGATTATGGGAAAACATGTAGCACACAGCTTCCATTATACTCTGAGTGCCAATCAAGTAGGAATTTAATGCAGAGATAGAGCATTATATGAAATCACCATGGGTGATCTTTACTATGGGATGCACAAAACAGAAGTTTGGCCTGACCTCTGAGCTGAGCCCTCCTAAAATGAGAACCTCTTGTTAGGAAAGATGTCCCAGAATGACTACAGAGTAGTCCTCGATTTACAACCATTCATTTAGTGACCATTCGAAATTAGAACGGCACTGAAAAAAGTGACCGGTTTTCACACTTTATGACCGTTGCAGCATCCCCATAGTCATGTGACCACAACTCAGGTACTTGGCCACTGGTTCACATTTATGACGGGTGTAGTGTCCCGTGGTCATATCTTGCGAGCTTTTGACCAGCAAAGGTCAACGGGGAAGCCAGATTCACTTAACAACCGTGTTACTAATTTTAACAACTTGCCGTGATTCACTTAACGACTCTGGCAAGACAGGTGGTAAAACGGGGCAAAGCTCACTTAGCAACTGTCTCACGTAGCAACAGAAATGTTCAGCTTAATAGCGGTCGTAAATCAAGGACTACCTGTAGTTGGGGCCTGTTCTTGGGGTCAATTACCCACCCCAGTTTGAAAAGCATGGATTTGAGGCTCTTAGGAAAAGATGCGGGAGATGTTTAAATAAGCTCCGATGAAGTGCCCCAATGACAAAGCGTTTTCCTCTTGAGTTTCTGTAGAACTGAAGTCTTGCAGCCTCTGGGATGACTCAGCGTCTGGCCATGAAAGGGGACTCAGTGTGGCCAAGCCAGAACGAAACCGAATGCCAACAAGACTGTGAAGCGATGATGAACTCTGCAGAACTTCGTTATTTCTCCTTTTCCTAGGGCTTTGGAAAGATGATGATTCTCTCTTTCCAGGCCAATTTTCTTCAGAAAAGGATCAGCTAAAATGTTAGTCGCAGCCTATTTGCAAATCACATCGCGGAGAGTGGTCTGAGAGATGCAACAGCACAGACATGCAAATTTCAAAACAGAAAGAGAAGATCCCAAGAGTTTACAACATTCAGCGATTGCTAGATGGCATTTGCTTGCCTGACCTCTGCTCGGAGCCTCCTTCCAGGGCGAATCACAGAACAAACTGTCCCTTGCTCCTTCCCCCACCCCCAAAAATATGTGGATTTCCAAGAAAATGCTATATATTTCATATGACTGAACAGATGTTATAGATTAAAAACACAAACACGTTTTTTAGGGTGCGCATGCATTCTTAAGTATGTGTAGAGACTTGTGGCCCATGGTGCTTTTTATACAGGTAGTCCTCAACTTACAACCATTCGTTTAGTGACTGTTCGAAGTTACAACGGCACGGAGAAAAGTGACTTATGACTGGTTTTCACACTTATGACTGTTGCGACATACCCATGGTCACGTGATCAAAATTCAGACACTTGGAACTAGCTCGTATTTATGACGGTTGCTGGTTATGTGATTTACTTTTGCAACCCTCTGACAAGCCAAGTCAATGGGGAAGCTAGATTTTTTTTACAACCATCATACTAACTTAACAATTGCAGTGATTCACTTTAGTAACTGCGGCAAATGGTGCAAAACTCACCCGTCTCACTTAGCATCGGAAGTTTTGGGATCAGTTGTGTTAACAGGTTGAAGACGACCTGTGCTGGCACATGACTGTTAAAGCTGTTTTTTAACTGAATTGCAACTTTAAACTAACACATTTCTCCAAAAACAGATTAGGCTGCTGCTTTTCTCCCAAAGCTTCAGCATCTTCCCGTGGCTCCCAAGCAGAACTAAAAGCTGGTGAAAATGTTGACTTCTTGTTCTAAAATTTTGTACAGCTGACAGTACAAGAAATTGAGTTTCTTCATGCTTAAAGACATCATCAACCCACCTTTGTTAAGCTATAAAACAATAAATAATTTTGTGCTGGTTGAGGGATTTTAACCAGTAGTGGGTTTCAAATCTTGTTGCTACCGGTTCGCTCGTGCCCATGCGTCATCCTTCTGCGCATGCGCAGAGATGTCCGGACGGATGGGCGGAGCCTCCCACCGCCGCCGCTACCAGTTCTCCCGAACCAGGGTGAACCGGTAGCAACCTACCACTGGTTTTAACAAGGATCTATGAACAGGTATCTAACCTTGGCAACCTTAAGATTTAGAAACTTCAACTCCCAGAATTCCCCTGCGAGCCATGCTGGTTAGGGAATTCTGGAAATTGAAGTCCACAAATTACCAAGGTTGGACACCTCTGATCTATGGACTACATTACTCAGAAAGTTCTACTCTTTTAAATACTGTCACCTATGGAATGAAGCAGGGGTGAAATCTACTTACCTTCCCTACTGGTTCGGAAGTGCGCGCACGCATCATGTGCAATTTTGGACCCTCTGCGCATGCGCAAAGCCTTCTGCACATGCGCAGAGTGGTAAAAAACAGGTTACTTCTGTGCAGAGGGTCCAATGATGTCTGATTTTTACCACTCTGCGCATGTGCAGAAGGCTTTGCGTGTATGCAGACGGTCCAATGACATCCGGGTGGATGGGAGGAGCCTCACGCTGCCACCGCTACTGATTCTCCAAACCACCCGCCACCGCTGCTACCAGTTTGCCGGAACTGGTCCAAAGCGGTAGCATTTCACCCCTGGAATGAAGACACCTCTTTTTTCCCTTTCTTCAAAGGCATTAATTGTATATACATGTAATTAAAGGTCTGCAAAGAAGAGATCTCTCTTTTTACTTTATTTGGGTATGTTCAAGGAGTGGGATGTCATAGCAACTAGAATCTAGGCATAATCAACCTGACTGATCCTTTAGGAGAAGGTCCCATCTGCCACTAAATCAATGAAGGTTTATGATTCTTGTATCGTAAGAGAAATTTGGTTAGAAATATCAGATGACAGGGATCCGAAGCAGAATTCTGAGAAAGTTATGGATTCGAGTTATCATTTACACAAAGACCATACTGCATGCAGTTATCTTTAACAAATTTGCATTGGGAACGCCATTCTCCAAGTCTGAACAATTCTTAATGCCCTCCTACAATTTCTCCTATTGTACATTTACTTTTCATTCCGCTTATAATGCAATACTATTATTACTCACGTCACATCATTTTCTTTGAATCAATGAATCAATGTTCTTAATAACTCCAGGCTCGGAGAATCAACTTTTCCAAAATTGCAAAAGGTTGAGCCTTTTTTTAAAAAAATAATGTACAGAATAGTTCATGTACTCAAAATTGCTGCATGTCCTCCTGCAGCGTGAAAATATCAGCCCCATGATGTTTTCTGTCATTATATAAGATTGAGCTAGGAACTCAGGAATACTTAAAATGATTTTTCTTCTTCTTTTTGTAGAAAAACAAGAACAAAAATTGCTCAACGAATCAATGCTAAATATGTCAAATGGCCTAAATATTCTGTAATAATATAAAAACTGCTAGGAAGGGTGGAAGAGAGAAAATTAGCTTCCTGGCTACTTCTAAGCAATTACAGTTGTTCAAACTTTTGGTGGCAAGCATACTTTTAAAACCTAAACTGTAGTGGAGGCGCATTTTACTCACATTTGAAAAAAGCCGCTTTCTATTATTGTACTAAACAAGATAATTAGAGTTAATCACCTACAGCTCTATATGATTAGCTGGTCTGTAAAGAAATACCGAGGAACACTTAGCACTTTGATTTATCTACTGCTCCGTAGTGCTTTACAGTCCTTTTTAAGCAGTTTACAGAGTCAGCCTATTGCCCCCAACAATCTGGGTCCTCATTTTACCAACCTTAGAAGAATGGAAGGCTGAGTCAACTTTGAGTCGGTCAGGATTGAACTTCTGTGGGCAGAGTTAGCCTGCAATACTGCATTCCAACCACCAGGGCTCGTCACCACAAATTCAGAAAACACAGGTAACGGTGATAGGGAAGGAAACTTATTTGCTTAAAATTTATCTTAAAAATACCCTCACAGTTACATATGAATTACACGGCCTGATGAATGTAGAAATGCCAAACTGAGACAACAAGAAACTCACCATCTGGATTTAGCCAAATTACTTGTATTTAAGGACTTGTACTACTGGCTATACTGAAAATGAGAATATTCCCGTGCTGCCTTGCAGGATCATTATCTGAACCTATTCAGGATAGTTATAGAATACAGAATAATGGGGTTGGAATGGACCTTGGAGGTTTTATAGTCCAAAACTCTGTTCAGGTAGAAGATCCTATACCAGTGATGGCTAACCCTTTTGCCATTGCGTGCCAAAAGTGGGGGGAGCGGGGGTGATGGTGTTGGGCACACACGTGCCCACACCCATAATTCTATGCGCCCCGTCCCCATGCATGTGTGTGCGACCCCGTGCTTTCCCCGCTTTTGGCATGTGATGGCACAGTGGGCCAGGTAGGCTCATTTTTCACCCTCCCCAGGCTCCAGAGCCTTTCTAGGAGCCTGGGGAGGTCGAAAACTGCCTTCTCCACCCCCACAGAGGCCCTCCGGAGGCCGGAAACAGCCTCTTTGTCGACTTCCAGTGGGCCCAGAAAGCCCAAAAATCAGCTGACTGGCATGCACGTGTACACCAGAGCTGAGATCGCATGCCCACTGATGTGGCACGCGTGCCATAGGTTTGCCATCATGGCCCTATGCTATTTAGGACAAATGGCTGTCCAATCTCTTCTTAAAAACCTCCAGTGTTAGAGCACCCACAACTTCTGGAGACAAGCCGTTCCACTGATTAATTGTTCTGCCAGCAAATTTCTCCTTAGTTCTAGGCTGGACCTCTCATCTTTAATCATCTTTAATCATCTGTTAAACTACTGAAGTTTGCAGATGATACAACAGTGATCGGTCTCATTCGAGACAATGATGAATCTGCATACAGATGGGAGGTAGAACAACTAGCCTTGTGGTGCGACTGGAGCAATCTGGAACTGAAGACACTCAAAACCGTAGAAATGGTGGTGGACTTTAGGAGAAACCCTCCCATACTACCACCTCTTATCATACTAGACAACACAGTATCAACAGTAGAGTCCTTCAAATTTCTAGGTTCTACCATAACTCAAGACCTAAAATGGACACCTAACATCAAAAACGTCATAAAAAAAGCACAATAAAGAATGTTCTTTCTGCGCCAACTCAGGAAGCTCAAACTCCCCAAGGAGCTGCTGATCCAGTTCTACAGAGGAATTATTGAGTCTGTCATCTGCACCTCTATAACTGTCTGGTTTGGCTCTGCAACCCAACAAGACAGACACAGACTTCAGAGGATAATTAGAACTGCGGAAAAAACAATGGCTACCAACCTGCCTTCCATTGAGGACCTGTATACTGCATGAGTCAAAAAGAGGGCTGTGAAAATATTTACAGACCCCCTCGCATCCTGGATATAAATCCTTTCAACTCCTACCCACAAAACGACGCTATAGAGCACTGCACAGCAAGACAACTAGACACAAGAACTGTTTTTTCCCGAACGCCATCACTCTGCTAAACAAACAATTCTCTCAACACTGTCAAACTATTCACTAAGTCTGCATTACTATTAATCTTCTCATCGTTCCTATCACCCATCTCCTCCCATTTATGACTGTATGACTGTAACCTTGTTGCTTGTATCCTTATGATTTATACTGACTGTTCCCAATATGATTTGATTGCTTATTTGTACCCTATGGCTATCATTAAGTGTTGTACCTTATGATTCTTGATGAACGTATCTTTTCTTTGTGTACCCTGAGAACATATGCACCAAAGACAAATTCCTTGTGTGTCCAATCACACTTGGCCAATAAAGAATTCTATTCTATTCTATTCCATCCATCACTCCTTGTCCTTCCTAGAAATTATGAATTAGTAATAATTATAAAAGGGTCTCCATTTAACAATAATTACCTCATTTGTAGAAAAATGTGGCCCCCAATATTTTTTCTGGTTTAAGGAAGCAGAGAGATAATGGTGCTGGACCAAGACAATATGATCTCTATGTTCTTTCTTAGAAAATGTCTCATCTCTCTGAACTATTTTGTCTTCAAGTACGGAGAAGAAAAGCATGTAAATCTGTTTTTAACAGCCCGGAGAGCTTTGAAAACAAGATTTTGGAACGTTTTCAATGCCGTCCATGATGGATGGTTACCTGGAAAGACAGACTCATTTGTTTAGCCTTCATTTTAAGCTGGTTTTATTCCCGGGGGGTCTAGACTGAGCAAGGTCAGTGGCTGGCACCAGACAGGGCCTAGTCTTGAGGGACCTCTGTAAATCCCAGGAAGTGGCAAAAGAAGACAGACAAACATCTTCACTGGGTCACAGAGTAACCGGTTGAAAAAAGCAAATGTTAGGGAGATGAACTCAAGTGCATGAAGAGAGGTTGAGCTACAACAGCCTTCGTTTTCCACTGAGTCATTCCAAATAAACAAGCCAAAACTTCAGCAGCATGACTGTAAAATAGCTGGGTTTCAGGAACCGATCATAAGACGATGAGATGAAAACTAAATACGGCTCTTTGAGGGAAGAAAAACACGGGTATTAATGCCAGCTAAAAAAGGATGAAATAAGAGTTAAAATTACAAACAGTTAGCAATGCCCTGAACATCAGGCAGACAAAACAGAAATGAACATTTTATGTATGTATTTGTAGCCTGCCTTTATTATTTTTACAAATAACTCAAAGTGGCGAACTATCTAATACTCCTCCCTCATCAAATTTCCTGCCCACCCCCCAACAACCCCATGAGGTGGGTTGAACTGACTAGCCCAAGGTTTGTCTGAAATGATATTGGGTTTCCTGCTTGAGTAGGGGGTTGGTCTAGATGATCTCCAAGGTCCCTTCTAATTCTGTTATTATGTTAAGGGTACCCAGCTGGTTTTCATGGCTAAGGCAAGATTTGAACCAGGGGTGAAATCCAGCAGGTTCTGACAGGTTCTGGAGAACCGGTAGAGGAAATTTTGAATAGGTCAGGGAACCGGCAAATACCTCTGGCTGGCCCCAGAGTGGAGTGGGAATGGAGATTTTGCAATATCCTTCTCCCAGGAGTGGGGAGAGAATGGAGATTTTGCAGTATCCTTCCCTTGCCCCGCCCGCCAAGCCAAGCCCACCAAGCCACACTCGCAGAACTGGTAGTAAAAAAATATGGATTTCACCACTGATTTGAACTCACGGTCTCCCAGTTTCTAGCCTGGTGCCTTAACAATTAGACCAAACATCTACAAGAGGAATGTGTAATAGGTTAAAAATAGTTGAGATGAGGCAAGAAATGAGATTGGTAAAGAGGATCAGAATTCCAATTGTTTTATGGAAGACCAATGGTCACTGCTTATTTATTTCAAAACTAAGCTGCTAACCTGGGACACAAGAGTATTTGTAGTAATGTCTTTGAAATGTCCGTGTTTTTGGACTCATGCTGGGTGGATTAAAAAAAAAAAAAGTGGGGAAGCTATATTTTAAACTAATGTCATTCATTGAGTGAAACTCTGCTGTTTCTTCCATATGTTTTTTTCTCATCCCTCTTTCATTCATCTTTAGGGTACATAATTTAGTTTGAATTGAGAGTATGACTAGTTTAACGTCACCCAGTAAGTTTCCACACCTAAAAGTGGCCTTGAAACAGGGGTGGGATTCAGCTGGTTCGTACCGGTTCGGGTGAAACAGATGTTAATTTTAATCTGGTTCGCTGAACCTGTTGATCCAAGGACTGGCTGACCCTGCCCATCCAGCCCATCCCCTCCCAGGAGTTTCCATGCAGCCCGTTTTGGATGCCAGGTAAGTGCAGGGCGCGTGGGGAGGCTCTGGGAGGGTGAAAAACGGGCCTACCAGAAGTACCGGAAGTCCAGAAATGGACCCATTTCCGGCCTCCAGAGGGCCTCCGGTGCCTGGGCCCAGCCGTTTTCACCCTCCTGGAGGCTCCAGGAAAGCCTCTGGAGCCTGGGGAGGGTGAAAACGTACCCCCTACCATGGTGCAGGAGGCCAAGTAGGCCACACCCCCATGGCCACACCCCCCCAGCAACCGGACAGTGAACCGGTTCCTGAAATTTTTCAATCCGACACCTGCCTTGAAATCTGTGTTTCCCTGCCTAATTCCACATTTTAATCATTGTACTTCATGCTGGAGTCTTGGTTTATTGTTTTTTTTAAAATGATGCATTATGAATCCAGGGTAAATCAAATCTTGAGTTAGTTGGGAATTCTTTTGGCAGGAGTAGCTCAACAAAACTCATATGTAACTCAAGAACTCCCAATGGGCTCTTCTTAAGAATAAACCAAAGCTTCTCACTCCGAGGAGTTAATGGATGAATAAAGTAGCTTTTGATTCACCTATAACAATAAACTGTGGACAAAGCCATCAGGTTAGCCATTGCAGCTGGCAGGATGATCCAAATGAAAGAAATTAACAGAATAACAGAGTTGGGAGGGACCTTGGAGGTCTTCTAGTCCAACCCCTTGCTCGAGCAGGAGAGCCTATATAGTACTATTTCAGACAAATGGTTGCCCTGAGTAATAGCCTAATGTTATAATTGCTCTTGAATACCATAATCCAAAATTCTAAGCAAATATGATTTATCACTGCATACAAATGCAGACAAATACAACCTTGCAAGAAAATGAAGATAAGCCATCTTTCTCAGGGAATATATATTTAACAAGGAAATGTGGTGGACTCTGGTAGTTTGATGAATCAATGGAGTGACAGATGCATTTGCGGGTCTGTCTAAAAAGATAAAAGCCTACAAGATCGAAGAGTCCCAATAAGGGACTAGCACACGGGAGGCCCTGTCTACTGTTACCATCTATCTCCACTTCCATCGCTGATGAGCTTGAAAGCCGTTTCCGAGACAAAAGCCAGCGTATTAACTTCATTTAACAGCTTTGCTGGACACAGATCTTGGATTTCTTTGCAAAGTAACAAAAATAGTTAACGTTACACCTTATGGGCTGCATTAGAACATAAGCCACTGAAACAATTCCCTGTTGGCAAGGCTGTGTTCTATGCCAGACTTTGAGGAAACCATTTTAGATTTGGAGCTCTCTGGCATATAAACTTCAGTGCCAAATAAATGATAAAATCCCAAAACATTTCCCAGTCCTTTTATTTTTCATTTAGAGTATATTTTTACTGCTTGCCTAATTTATCCTGAAACAAAGGCTATACACATCATAGAATGGTTTGCAGATGTTGAAAATAGCATTTCGCTTGTATCTAGGGAAGCATCATGTATGTTTGTGTGTCTCTCTGTGGTTTTTCTCTTTTTCTCCTTCCCTTGGAACCATACTCTGAAGGACAAAATGCTTACATATATGTATACTCTGAAGAGTGCCAAAGTTATAGGGCTGCCAATCATGCGTGGCTTGCCAGGAAAATATGTGATTTATACACATGTGCCATCCACGAGTAAATACTGTTTGCACGTACTTGACACTCAGAAAAGATAGCAAACAAATTGAGCTGTAATGCACACTATGGCAAATGGCTTCCCAAACTAGTCATCCCGCATTTACATTTTAGGCATCATTTTTTTTAAAAAAAAAAACACCTCATGACTGGTAAAACAAGGATTGGTTTATAATTTTGAATGATTTAAGTTTCATCTTTTTCACAGAAGCCTACCGGTTTTCCTTTAGATAAACTAGGCCCGTACTTTCAAAGGTTCAGCAAAGGTTCTAGAGTTTATTGCACCAAAATTGGAACCTTTCGACATTTCAGCCGTTGTAAAACAGAATTTACCAGGCTCAGAATCCGTGGGCTACATATAATTTGAACCCGTTTTAAATATTTCCTCCGTTTACCTCAGAGATGTAAAGAACCATGATTAGTGAATATGCATAACCCAAGATCACTCTTTCCCCGCAATCATGTTGGCTTTCTTCAATCTTGTCCTAACTAGGAGTTGCTTTGCTGGTGCCCTTTATTAGGAGACATTAGTACAATGGTTCTCAACCTTAGCAACTTTAAAATGTGCGGACTTCAACTCCCAGAATTCCCCAGCCAGCATGGGAATTCTGGGAGTTGAAGTCCACGCGTCTTAAAGTTGCTAAGGTTGAGAAACACTGCTTTAACTAAACTCTAGATCAGTGATGGCAAACCTTTTCAGCACCGAGTGCCCAAACCAGAAGGTGTGTGCATGCGTGTGCGTCAGAGCACCAGAAATCGAAGACCAGCTGGTTGGCACACGCATCCCTGTTTTTTGGTCATTTCTCAGGCCATTTTCAGGCTGTTTTTTGGGCCGTTTTCAGGCCGTTTTTTGAGCTGTTTTCAGGGTGTTTTGGGGGGCGTTTTTGGGGCGTTTTTCCCATGAAGACCAGCTGGTGTGCCGGACACTAGAAGAGCAGTTGGCAATGGCATGTGTGCCCACAGAGACGGCTCTGTGTGCCACCTCTGGCACGCGTGCCATAGGTTCGCCATCACTGCTCTAAATCCAGCATCAACAAGATCACCTATTTCATGGAATCACTTCAGAGGTGGGTTTCAGCAGGCTCTGACCAGTTCTGGAAACCGGTAGCAGAAATTTTGAGTAGTTCGGAGAACCGGTAGTAAACATTTTGACTGGCCCTGTCCCCATCTATTCTCTGCCTCCCGAGTCCCAGCTGATTTGGAGGAAATGGGGATTTTGCAGTAACTTTCCCCTGGATTGGGGAAGGAATGGAGATTTTACAGTATCCTTCCCCTGGATTGGGGAGGGAATGGAGATTTTACAGTATCGTTCCCCTGGATTGGGGAGGGAATGGAGATTTTACAGTATCCTTCCCCTGGAGTAGGGTGGGAATGGAGATTTTACAGTATCCTTCCCCTGGATTGGGGAGGAAATGGAGATTTTACAGTATCCTTCCCCTGGGTTGGGGAGGGAATGAAGATTTTACAGTATCCTTCCCCTGGATTGGGGAGGGAATGGAGATTTTACAGTATCCTTCCCTTTGAGTGGGGAGGGAATGGAGATTTTACAGTATCCTTCCCCTGGATTGGGGAGGGAATGGAGATTTTACAGTATCCGTCCCCTGGATTGGGGAGGGAATGGAGATTTTACAGTATCCTTCCCTTTGAGTGGGGAGGGAATGGAGATTTTACAGTATCCTTCCCCTGGATTGGGGAGGGAATGGAGATTTTACAGTATCTTTCCCCTGCCATGCCCACCAAGCCATGCCACGCCCACCAAGCCATGCCATGCCACGCCCACCAAGCCACACCCACAGAACCAGTAGTAAAAAGATTTGAAACCCACCGCTGGATCCCTTGCTTTGGCAGCTGAGGCCTACTGGCCCCAGAACAGCCCCCCCCCACCCCCCAAAAAATCCCAGGTTTGCTAAGAAGACAGTGGTGGTGACACCATTGCAGTTTCAAGGGAAAAAAACATCACAATACCAAAACAAACAAACAAACAAACCCTGATCCACCCCCAGCTTCTGAGTCCAAATGGTCAGGAGCATGACTTCCCCATTTTTTTAAAAAAAAAATTATTTAGAGGTAGAGAAGAAATATCAAGGCAAACGTGCTGAATCTCCTTTTTTTCCCCAACAGAACAGGGCTCCTGTCAGAAGAGGACTTCAGAAGCGCAAACGAAGCCAGAGAACGCACTCTGTAAATTTCTGAAGCTGAGAGCAAACCAGATTTCGTCAGTGAGGTTTTGGCAACCGAAGGCATTCTGTAACTAGTTTTCATTTCCTGATAAATGAACGGCCCGGTGGGAAAAGCCAGGCCGAGGGTTTTTTTTTCTTCTTCTTCTTCTTTTGCAATTGTGGAGACACCATTGAAAGACTCCTTGACGGAGCCAGACTGCCGAGCCAAGCAAGCACCAAGCCGAGAAGGAGGAGGAGGAGGCTTGGAAGGCCCAGAAGATCCCATTAAAGCTCTTACTGAAGAACAATGTGTGCTTTTCACACATGTGACAGCCTTTTAAAAACCCAGAGGGACCGGAGCCCACTTCCTGTATGGCTGCGCTGAGCTTCTGCGCTTGAAGAAGGTGAATTAGCACCAGCGAGTTTTTTAGCTACGCTTCTTAACTGAGGCATTTTTAAAAAATAATAAACCTCCATACTAGGGAAATCAATTTTGAAAGGTTACCAATAAATAAATAGATAAAATCAACGTTTGGGGACGAAAGAAACTTTGGATAGATACATTTTTTTTTAGCTTGCCAAAAAGGCAAACGAAGCTTCCCATTTGGAAAGAGCCAATAGCTAGATTGAATTTTTAGGCATCTTAAAAAACTTGGTTTTTTTGGAATCTAACGTAGTAAACCACTAAAACCTCACATTCAAAAAATGACCGTGATTGCATCAAATGGTATTGGTCTACCTGTCGCCTGCCCACACATCGTGGTCTCAAAGGAAGAGCATGTTAAAAACCAAAATCACTGCCACAAATTCAGGCACTTCATGGCATAGGTCCCTGAGTTTAAACCATTCCATTTATGACAATACCAACAGGTGCATCTGAAAAGAATGCATGTGACACTAACTATGAAAACATGTTTATTTCCTGTCTCACAGCACATATAGGGGTGGCACCACAGCTCAGTGGTTAAGACGTTGGGCTTGTCGTCTGGAAAGCTGGCAGCCCAGGTTTGAGACCCAAGCACCATGAGATGGGATGAGCTCCTGTTACTTGCCTCAGCTCCACTCCGCCTAGCAGTTCGAAAGCATGCAAGCAGATAAATAGGTACCACTTTACTGGGAAGATAACAGTGCTCCATGACGTCAGGCTGGTCACATGACTGCGGAAATGTCTTCAGACTGCACTGGCTCAATGGCCTTGAAACAGAGCTGAGTACCACCCTTTTACTAGCGGAGTAAAATCCACAAGGACTCTTCACTTTACATAGCACTTACAATAAAACAGTACATGTAGTCTTCAATTTACAGCCACAGTTGGGACCAGAACTTCTGTTGCTAAGCAATTTGGTTGTTAACTGAGTTGTGACATATTTTATGATTTTTTTTTTGCCACTGCCATTAAGCAAAATCATTGTAGTCATTAAGTGAACTACACAGTTATTAAGTGAATCTGGCTTTTCTCATTGAGAAGCCTCCAGGGAAAGGTCAAAAATGGTCATCAAGTGATTTCAGGATGCTGCAACAATTTTAAATACCTGCCAGTTGACAGTGTCTGAATTTTGTTCATGTAACTGTGAGGATGCAATGGTCATAAGTGAGAGGACCGATTGTAAGTCATTTTTTCCAATGCCGTTGTAACATTGGATGGTTGTTAAACGAATTGTTGTAGGTTGAGGACTATCTATAGTGCAAAGATGGTAAAACATGCTAACAATGATGTCTTCAATAAAATAGCATGCCACTTAACACCACTGTGAAGAACCAGAAGTTAATTGCCACATCAGCAATTATCTTTGCTGATCAATTAATGATTTATTAATGTATTAAATTTCAAATTAACAATTCCTTTGGTTTGCTGTTTGGCTAACAGGTGCTAATTAAGAACATATTTCAGCTAGGAAGAAATGTTATAGTTAAGGATCTTGATGTGATGCTGAGCCTTAATTATTTATTAAATTGATTGACATTTATACAGATTTGTATTCCTAAAATACAAACTCTACCGGGGTGAAATCCAGCAGGTTCTGGAGAACCGGTAGCAGAAATTTTGAGCAGTTCGGAGAACCGGCAAATACCACCTCTGGCTGGCCCCAGAGTGGGGTGGGAATGGAGATTTTGCAATATCCTTCTCCCAGGAGTGGGGTGGGAATGGGAATTTTGCAGTATCCTTCCCCTGGAGTGGGATGGGAATGGAGATTTTGCAGTATCCTTCCCCTGCCACGTCTACTAAGCCACACCACGCCCAAATTTCACCACTGGACTCTACCATCTCATCAACAGCTTTATAGACCTAGGAGCATGGCAATTTGAGGGTAATTTGATATAACTAGAAAGGAGCTTACTTTTCTGATTTTAAGGAACAGATCCAGGAAATGAATTTGTTATCTAGCTGAAAAGTCTCTGGGGTCTACAAATTGGAAGAGGACATTGTACATTGGCAGAATCGGTCTAGATCAGGGGCAACTTTAAGACTTGTGGACTTCAACTCCCAGAATTCCTCAGCCAAGAAAGTAAAGCTGGCTGAGGAATTCTGGTAGTTGAAGTCCACAAGACTTAAAGTTGCCAAGGTTCGAGACCCCTGGTCTAGATTTAAGAATAAATGCAAGGACTGCATTAATTTTATATTGTTATCTATGGTCATTGCATGGATTTTTTTTCTTTTGTCATGTTTAGTTTCTTAATCACTATAATATATTTACGATTCCCTTTTTCGGTGTACGGTATAATCATGATACACCTTTTTCTCTCCATTGGTGATGCGGGGGTTTTGTTTTGTCATTTTGGTACTTCATTATTTCAAAATAAATAAATGTTTTAAAAGGGCAGCTTTCTCAGGAATTTTATAAGCAGAGGATGACAAACATAGGCACCCCCTTTCTACATCTCCCCACAAAAGAAGGGTACCCTTTTATTATTATGTCCAGCAACCAAAGAAAAGAATTATTTTGCATATATTCCTTTGGAATCCTTTCGTAAGCTATCTGTGGTCACAGCAGTGGTGAAATCCAATTTTTTTTACTACTGGTTCTGTGGGCGTGGCGTGGCTTGGTGGGCATGGCAGGGGAAGGATACTGCAAAATCCCTATTCCCTCCCCACTCCTGGGGGAAGGATATTGCAAAATCTCCATTCCCTCCCCACTCTGGGGAAAACCAGAGGTGGTATTTGCCGGTTCTCCGAACTACTCAACATTTCCGCTACCGGTTTTCCAAACTGTTCAAAATTTTCGCTACCAGTTCTCCAGAACCTGCCAGAACCTGCTGGATTTCACCCCTGGGTCACAGCCATCACAGCATCTTCCAGTTAACAACTCCATATGCTGAAGGAACAATTTCGCAAGCGTTAACTGTGATACCTTACCATTTCATTGGAAGAATTTTGCATTCAGAGATGAATTTTGGGGGGGAGAGAGTGCATCAATGGTGGGTTCCTCCCTGTTCCGCCGAGCCGGTAGCGGTGATGATATGACATTACTGAACTGGTTCTGCCCGCCCCCGCCTTCCCCCACCCCCCATTATTCTTACCTTTTATTTGGCCCCATCCCCAATCTATTGCTGCCTCCTGAGTCCCAGCTGATGGGCTATAAGGAAAAAAACTGTTTAAACTCTTGCCAAGGGCTTCAAAGGGCCGCCCTACAGCTGATCAGTGGTAAAAGGCAGTTTGGTGGTAGACCAGTGCCTCCAAAAACAAATGAGTAGACCGGTGCCTGCAAAAATACATGAGTAGACCAGTGCCTGCAAAAATAAATGGGTAGACTGGTACAGCTCTGCAAGCAGTTTAAAGCCTGGTAGACCATTACCTCTGCTAAATCCTAAAGAATTGTCACATGACCATCAAGCCACGCCCACAAAATAAGCCACACCCACAGAACCGGTCGTAAAAAAATTTAGAACCCACCCCTGGAGTGCATCATATTTTATATCCTTAAAAGCTCTTTGAGCTTGGTGGTTTTCATGTAGACATTACATTACCAAACTAGGTACCATTATGAGTGCACTGATTATGTTACCTAGTTTGGTAATCAAACGTCTGCAAGAAAACTACCAAGCTCAGAGAGCACCAAGGATCTCACAGTTTACATCCATTCTGAGAAATAAACAAGTACCGGTAACCAAAACCAGATTTTTGTTGATATTTTCCTGGTTAACACATTTACTGAAGCACAAATGCTATGCAACTAAAGCCCACATTATCTGATGTGGGAAAAGCTTGCAGCACAAAGTATTTGCACCTTTTGGCTGTAATAAATTGAAACTGTGACACAAAATTCTGCAAGATTATTTTCAGGGGCTCTCTCTTAAAAACCCTTCTTATAGTTAGACCCATGCATGGATTTCTCCAAAGCTATAAAGAACCCAATTATTTGCTTGCATGACTGAGGTGGTATGTAACTTGATTGAATATAAATAAATAAATAGGATATTTCCTAAAGATCAAACTCCTGTTCCTTGGTAACCATTGGGGGCGGCTTAGCTGCAACTATGCAAAATGCTAAGCAACTAACTCCTCACATTCTTGGATGCAGGACATAAAAATAAGGTTGTTAAGTTACAAAGAAAAAAATGTTTTATGGAGCGCTCCCTAAAGCGGAAAAGCTGGGTAATTATATTCTGTCACAGAACTCTGTGGCTTGCTTACCGTAAAAATTGGATACGACATGAATGAGCTTTCGTGGGCAGAAATTCAAGGGATTCTCGCTAATGGCCTTTGCCCATGTTGAGAGGGGAAAGTTGGGTTTACACTCCTTTTTCAACAGGGACCAAAGGGTGCCATTGAAGTATTGAGAGGACTTTTTATAGCTTTAAGGCTAGAAAGGCAAGTAAAATAAATGGAGTCATTCTTTCTTGCATTAGTCAGCATTTCTGCCTTAATTTTCTTCCTCCTCAGTGGCACATTCCCCTATCGCTGTCTGATATCTCTTCTCCATAACATAGATTTCTCCATCTCCATGGGTCAGGTGGGGAATTCTGGGAGCTGATGTCTGCACAGCTTAAAGTTGTTGAGATGGAGGAATGCTGACATAGATAAATTATGTATTAGATGTTATTACATTATTAGTAATTTGAGGTGGTGAACATGCCTTACTCCTATTTCCCCCCCCCCACATATGAGGTGGGTTGGGTTAAAGTCACCCAGCCAGCTTTCATGCCAACGGTAAGAAAGTAATGAGCCGAGGTGGCGCAGTGGTTAGAGTGCAGTACTGCAGCTACTTCAGCTGACTGCTAGTTCAGCAGATCAGCGGATCAAATCTCACCGGCTCAAGGTTGACTCAGCCTTCCATCCTTCCGCGGTGGGTAAAATGAGGATCCAGATTGTTGGGGGCAATATGCTATTTAGTATACTATCTTTGGTGTGAGCTGCCCAGAGTCCTCGGAGAGTGGGCGGCATAGAAATATGACTAATAAAAAAATAAAATAAATAAAGACTAGAACTCATCATCTTTTGGTGTTTGACCCAAAGTCACCTAGCTGGATTTCATGCCTAAGGCGGGACTAGAACTCACAGCCTCCTGGTTTCTAGGCTGGCACCTTAACCGTTATACTGCTGCTATATAATAATAATTAATTATCATGCTTAATGTTTCGATCTAAATAAAATCAGGAATATTGTTTAACTCAAGAACTGGTTGGCAGCTACAATATAAAAGCAAACTCCAGGTGCTTTGAATTCTCTGGTTATTCACAATTTTAAAATAAATTTCCTACAGCCCATCTGGGCAATTTCTGCTTCTCTATAGTTATATTTATTGAAATATGCACTAGAGTATTTTGAGGGCTTATTGATACCTGGGGTGAGGTAAGAGCGCACATCCCGCATTTCAAGCATTAAGAATAATATATAAATAAGATCATTTCAACACATGTGATCTCGCTTGCAGAATTATACAGAGGTTGTGGATGCCATGATAAACACCACTGCTGTTAAATCAAGCAATCCTTTGACCAATCTTAAATGTAACTAGGACCTTATGTGGAAAAATAACTTCTCTTTCTAGCAGCAAAATAAACTAATCCTTGCAATGAATGAGACTTTAAAAAAAAAACTTTTTCAGGACACTTTAAACTTCCCTGATATTTTTAAGTCAAGAAGAGATATTTTATTGGTTATATTGATGGCATTTTCAATTCCAGTACTGTATTTTTCAGACTATAAGACGCTCCGGACTATAAGATGCACATTAGCTTTAGAGGAGGAAAACAAGGGAAAAAAATTCTGCCTTTTCGCTGTGACCCGTTCGCCGCTGTTCTGGCCCGTTCACTATGGCCCGTTCACCACAGCCCCTTCGCTGCCACGGCCCCTTCGCTGCCACGGCCCCTTCACCGCCACCCGTTTGCTGGCGATCGCGGCGATCGCTGGTGAATGGGCGGCAATGATAGGCGGTGGCGGCAATCCCCGCCACCTAGAACAGCTGATTGGTGCCGCACCAACCCCCCTCCCCGCCCCCACTACAATATTCGCTCTATGAGACTCACAGACATTTCCACCCACTTTTTTGAGGGCGGGGGGGGGGAGTGCATCTTATAGTCCAAGAAATACGGTAATTCATTTTGTGGATATTTCATATAACCACCTGCCAAAATGCAATTGCTTTAATCTTTTTTTACAAGGTTTAGATTTCAGCAATAGGGTGTGCTGAGAATTATTACAGTAATAAGGGGTCACTGAGTCCAAACCACATTCAGTGAAGGAAACCAAATTAAGATTATTTATACCCAATGCTTATCTAGGGTCTGCATTAATATATCCTATGAAGATCTAAGAGTTTTCTCTAGAAGACCAGATGACAGGAATTGAAGTTCATCAGATCTGCCTGCCAGCTACAGCTAAAAAAATAAAAAGAGAAAGATTTCCCCACCACCATGTCCAAAAAAAGAGATTATCAGCTGCCCAAAGACAATGTGTAACCAGAGGGGGGAAAAATCCATCTAGTAGCCCTATTCGCATCCTGTCTTGGAATTTAGTCCAGTGTAGACATATCATTCAAGTACAGGTAGTCCTTGACTTCCAACCACAATTGAGCCCAAGATTTATTTTGCTAAGCGAGATATTTTTAAGTGAATCTTGCCCCGTTTTATGATCTTTCTGGCCACATTTGTTAAGTGAATCACTGCAGTTGTTAAGCTAGTAACATCGTTGTAAAATGAAGCTAGGCTCCTCCATTGACTTTGCTTGTCAGAAGGTCGCAAAAGCTGATCACATGATCCTGGGACCCTGCAACCGTCATAAATATGAGCTAATTGCCAAGCGTCTGAATTTTGATCACATGACCATGAGGATGGTACAATGGTTGTTAAGTATGAAAAATAGTCGTAAGTCACTTTTTTCAGTGCCGCTGTACCTTTGAATGGTCACTAAATGAACAGTTGTAACCCGAGGACTATCTGTATTCACAGATCTGGGAGAACCGATCCAGATTCTTCTTAAAAAAACCATTTTACGAACCCAGCCAACCGAAGCACTAGATGGGTCGTGCCTCTCAAATTAATCTTTCTTTCTGCACATTTAAATCTTAGCCGCCTATTCTCAAGCTTATATTTCAAAATTCAAAACTGTGATTTTCCCCATGGGAAAAAAAAGCAATATTTTTCTGTTCCAGAGCCCCGTAGCTACAATTGCTTGATGATTATAAATGCTTGCTTTCGGAGATCCTCACTTATAGACCCAGGCATCTTATCCAAAGGAATTGTACAGAACACCCATGCCGTAATATTCATTTTGGGATTAAGAATGTACTAATTCTAAGAGCCTCCTTTGGTTATTCATCCCTGTAGCTAGTTTTGGAGGGGCTTCCCCCCCCTCCCCCGAAAATTTAGTGCATTTGTAGTCATCTGCTGGCGGGGTGGGGGTAAAAAGCCAGTATTTTGGACTGCTGGAGGGAAAGAGGATTTGCATACAAATAAAGCGAACAGAGCACAATTTTTCCCTTCCTGTTTGAATTTTAAGGGACGGATTTCAATGCTCTGCTAAGAAAGATTTAACAAACACGAGCTATTATATGCAATGCAGGCATAAATAATAAAGTAACTTACGGGTAGTATGTGGGAAGACAAAGGAATAATTATTACTTAAAAAAAAAAAAAATCCCAAAGCAATGGACAAATAAAATTGGGAAACTCAACAGGGGAAAACCACTGATAAAATAAATGTTTTCTCTTCAAATAGATCAACTGGCAGGAAATTTCTTTCAAAAGCATTCGAAGGTGATCTCTTGAAAGGCTATGTGTATTCCATAAACTTGAACATCGGCTTCTAGTTAGTAAACGTCTGGCATTCAGAACAGGTTAACCCACATATCACCCCAAAAGAGGGGGAGGGCAGCTATCTGCCTAACCTCCACAAAAAATGCTGAGATAACTCTCAGACAGGGTTTCGCTTTCCCGAGTCCCAAATGCTTAATCCAGAGATCCTTTCACCCAAAGGAAGGAAGGGAGGAAGGAGAGAGAGAGAGGGAAAAGAGAGAGGAAAGAAAGATACAGGAAAGAGAAAGAGAAAGGCAGAGAAGAGAGAGACAGAGAGAAAGAGAGAGAGAGCGAGAGAGAAAAGAGAGACAGGAGAGAGATAGAGGAAAGAGAAAGAGAGAGGCAGAGAAAAGAGAGGGAGCGGGAGAAAGTGAAAGAGAGAGAGAGAGAGAAAAGAGACAGAAGAGAGAAAGAGAGAGACAGAGAAAAAGGAGGGATGGAGGGGGAGAGAGAGAGAGAGGGAGAGAAAAAAAGAGAGACAGGAGAGAGATAGAGGAAAGAGAAAGAGAGAGGCAGAGAAAAAAGAGGGAGAGAGAGAGAGAAGAGACAGAAGAGAGAAAGAGAGGCAGAGAACAGAGAGGGAGAGGGAGAAAGTGAAAGAGAGAGAGGAAAAAAGAGAAAGAGAGGAAAGAGAAAGAGAGAGGCAGAGAAAAGAGAGGGAGAGGGAGAAAGTGAAAGAGAGAGAGAAAGAGAGAGACAGAGACAGAGAAAAAGGAGGGATGGAGGGGGAGAGAGCGAGAGAGGAAGAGAAAAAAACAGACAGGAGAGAGATAGAAGATAGAGAAAGAGAGAGAGTCAAAGTGAAAGAGAGAGAGAAAGAAAAGAGAAAGAGACAGGAGAGAGAAAGAGAGACAGAGAAAAAGGAGGGATGGAGGGGGAGAGAGCGAGAGAGGAAGAGAAAAAAACAGACAGGAGAGAGATAGAAGATAGAGAAAGAGAGAGAGTCAAAGTGAAAGAGAGAGAGAAAGAAAAGAGAAAGAGACAGGAGAGAGAAAGAGAGACAGAGAAAAAGGAGGGATGGAGGGAGAGAGAGAGAGAGGAAGAGAAAAAAGACAGACAGGAGAGAGATAGAAGAAAGAGAGAGTCAAAGTGAAAGAGAGAAAGAAAAGAGAAAGAGACAGGAGAGAGAAAGAGAGACAGAGAAAAAGGAGGCAGAGATAGAAGAAAGAGAGAATCAAAGTGAAAGAGAGAGAGAGAAAGAAAAGAGAAAGAGACAGGAGAGAGAAAGAGAGGGAAGGAGACTCTGAACTTTGGAAGTGGGAAAAAAAAAAGATAAGAGGGAAAAGACCCAATGCCTGCTTGGACTAATCCACCAGATCTTTAAGTGCCTCCTTCTCATAATCTTCTGCCATAAAACGGGAACCCTGCAAACGTGGGCCGCCTTGTCTAGGAGAAGGAGACGGCTCTATCTTTGAACGCTGCCGCCTCCCTCGCTCGAGACCCAGGCTATTAACGTGGCTTTATCTCCTCCTCCCACAAGGTGAAGGGAACATCTTAAGAGCTGGATATTTCAACACCTGCCCTTTTATCTCCTGGCTCCTGCTGCTATCAACTAAGGCGGTTAATTACCCAGTTTGGACTTCTCCTGCGGGAGGCAGGAGGCAGAAAAAACAGCCGGCAGCTCTTTTAAACTGACAGCTAATTATGTTGCACTTATCTTGAACAGCAGTCAGAGCGAGAGGCTGTCTCGCTTCCCAGTTCTCAAGACCTTGACTTGCCAAATAAATGCCTTTGGCTCTCTGCAAGCTCCTGACAGGCAGGTGGGCTCCTCGACTTACGACCGCAACGGAGCCCAACATTTCCACGGTAGCCCAGAAAGGTCATAGAACGGACGACGTCTCGCTTGGCAGCGGAAATGCTGGGGCTCGATTGCGTAAGGCGTAAGTCGAGGGCTGCCTTGTGTGCGGTTAGGTATATCTGAACTCGCGGCCTTTCTCGCGACGGTTGTTAAGTGATTCACAGCGGTTGTTAAAAAATAGTGAACACAGTTGTTAAGGGACTCTGCTTTCCCCCCATTGCTTGCTAGGAGGTTGCAAAAGGGGATCACACGGCAACCGTCGTAAACACATGCCAGTTGCTTTGACTTACAACAGTTCATTTAGTGACCGTTCGAAGCTCCAACTGCACTGAAAAAGGGTGACCTCAACACGGGCGCCCCCGTGGTCATACGATCAACATTCAGAGCAGTGGTGGGTTTCAAATTTATTTACTACCGGTTCTGTGGGTGTGGCTTGGTGGGCGTGGTATGGCTTGGTGGGCGTGGCTTGGTGGGTGTGGCAGGGGAAGGATACTGTAAAATCTCCATTCCCACCCCATTCCAGGGGAAGGATACTGCAAAATCCCCATTCCCTCCCAATCAGCTGGGACTTGGGTGGCAGAGAATAGATGGGGGCGGGGCCAGTCAGAATTTTCACTACTGGTTCTCCGAACTACTCAAAATTTCCGCTACCTGTTTTCCAGAACTGGTCAGAACCTGTTGAAACTCACCTCTGATTCAGAGCAGTGGTGTGTTGCTCCCGGTTCTGTCCAGTTCTTTAGAACCAGTAGTAAAAGCGGCGGGAGGCTCCGCACACCCGCCCGGACATCATAATTGACGATCTGCACATGCGCAGAAGCGCCCGTGCTCCCGTTGCGAACCGGTAGTGATGGTAAGTAAAACCCACTCCTGACTCAGAGGCTTAGCAACTGACTCATATTTATGACGGCTCAGTGTTTTGGGGGAAGGGTGTCATATCACCTTTTGCGACAAGCAATGTCAATGGGGAAGCCAGATTCGCTCAACAACCGTGTTGCTGAGCGAACTGAGTGATTCACTTAACATCTGTGGCAAGAAAGGTCGTAAAATGCAGGCAAAACTCACTTAACCAACGTCTCACTTAGCAACAGAAATTTTGGGCTTGATTGTGGTTGTAAGTTGAGGACTACCCTTATGTGCTTACCCTGTTAACCCGAAAATAAGACACCCCCTGATAATAAGCCCAATCGGGCTTTTGAACGCATGCGCTAAAAGAAGCCTCCCCCCGAAAAATAAGCCCTCCCTGAAAATATTTAAACGCAGAGCTGGAAATCAGGTAAGACGGCAAGAGGAGCCCCATCTTGCTCCACATGCCCCAAAATAATAAGACCTCCCTGAAAATAAGGCCAACCGCTTATTTCGGGGTTCAAAAAAATATAAAACAGGGTCTTATTTTGGGGAAAAAACGGGTAGGTATATCTGAACTTAAAGGCTCGTGGTGGGAAGCAGGGTCTTCTGAAAGAACTGCCCAAGAATTTTTTGCAGGATCAAAAACTGCAGCAGTTCCCCTCTTAGGGATCTGTAATGATCCACCATTGAACTGGAATATTCAACAAAACGTAAGAATATCACACACCATATATGTTCAGTGGGAAAGCGAGCGGAGGATCAGACATCCTAAGTATCCTTAGTTACATTTGCAGTATATAAACATTCTCTTCTCAATTATCTAAACAAATGTAAGTCCTTGTTATCTTAACTTACAGTGTGTTCCTGTGTATGATGTTACTCTAAATAGCTGATTTGAACCTCCTACTTGACCTAAAGGGGCAATTGTTGATTCCAAGGGGTTGTTTTTGGGGTATACGAATAGTCCTCGACTTACAACAGTACCTTTAGTGACTGTTCAAAGTTACAACAGCACTGAAAAAAGGGATCATTTTTCACACTTAAAACCACTGCAGCATCTCCGTAGTCATGTGATCAAAATTCAGACGATTGGCAACTGGCATGTACTTATGACGGTTGCAGTATCCTGGGGTCCTATGATCAAGACCTCCTGTCCTGACAAACGAAGTCAATGGGGTAAGACGGATTTACTTTACAACCCTGTTACTAACTTAAAAACTGCAGCGTGTCAACCCTGAAGTTGGCCTGAGCGAGGCTATTTTCTAGCTTGAGCGTTGTCACACTGGAGCTGAGGGTTGGGGGGGGGGAGGGGGTTTGTAGCCAAAACAAAATACTTTCTCTTGGGAACCAAGGACATTTCCACAGGTGGTCGGAGAGAGGCGGAGTGACGTTACCAGGCAACCGGACGACACGATGATTGGACCATGTGACTGGCTGTTTGGGGAAGGGGAAAAACTTTTTACTTTTAACTTGGTGAAAACCGCGGGAATATTCAGACCCGGTTTTTCACCAGCCTGTGCCAATATGATATTTCCAATAAATAAGTTCTTTGAGGAATCTACCTGCCTTGGAGTACTATTTATCATGGGAGTATTACTTGGAACACTGACACGGTGATTCACTTAACAACTGTGGCAAGAAAGTTCGTAAAATGGGGCAAAACTCATTTGACAACTGTCTCACTTAGCAACAGAAATGTTGGGTTCAATTGCGGTCGTAATTGTGGTATTTAATTTTATGAAGGTAGGTAGAGAGTTCCTACGGGATGCGGTGGCTCAGTGGCTAAGCTGCTAAGCTTGTTGATCGAAAGGTCGGCAGTTCAGCAGTTCGAATCCCTAGTGCAGCATAACGGGGTGAGCTCCCGTTACTTGTCCCAGCTTCTGCCAACCTAGCAGTTCGAAAGCACGTAAAAAAATGCAAGTAAAAAAATAGGGACCACCTTTGATGGGAAGGTAACAGAGTTCCATGCGCCTTTGGCGTTTAGTCATGCCGGCCACATGACTAGAGAGACATCTTCGGACAGCGCTGGCTCTTCGGCTTTGAAATGGAGACGAGCACCACCACCTAGAGTTGGGAATGACTAGCACATATGTGCAAGGGCAACCTTTACCTTTTAGAGAGTTCCTGTGTCTAATTTGGCATGTATCCTAATCTAATGGGGAATGCACCTTTCTCTCATAACAAACAGCTACCGAGCTTGGAAAATGATTTTTGATTCAGCTCTTCCCTGGAGGTTCAGCTACATGTCTTTTGCACAATAACAGAAGATGGTTGATTTCCCCACAGAAATCGTTTATGCGCAAGGATAATCTGGCCACAATGGGTTCGCGCTTGAATAATTTTTGGATTAGATTACCTTCATGCTTTCTATTGGCTGTCCTTCAAGTTGTCCCAGAAACTTCATTTCTAATCCACGCTTTATGAGCATCATAGCCGGGATGAGAAGTTTTCTATCAAAATATATTTTACTCTTTATACTGTTTCCATCTTGCCTTAA
The DNA here is from genome assembly GCF_029215685.1 of Pituophis catenifer annectens. Classification (NCBI taxonomy): domain Eukaryota; kingdom Metazoa; phylum Chordata; class Lepidosauria; order Squamata; family Colubridae; genus Pituophis; species Pituophis catenifer. Next base: position 285,583,947 of record NW_027256882.1, on the reverse strand, counting down.
AATATTAACAGAATCCACAATGGGCAGAGAATCGGTGTCTTCACTAGCTATTTGATGGTTAAGCTGAAACTAAATTAATCAAGTAAAAATAGCCAACAGGGGAACGTTCCCTTCTCAAACTTCCTCAACTGCCGCCCCCCCCCTCAAAATAAGTGACCCAGACCTAATCCACATATCAAAGGATAAGGTCTGCAAACACAGAATTAATTAAATTATATCTCCCAGGAGAACTGCATATTTACAAGAACAAACATACATACACACACACACACATACACACAAACCTCAAGTGTCACTCTAGAATCAGTGTGTAGACACTTCAAGCTCCCCCTATTAAAAAAATCTGCCGCTGTACCCCATTTCTCTGCAGCCTGTCCCTAAAAGCAAACTGTTTTGCTTTTAGGAATAAATATTTTTTTCTTTCCTCACAGCTGTCTGGATCTCATTTTTATATATTCTTGTGCAACCCCGGCTCGAGGTGGAACCCCAAATTATTCTTCTGACATCAGGAACAACCATACTCTGCTCATTCTCAATAAACCGCAATCACTGCCTATTTTAGCCCAATTCTGGAGCCCTGGTGGCCCAGCAGTTAGAGTGTGCAGTATTGCCGCCAAACTCTGCCCACTGCCAGGAGTTCGATCCAGACTGGTTCAAGGTTGACTCAGCCTTCCGTCTTTCCGAGGTTGATAAAATGAGGACCCAGATTGTTGGGGGCAATATGCCGACATTGTAAACTGCCCAGAGAGTGCTGTAAATGTTGTGACCTAGGCTTACTGAGTCATTACAAGACACAATTAGTCCCAAATAAACCTATTTTATTGTAACAGTTGAGAATTACGTTCATTCCCAGCTGAGTCCCAATTAGTTGCAAAACAAGTCCTTCGGAAGAAGTCCTTCAGGATAATCACCAACCTTTTTCTTCTTTGACACCCTGCCAAAGGCCTTACTTGGCAAAGCCCCACGAAGGTTAGAAACAAACAAGAGACGCCGACTGGAAACAGAGTTAACAACGTTGCTTTCTTGCAAAAGGCCCCAAGTGCCTTTGTTTCCCTCTTAAGCCTTATGGGAGGGGGTCAATCATCTCCTGGCCTTACTCCCGAGTCGTCCCTTTAGCTTTAGCTGCTCTTGTCTTCTGGCAGCTCTGCGCATGCGTGCACTAGGAACAGGCTCCTCCTGTTCCTCTGCCTCTCTGCTGTCCGACTCTGGGGGCTCCGGAGTCTGAGCATCACTCCCAGATGGCCCTGGCCCCATCTCTGCCTCCGACGCAGAGCCCTCATCCGGGCCTTCCCCAACCTCCAGGACTAGCCCATGTTCCTCCCCAGCCCCCTCACTGTCTGACTCTGTGGTCAGCTCCGCAGGCTGCTGACGGACCACAACAGTAAAGCACTATGAAGTGGTATATAAATCTAAGTCAGTGATGGCGAACCTTTTAGACACCAAGTGCCCAAACTGCGCACACAGATGCCCGAACTGAAAGTTGTACAAGCACAGAGATGCGTGAATATGCGCATGCATGGACATGCGCAGACAGCACAAAGATGCGCATGTGCGGGCATGCACGCATGCATGCATAGCAGAGACCCGAAGACCAGCTGGCCGGCGGGAGGCAGGGCATCCCAACACCGGCAGCACGGCAAGAGGCAAGATCTTTTTCTTTCGTGAGCTTCTGTTTCGTCATTTGCAGGGAAATAGAAGCTCATGAAAGAAACGCCATGGAGATCTGACCTGGGGTGATGGTGCACGTGCCAGCAGAGAGGGCTGTGGTGCCACCTCTGGCACACCTCCCATAGGTTCGCCATCATGGGTCTAAGTGCTATTGCTATTGGTAATTCAAATTACTAGGGTTAATTTACAGAGCCCTAAATAGCTGGAGACCCTCTCTCAATGTCATCTACCTTAAGAATGTTAGCAGAAAAACCTCTTTTCGGGACTTTGGGTGTATGATGTAAAAATGAGGAAGGGAAGTTTCTCTGTGCAAGAAATTTCAGGAAACTGAAAAACAGAAAGCAATCTTAAAATTTAGTTTTGCCACACTCACCCGCAGCCTGTCTTTGGGTAGGGCGACAGCTCCTTGTTTGATAATTTCGAGGACCCGTTCCACTGACAGCGCAGCTCCAGGATGGTCGATCCGTGAGCTAAAGAAGCTGATCACCTTGAATGAAACAGGAAATAAAGACAATAACATGATTTAATGAAGCAGTGCCAGGAATCTGTCCGCCACATTTAAAAAAAAAAAACACAAAATTTGAAAATCTGCACAACTGGAATATGGTGATGAGTGAGTGGTTTCTTAATGGGAACTCGCCAGCTATATAGCTGAATGTCAGATTAAAACTAAAACTAAATATTTATAAACCGAAGGAGCCAGAATTTAAGTATTGTTTCAAATCTGCTTCTTATTTGAGAATTGGAATTCAAAAATGTCCATGTATCTGTATAGCAATGGTTTTCATCCTTTTCTTCACTATGCGCCTCCTTTAAATACCTTTTGTGGCCATGGACCCCCAAGACTTAACTCAAGATATAAATCATTCATTCATTCATTCATTCATTCATTCATTCATTCATTCATTGGTTCGATTTATATGCCGACTCAGGTCAGCTTATAATGCGTTAAGCAATAGCCTTCATACTATTGTATATACCTGCTTAGTAGGGCTTTTGCCCCCCCCCCCCCCCAGTGGTGTTCTTTTTTATACAAAGTCAGCTTATTGCCCCCACAATCCGGGTCCTCATTTTACCTACCTCAGAAGGATGGAAGGCTGAGTCAACCTTGAGCCTGGTGAGATTTGAACTCGCAGTAATTGCAGGCAGCTGGCAGCTAAGTGCTACTTAACAGCACTTTAGTCCACTGCACCACCAAGGCTCCTAACAGAACATAACATAACATAACATAACATTTCTTCAAACTTTTGCCGAGCCTGTGATATCGTCCCCCACCCCCCCGGGTATCCATGGACCACAGGTTGAGAAACACTGCTATATAGCACAGAGACCAGGAAATTAAGTTATAAATACCCACAATGACCTCCATACAAATCTTACCATTATGTACCTTCTACTGCCTTAGTCATTTAGTGCATGCTAGCACCGTATACCAGTTTCTTAAAATAATTACTTTGCCACAAAATGACTTTTATGGGAGTTGTTGCGGGGGGAAGGATGTCAAGCCTCCAAATGTTGGTCAGTAGAAAACACCACACTCACAACAAGGAAAGTTCCTGTCAGGGCCACACATGAAAGTCTAATTAAACTGATTTATCAGTTTAATTTAAGCATCTATCTGAAATGGTATAGGGCCGTGAGGGCGAACCTATGGCACACGTGCCACAGGTGGCACGTGGAGCCATATCTGTGGGCACGTGAGGGTTGTCCTAGCTCAGCTCCAGTGCGCATGCATGCGCCGGCCAGCTTATTTTTGGGCCTTCTGGGCCCACCAGAAGTCGGGAAATGGGCCATTTCTGGCCTCCGGAGGGCTCCGGGGGGGGAGGGGGGAAGGCCGTTTTCGCCCTCCCCAGGCTCCAAGAAAGCCTCTGGAGCCTGGGGAGGGTGAAAAACGGGCCTTCCGAGCCCACTGGAAGTTGGGAAATGGGCCGTTTCTGGCCTCCGGAGGGCTCCGGGGGGGGGAGGGGGGAAGGCCGTTTTCGCCCTCCCCAGGCTCCAAGAAAGCCTCTGGAGCCTGGGGAGGGTAAAAAACAGGCCTACTGGGCCCATTGGTAACCTTTTTGCCATTGTGTGCCAAAAGCGGGGGGAGCATGGGGGGGGGATTATACGTGCATGGGTGGGGGGGCAGGGCATGTGGGGTCATTGAATTATGGGTGTGGGCATGCATGCACGCTCCCCCCTGCTTTTGGCACGTGACGGAAAAAAGGTTAGCCATCACTGGTGTAGGGTCTCCTGCTCGATCAGGGAGTTGGACTGGAAGACCTCCAAGGTTTCTTCTTCAACTCTATTATATTCTATGTTTTATGATTTGTTCCTAACAGCCTATGCACAGGAACATTCTCAAATAAGTTAGTGCTTATTTGGGGGTAGATACAAGTCAGCAGAATTCAAGGAAGGTTGGACTGCTTGTGGCTACGTAGGGACTCTGGGCCGATCCCTCTTTTGATTCTGCCATTCTCCCAAACAAGTTGAATGGGTGGAGCCTCAAATAAGCCCATAACTATCTCTGGTAAAGATGGTTTCTTCACCTCTCAAAATATTGCCCCTGCTTTGCAAGATACAATTGACCATTCACTGCATTCCATTCATCCATTACCCAAATATAAGTATGTCTCTGTCTCTAAAACAGCCATCCCCAGCCAGACGTCTTCTGTATACGGAGAGACTATAATTCCCAGAGTTCTTAGTCAACATGTTGGAAAAGCCATTCTAAAGTATTATGTACACATCTGCTGTTTTTTGTTATAGGTGCCTTCAATTTAATTTTCCTAAATTAAATTTTATTTCTTAAAAACCCCAGTAGACACATGCCACCATTTTAGCAGGCTGCACTTGTTTATGGTCTGAACTGGTCCAAGATAACCCAGGATATACAGGAGTAGTGTAACTACATCTCAAAAAAAATGTATCCTGAGCCAGGGGTGAAATTCAGTAGATTCTGACAGGTTCTGGAGAACCGGTAGTGGAAATTTTGAGTAGTTCGAAGAACTGGCAAATACTACCTCTGGCTGGCCCCAGAGTGGGGAGGGAATGGGGATTTTGCAATATCTTTCCCCCAGCAATGGGGAGGGAATGGAGATTTTACAGTATCCTTCCCCTGCCACACCCACCAAGCCACACCCACCGAACTGGTAGTAAAAAAAATTGAATTCCACCACTGTCCTGAGCAGAGATGACTACAATGCCAAGGTGAACACTTTTCCGAAGGACACTGCTGCATATGAGCTCTGAAGAGAGATCCTACCAGCAATTGTAAGAAAAAGGTAAGTGACTTCCTATAACGATCACTAATGTCATTGATAAACCACAATACTACTTCCCTGGGGAAGCCACTCCATATATACATGGACTCCCCAAAATCCACAAGAGAGAACTAACTTACTTACTTACTTACTTACTTACTTACTTACTTACTTACTTACTTACTTATTTATTTATTTATTTTATATGCCGCCCTTCTCCGGAGACTCAGGGCGACTTACAATGCGTTAAGCAATAGCCTTCATACTTTTGTATATTTTATACAAAGTCAGCTTATTGCCCCCACAAACTGGGTCCTCATTTTACCCACCTTAGAAAGGATGGAAGGCTGAGTCGACCTTGAGCCTGGTGAGAATTGAACTCGCAGTAATTGCAGGCAGCTGGATGTTAAATGCTGCCTTAGTAGGAGGCATTAGCCTCCTACGCCACTCAGGCTCCTATTCTGAACTATTCTCAGCGGCATTCAAGTTCCTTACAACTTTGTGAAACATCTACCCACTTCCATTAGCTTACCAAGAAATTCCAGTAGCCTTTTGAAAAGCACTTGTGGGATACCCTATTTGGACTTCCACTTCAATGCCTACCTTGCTTTGGTTTTGCAAGGTATTATAAGAAAAGTAAGGTTTTACATTTAGGCACGAAAAACCAAATGCACAAGTGTAGACTCGGTGGTACCTGGCTCAACGGTAGCAACTGCAAGAGGGGTCTTGGAGTCCTAGTGGACAATCAATTAAGCCAGCAGTGTGCTGCCTTCCATTAAGGACCTGTATACTGCATGAGTCAAAAAGAGGGCTGTGAAAATATTTACAGGCCCCTCGCATCCTGGACATAAACTGTTTCAACTCCTATCCTCAAAATGACGCTATAGAGCACTGCACACCAGAACAACTAGACATAAGGACAGTTTTTTCCCAAACGCCATCACTCTGCTAAACAACTAATTCCTTCAACACTGTCAAACTAGTTACCACCGGTAAGTCTGCATTACTATTAATCTTCTCATCGTTCCTATCACCCATCTCCTCCCACTTATGACTGTATGACTGTAATCTTGTTGTTGGTATCCTTAAGATTTATATTCATTGTTTCCCTATGACTATCATTAAGTGTTGTACCTTATAATTCTTGACGAATGTGTCTTTCCTTTCATGTACTCCGAAAGCGTATGCACCAAGACAAATTCCTTGTGTGTCCAATCGCACTTGGCCAATAAAGAATTCTATTCTATTCTATTCTATTCTGCTACTGCCAAAAAAGCCAATGCAGTTCTAGGCTGCATTAACAGGGTATATAATAGGGATAGAATCAAGATCACGTGAAGTGTTAATACCACTTTATAATGCCTTGGTAAGATCACACCTGGAATATTTTATCCAGTTTTGGTCACCGCAATAAAAACAAGATATTGAGACTCTAGAAAAAGTGCAGAGAAGAGCAACAAAGATGATTAGGGGACTGGAGGCTGAAACATATGAAGAACGGTTGCAGGAACTGGGTATGTCTAGTTTAATGGAAAAAAGGACTGAGGTGACATGATAGCAGTCTTCCGATATCTAAAGGGATGCCACAAAGAAGAGGAGTCAACCTATTGTCCAAAGCACCTGAAGGCAGGACAAGAAGCAATGGGTAGAAATTAATCAAAGAGAGAAACAACCTAGAACTAAGGAGAAAGTTCCTGACAGTGAGAACAATTAATCAGAGGAACTGCTTGCCTCCAGAAATTGTGAATGCTCCAACACTGGAAGTTTTTAAGATGTTGGATAACCATTTGCCTGAAATAGTATAGGGTCTCCTGCTTGAGGAGGGGGTTGGACTAGAAGACCTCCAAGGTCCCTTCCAACTCTGTTATTCTGAAAGGGATCTCAACCAGTCCAGCAATGCCTCTAAATATACACCTTATCTTGAGAAATCAGGTAGACAGGAATACTGGCCCTGCCATTGAGACTGCTAACATTCCTTTAATAATCTCCTTCAAGGACTTGGAAATGGTTTGGCTGCTTGCGATTCCTTTGTACTCAAGAGTTAGACACCCACCTGGAGCCATTAAGCCTCATTAGGCCTTTACAACTCTTGTTGCTATTAGTAAAACAAAAAGAGAGCTGACGATCTGATTATTCAGGGATTCAAATGAGACACACCATTCCTGCAAGCAAACTACAGACGCTGCCTTCCTAATCTGGGGCGGCAGCAGCAGCACCCAAGGCTTTGGAGAAAAAAAAGTGCAAAGCAAATGAGAAATTCAGTAGGAAAAAAAGCGTTTACTCAGTAATGGAATCACTTTGCTGCTACTAAAAATTTCTTACTGCAAATCCTAAACGAATTTCTTTCAAAAATGTGAAAAACAGCCAATTAGAAGTAGACTTTTTTTAAAAAAACAATGCTACATCACAAATAGCGCTTGCAATAAAATGGATTTTTTAAGGGGGAAAAATATGCCTTTTTGATCTGCTACGTCTGTTTCAGTTTCCAATAGGGTTGCCAGGTCTGCTTCCAAAAAATAGTGGACAAGCGGGTGGGTGGGTGGGGGGTTTAAGTAGTAAATTTTTTTTAAAAAAATTTACAATTAAATTATATATTTTCTTACAAACATTTTAACACGTATTAAAATAATCACTTCAAAACTTTACTTAAAATTCAAAACATCAAATATATTATAATAATATGTAAAAAATTAAATTACATTTTAATTTCATCATAAAGCTTTTGAATAAAAAAAATGTCCATATATGTCCAACATAATGTGAAAAAAGCGGACTGTCCGCTCAAATAGTGGACACCTGGCAACACTAGTTTCCAAATACTTTGCTATATTTTTCTCTAGGATAGGGATTGGCACTGTTGGAAGAAATATCCACCTTGTTCAGTTCCCGGGGGGGGGGGAGGGGGGAACGGACGGATGGGGACGACGACACACGACACTGGAAACATGGAGGCTGATTGGAAAGATGGTTTATTGATGATCAGGAGCACATGGGTTTAAGGTCCTGGGCAGCTGACTACATGGAGTGGAGAGTGATTTTGTAATGCAGTGAGTCCTGCTACTAGATAATCCTATTATGTCCTGGAGGATCATGTCTTAAATCCCATCACCCTGGGGCTGCTTCCCAAGAGCATGTTTCTCCTTTACGGAAATATAATATTCTGTCTTTTTAATATTTCTCAAAATATTTCATTCTTCTAGGAGGGGTGACTTCCCTCAGCAATCATGGCCCCTTTACAACCTGTAGACTTCAACTCCCAGAATTCCTGAGCCAGTCATGTAAAACCTTTTTTCCCACACTTATGACAATCACAGCATCCTGTGGTCATGTGATCAAAATTAAGCCATTTGGCAACATATATATGAGATACTTGCAGTGTCCTGGGGCATGTGATTCGCAACCTTCTGACAAGCAAAGTCAATGGGGAAGCCAGATTCACTTAGCAACCACGTTACTAACTTATCACTGCTGTGATTCACTTAACAACTGTGGCAAGAAAGATTGTACAATGGAGCAAAAGTAACTTAACATCTGAGTTGCTCAGCAAAGAATTTTTGGACTCAATTGTAGTTGTAAGTCAAGGACTATCTGTAGTACCTGCTCAGGATAAACATCTCCCTCGTTTTAAAACCAGCAGCTCCTGTTAAATCACCATTAATCATTTAAAAATAATATCTCTGCATTGTGAGTACATAAAGACTTCACGGCAAAGCTATGGCAAATTTAGACAGCATACTAAAAAGCAGAGACATCACCTTGCCAACAAAAGTGTATATAGTCAGGGCTATGGTTTTCCCAGTTGCAATGTCTGGCTGTGAAAGTTGGACCATAAGGAAGACTGAGCGCCAAAGAATTGAGGCCTTTGAACTATGGTGCTGGAGAAGACTCCTGCGAGTCCCTTGGACTGCAAGGCAATCAAACTGGTCAGTCCTAGAGGAGATCAACCCTGACTGGTCTTTAGAAGGCCAGATCCTGAAGAGGAAACTCAAATCCTTTGGCCACCTAATGAGAAGGAAGGACTCACTGGAGAAGAGCCTAATGCTGGGAACGATTGAGGGCAGAAGAAGAAAGGGATGGCAGAGAACGAGGTGGCTGGATGGAGTCACTGAAGCAGTCAGCTTGATCTTAAATGGACTCCAGAGGATGGTAGAGGACAGGAAGGCCTGGAGGAACATTGTCCATGGGGTCGCAATGGGTCGGACACGACTTTGCAACTAACAACAACAAAGACTTCACAAAAGCGAACAACTGACAAAGGTAGCAAAAGGTTTGATCGTTCTTCAGCACTTATTTAGATTTCCCTTCTAGTCTCACAGAACTTTTGTTCTTGTTGTTGTTTATCAGATCGATTAATCTAGTAGGAAAATTCTCGATATAACAAAAGAAATAGCCAACTTTCTGTAACACGCATGACTTCAGTCCAGCTTTTGCAACCGCCTGCAAGAAGAAACCTATTACGTTCGCCAGAAAAGGAGTCCATTTACCATAGTTCTGGAACAGACTTCAGCAATAAATGAAAACAGAATTCATACTAGCCTTGGTTACTAAGTGACCCAGATGTTTTTTATCTGCACAATATTAGAGCTGTTACAGCTCAAACCCACAAATCTAAGCAAGCGTAATTCGTGTATTCTGCAAATAACATTAAGCACAGCTTTAGGAATATAAGATGCACGGTGCATCTTTCTACTGTCGGTTTTTTTTCTCGGCATCGTTTGAAGACCATGGAGAGAGAGAGAGACATGAAAATGATCAGTCTTCCTTGCTCTCTTCTACAGCAACAGGGGTGATTAAAATCTCTTCAGCAAGGGATTCCTTTGTTTTATAGGTAGTCCTTGACTTACAACCATAATTGAGCCCAATTGCTAGGCAAGACAGTTGTTAAATATGTTCTGCCCCATTTTGTGACCTTTCTTGCAACATTGTTAAGTGAATCACTGTAGTTGTTAAGTTAGTAACTTGGTTGTTAAGTGAATCTGGCTTCCCCATTGCTTGCCAGAAGGTCGCAAAAAGTGATCACATGACCCCCGGGATACCCCAACTGTCATAAATACATTTCATTTCATTTCATTTATTGGATTTATATACCGCCCTACTCCCGAAGGACTCAGAGCGGTGAACAGCCACAGAATAAAACACATAAATACAAAATTTAAAAACAGAATAAAACCAAATTAAACAATTTGGCCGAGACAAATTTAAAACACCCAATAATTTTAAAAACAAATTAAAATTTACATTTTAAAGGGGAAAGATTTAGGCCAGGCCGGCTTGATGGAATAAAAAAGTCTTGAGAGCGCGACGGAAGGTGCGCAGATCCGGGATCCTCCGTATCTCCGGGGGGAGCTCATTCCAGATAGTAGGTGCCCCCACAGAGAAGGCTCTCCCCCTGGGGGCCGCCAGTCGACATTATTTGGCCGACGGCACCCAGAGGAGCCCCTCTCTATGAGAGCGTACCGGCCGGTGGGAGGCTATTGGTGGTAGCAGGCGGTCCCGTAAATAACCAGGTCCTAAGCCATGGAGCGCTCTAAAGGTGATAACTACATGCCAGTTGCCAAGCATCCAAGTTATGATCATGTGACTATGGGGATAAAGCAAGTCGTAAGTGCGAAAAACAGTCATAAGTCACTTTTTTCAGTGCCGTTGTAACTTCAAACGGTCAAGGTCTGGCCTAACTCTCCCTTTTTAATTGGCTTTTAAACTGTCTTTTAAATTGGGTTTTAAACCTCTTTAGATAAATTTGGATGTTTTTTAATCTTTGAGCCTAAATTACTTAATCTGTTTCTTAATAGTTTTTAACTTCTATATGTATTTGTATTTATTATGGCTGTTCACCGCCCTGAGTCCTTCGGGAGTAGGGCGGTATACAAATATGAAAAATAAATAAATAAATAAATAAATAAATAAATAAATAAATAAATAAATAAATAAAAGGATGTAAAATGAGATCCACCTGTACTGAGGAGTAGCTTAAGACTTAGAGACAACCTCTAGTTTAGCTATTGGCTGTATCCTGTTGTGGAGACAATCAGATTGGGCAAGATCTCCATTGTGTTCTGGCAGAGGCAGGATTGTTCTCTGGGGTTTTCCAACACCTTTCCTCATGAGGAGACAAAGGATTCCAAGATGCGCCGCATGGGCATGAGCCTTATTTAAAAGAAAAGAAAAGAAAAGAAAGATAGGAAGGAAAGAAGATGGCGAGGCACAACACCACCGAGGCACCATGGAAGAAGTTCATTATCAGAGGTCACTTCAAAAAAGAGTTTGCTGGTAACTCGTGCGTCAATCGCGTGACCTTGGGGACGCTGCGACGGTTAAGCGTGAAAAATGGTCATAAATCACTTTTTTCAATGCTGTTGTTAACTTTGAACAATGACTAAACAAATGTTTGTAGGTTGAGGACTACCCATAGAATAAATCTGTGATGGGGAACAGGAAGACTATTGGGCCAGCTGAGTCAGTCAGTAGAGCTCCAAGGAAAAGGATGTCCTCCTAATCCCTGTCCCTCTCTTCCTTGAGATGGCTTCCTCTTTCATTGTTTTCTTCCGTTCTCCATCCTTCCCTCTCAAGGAGAAGGTGGGTGGAGCTGATCCGGTTGACATTCCTTCATTACTGCTAGCAAGATCCACTCTGCTTTGCCTGCAACTCCACTCTTTAGGGAAGGCTACCTCGCAGGTGCAGAGAACGTAACTTCTAGGGCCTTTGCTGCCGAAAGCCTCAAGGTAGGTGATGCGCAACCATTCTGTGGCGTTCATTCCCAACGTGCATAGCTAAGTGTCTATGGAGATTCACAGTCATTCAGGTCATGGTTGTCCCAAAAGTTCTTTTTTCAAGAGGCAGCTGTCCAATTGACAACTGGCAGCTGGGATACCTGTGCTGGGTGAGACAGGGAAAGGTGGCTGCCCACTTGTCTTGTCCAAATCATCACAAAATAGAACACTGGGAGTAAGCATTCCATTGTTTTTTCCAACAGAACAATAGCTGATATCCATGTTGTGGCCCGCCAGCAGCCAACAGAGCTGGCAGCAGATTTGAACAGTCACAAGGTTGGGGAGGAACCTGGGCCAGTCCTGGAGTCTGGGGAAGGCTCTGATGAGGGCTCTGCATCAGAGGCAGAGAGGGGGCCAGGGCCGGATGCCAGGTATCAGCTGCCTTTGGAGTCAGACATCAGTGAGGCAGATGAACAGCTGGAGCCTGTTCCCAGTGTGCACATGCACAGAGTTGCCAGATGAAGGGAACAGCTAAAGAACAAGGGTCGACTTGGGAGTAAGGCCACAGGTGGACGATGAATGGCCCATCCGAGAGGGAATAAAAGAGGAGCAAAAGGGGAGTGGGCTTTTGCAGGAACCAATTCGTCCATTCAGTCGTTTCAGGAGTCTGAAGATCTGTCCGTGAATCTCAAAGACTTTGTGCCAAGTCTTTCCTTGCAGCTCCTTTCCTTGCGTTTGGAAAATATTTACATGGCAGCTTTCCAAGCTAGATAAGGTCTGTGGTCATAAATTCACCTTTGAAAGATTGTTTGCCAGGCCTTTGCTGAAGGTGAATGAGAGGAGTTCACTGTTTGTTTAATAAAAGGGGGTCCAGGATTCTCTTCGTGCTTTTGGGGAAAGCCTAGGCCAGAACAATCCAGAAGGTAACAGAAGGGACTTCATTAAACCCTGTATCAGGAAGGGAGGCACATCTGGCCTTTTATTCATGCCCTACTTCTGTAATAATTATTTGTATGTTCTAGGACAAATTAGATTTATGGTTGGGCAATCAACCTTGACCAGAAAGATTAATCTGCTCTGTACATTATTAGCTTCCAGGTCTGATGTAAAATGCTGATGTTGATGTTTGAAGTCTTAAATAGTCCCATCCAACATATCTTGACAATCCTAAACCCTAATTTCATTTCGTCTTTTTCATCGTCCAGGGCATAGTTGGTGGCTACTCAGGAGAAGATCTTCCCAGTTGTGAGATGATGACGATGACAATGGTGTCCATTCAATCACATTCAACTCTTGGCTATTCCTATGCGCCAGGTCTCTCCATGTCTTCTGATCCTGTATTACTTCTTTGAATTGTTCTATGTTCTGGCTCAGGGGTCTCCAACCTTGGCAACTTTAAGCCTGGAGGACGTCAACTCCCAGAATTCCGGAATTCCTCCCAAATTTCATCAACTCCCAGAATTCAACTCCCAGAAGTCAGCAAAGCTGGCTGGGGAATTCTGGAAGTTGACATCCTCCAGGCTTAAAGTTGCCAAGGTTGGAGACCCCTGCTCTGGTTGGTGTCAGCTTTGATGATGTCCGATCACCATTTTCCTTTTAACTCTTCCAGTCATAATTGCTTTCTCCAGTGAATCCCCCTGCATGGCATGGCCAAAATAAGTGAGATGCAGTTTTGTGATTTTTCCTTCTAGTGAAAATGCCTAGTTATGCATTCTAGCACTTGCTTGTTAGTCATCTTTGCCGTCTAAGGAATACGCAGGAGCCTTCTCCAATACCACAGCTCAAACGAGTTGATTTTCTTCCTGTCTTCCTTTTTTAAGATCCAACTTTTACAACCATAGGTGTGATATATGCTTATCATATACAAACTTGGTTTCCCTAATAATGGGTTTTGGAAAGCAACTCAAAATTTTTAACAAAATATTTTTTTTTTCAACAGGACTTTGCAAGGCCTGGCAAGAATAACTAATATTATTACTTTTTCTTTTGTTTTTCTGTTATTCAGGACTGTAATACTGTTCCTATGTTGGCTTTAATATAACAACTTTTATTTCGATGTAAACCTCCCATGCTGATCACTTGATGAAAACTTTGGAGAAAATATTTTAAGCAAATGCATATGAAAACATTGTTGAACAGCTCTTCAGGAAAAAAAATCTATAAATTCAGCTGATCAAATAATGACAACTGACAAACTGCATCATTGAAACGTCTTTGCCAAGAATTTGTTAATAAATTCTGATTTCCAACATTTAGCGTAGATGCAGCATTTTCCAATTATTGTTATATTTGCTGGTTAGCTTTTTGAGAGCGCTAAAATTTATTTTTGTCTGTTACAACTCCTCTGAGCTTATTGAATAAATAAGCATGGATTTATTTCTTCCAATAAACTGATGTTCACAACTGTATTTGTAATAAAATAACACTATTTTCCAAGAGAGTTTGGCTGGAGGAAGAGCAATTTTTTTCCTCACATTTATTTTAAAATGTGTCTAGATTATTTTTTATATGTTTCTTTCGGTGCCCTTCAGTGGTTAAAGCAGCGTATTTTCATATCAAAGCAGCAAGAAATAAAGAAATATCCTCTCCTGCTCTAAAGCCAATGCAATCTGAACCCTTATTAACTACATCTGATCTTTTCTCATTTCTCTGCAAGGAAATGTGGAGGCATTTTTGCCAAAGTAGGCTTCTCACATTATAAAAAAAATATTTAAATTCTCCTATGTGAGCAACTTTCATGTGCCACTTCTATAAAAAAATTTAATGGTAACTTCTTGCAGGATGAAAAGCACAATATAAAAACATTGATAAATCTAGTAGATCAGGGATATCAAGATGGCGGCCTACAGGGCCGGATGCGTCACGCACAGGCCACACCCACCCAGCTCCGTGAATGGGAAAAACGTCACACAGCGTGACGCTGAAAGTTTGACACTGTTGTAGTAGATGAACAGTTAATTTGAGAAACAAATGTAACACCTAGGGACTATTTTAGTGGGAGATCTTAAAGGGAGACGAAAGATGGCATTTGGCAGTGAAGTGGCTTGTCAAAATACGGCCTAGTAAATTCCATTACCCTCACATCCAGTAAAGATATTTCTGACCTCTTCGAAAGCTTCACTTTTACAGATTGCGTAATCTTGAACCCTAATTGCCCCATGACAATGAAAATCTTTCACAGGCAGTCCTCGACTTACAACCATTCATTTAGTGACCATTCAAAATTACAACGGCACTGAAAAAAGCGACTTATGACAGTTGTTCATACCACCATTGGAGCACCCCCATGGTCACATGATCAAAATCCAGACAATTGGCAACTGGCTCTTATTTATGACGGTTGTTTTGTCCTGGGGTCATGTGATCCACTTTTGAGACCTGCTGACAAGCCATGTCAATGGGGAGGTCTGATTCACTCAACAGCCATGTTACTAACTTAACAATTGTTGTGATTCATTTCAGCACCGTGGCAAGAAATGTCTTAAAATGGCCCAAAACTCACTTAACAACTGTCTCACTTAGCAACAGAAATCTTGGGCTCAATTGTGGTCGTAAAGTCGACCTTTTCCCAGGCCTGCCATTTGACAGAAGGAAATAACAGAAGTTCTATAGCCCCAATGATATTCAGTCCAATAAAACTTATTTTAGGGTTTATAGACTAGAGAGAATCTTTTTTTTTTTTTAATTTGATTTATATGCCGCCCTTCTCCGGAGACTCAGGGCGGCTTACAGTGCATTAAGCAATAGCCTTCATACTTTTTGTATATTTTTTATACAAAGTCAGCTTATTGCCCCCACAAACTGGGTCCTCAATTTACCTACCTTAGAAAGGATGGAAGGCTGAGTCAACCTTGAGCCTGGCAAGATTCGAACTTACTTTAATTGCAGACAACTGGTGTTAAATTCTTAAATAAATCTCATTGTTATTCTATTCTGGGTAATGGCCATTACAGAGCAACTAATGCCTGAATTTGCAAACAGGTAGTCCTCAATGTATGACCACAATTGAGCCCAAAATTTGTCCCATTTTATGACTTTTCTTGTCACATTTTGTTAAGTGAATCACGGCAGTTGATCGTCGCAAAATGACTCCTGAACATTGCAACTGTCATAAATATGAGTCAGTTGTCAAGCATCTGAACATACATCGCACGACCACTGGGATACTGCAATGGTCATAAGTGTGAAAAATTGTCGTAAGTCACTATTTTCAGTGCCATTGTAACTTTGAACAGTCACTAAATGAACTGCTGTATGTGGAAGACTATCTCTATTTTTTTCTGTATTTCTCTTTTTTTTCTGTCTGTGTTCGGTTTAATAGTTTGTTAGTCAAAATGCAGAACTTCCATTTTTTCCCAATCTTTGGACAGTGCCCATGAACTGCTCATCGGCAATCAAAGCCACAGAGTTGGAAGAAATTATTTAAGGTGTTCAAGTCTAACCCTAGCATAATGCTTTTCGTCAGGCCCTGAAAACACACCTATTCCATCTAGCCAGGCTGGCTTGATCCCATCCTCTCAGTTTTAATTGAATTCGGTTTTAATTGGGTTGTTTTTAATATCTTGGGCCGAAATTATTTAATTGTTTTTTAAATTGTTTTTAAATTTTATATGCAATGTTTTATCTTGGCTGTACACCGCCCTGAGTCCCGCAGGAGAAGGGCAGTATAGAAATAAAATAAAATAAATAAATAAATAAAATAATGCAGAAATCCAAAAAAAAAACAAAAAAAAAAACATCCCCATCAGCCTCCATCTGGACAAACCCAATAACAGGAAGTCCACCATCAGTTTTGGTTTTTTTAAATTACTGTCTGTCTTTAGGAGTTAATATTCTTTTACTATTCTTTTCCCATTGGCCTATAAAAAACAAGATCACAAATTTATACTTGATACGGATAGAACTGCAAGGTAGCCCTCCCACTTACAAGCATTCATATAGCGACCTTTCAAAACTACGGTGGCACTGAAAAAGGTTCTCATAGTTATGACCATCGCAGCATCCCTACGCTCATGTGACCAAAATTTGAGGGCTTGGCAACCTGCCTGTTTTTATGTTTTATGTAGCATTCCAGAGTCGTAACTCTTTTCAAGAGTTTTCTATTTTTTTTTTCCTTCCAGATGCAATTACATCTTCCTCTTGCCATATTTTCATTCATTCATTCATTCATTCATTCATTCATTCATTCATTCATTCA
Source organism: Pituophis catenifer annectens (assembly GCF_029215685.1). Lineage (NCBI taxonomy): Eukaryota > Metazoa > Chordata > Lepidosauria > Squamata > Colubridae > Pituophis > Pituophis catenifer. The sequence continues at coordinate 285,567,130 of NW_027256882.1, read as the reverse complement.
TTCATTCATTCATTTTCTTCCCTTCTCTGTTTCTAATTGCTTTCCTTTCCAATGACTGTTTTCCCACATTTGGGGGGGATTATTTCTGTTTAGCAGGAACAAGAGGCCCAAGTGTATTTATTTCTATGCATCTGTGGTTTTCTGCCTATAAAGGATCTATCTCCAGAAAAAATGGCTGTATTATTATTATTATTATTATTATTATTATTATTATTATTATTATTATTATTATTATTATTATATTTTTGTCCTGGTATTTTTATATATTTTGGCCAGCTCATGAGGCCAACCATACCTAATACTCAGTAGTGGGTTTCAAATCCCGTCACTATCCGTTTGCTCGTGGGCGCTTGCACACTCGACGGTTCTGTGCATGTGCAGAAGCGTCTGGGCGGGTGGGTGGAGCCTCCCACCACCGCCGCTACCAGTTCGCCTGATCTGAGCCAAACCGGTAGCAACCCACCACTGCTAATACTCCTGCTTCCTATTTTCCGCACAAAACTTACCTGTGAGGAATTGAATTTTTGTTTTTTAGTTGTCTTGGCTCCAATGTTTTTAGAGTGTGGCCTCTGACAGACGCACACCCACACCCACACAGAGGCACACAGATATACAAGAATATGACATGCATCTATTTATGGAGTGGGAATAATCTAGACTTGTCTTTTTGATGGATCTATCAGGAACTTGGGCATTGCAACTGTTATAATGGAAGAATTGTATATCTTATGTGTGAATATCTATATCTATTCTATACCAAATAAAAGTAGCTATTTTCAATTGTAAATAGCATTTTCACAGAGGATATTAAATACGTACCAGATCTATGTTCTGCATTATATCTTGGAAAGAGGGGTGAGTTCGAAATTGCTCAAAGAGATCCCGCTTATATAGCAGGGCATACACTAAATTGGGGTTATGATGGAGGGAATTTGTTAAGCAGGAGTTGATTATTTCTAACATCATTCGGATGACTTCTTCAATCACATTCAAATCCTGGGCCTAAAAGAAAGATACAAAGATATTTCTAGTCAGGACAGGTATTAATCCACATACAATAGAATACTTCATTACTTTTTCCCTAAAGAAAAAATTAATCAAACTTTCTTACAAACTTGTAAGAGCCGAGGTGGCGCAATGATTAGAGTGCAGTACTGCAGGCTACTTCATCTGACTGCTAGCTGCAGTTCAGCAGTTCAAATCTCACCAAGCTCAAGATTGAACTCAGCCTTCCCTCCTTCCGAGGTGGGTAAAATGAGGAGCCAGATTGTTGGGGGCAATATGCTGACTCTAAACCACTTAGAGAGCAGGGGTGACCCCGGTTTGGACCAGATCGCCCGATCTGGTAGCGATGGTGGCTCGTGGTTTGGAGAACCGGTAGCAAAAATCCCTGCCCCCCTCCCCATGCCCAGTTGAGCTACACGATCATCAGAGGCTTTTTTTTTTTTTTTTTACTTTTAAAAGCATCTTTTCTACAACCTCTTTGGCCGAAAAAATGCTTTTAAAAGTAAAAAAAAAGCCTCTGATGATCGCGCGGCTCAGCTGGGATCGTCAGAGGTTTTTAAAAGCATTTTTTCTATAACCTCTTCAGCAGAAGAGGCTGTAGGAAAAAAAATGCCTTTAAAAGCCTCTGACGATCCCAGCTGAGTTGCCTGATCGTCAGAGGCTTTGCAAGCATTTTTTTCTGCAATCTCTTAAGGTTGTAGAAAAAAATGCTTTTAAAAGTAAAAAAAAAAAGTTGGCCACGTCCACCCAGTCACATTAACCCCCCAAGCCACACCCACAGAACCGGTAGTAACAAATTTTACATTTCACCACGGTTAGAGAGGGCTGTAAAAGCACTATGAAGCGGTATATAAGTCTAAGTGCTATTGCTATTTTTAGCAGAACAAATAATTTTGATGGAATGTAACACTTTTATTTATTTCCATATTTTATTCTCAGCAAAATTAATTTGCCTGGCATTTTAAATACAAAATGATCCATCTCAAAAGGTTCGACAGACTGACCAATTTTGTTATTTTTAAAAATGTAAGCAATTGTATGTGACCTCTTAGATAGCTTTAAAATAAATGCAACAAATGCAAATAAATACATGTGAATTCCATCAAACTGCACAGTTCTGGGGAAATTATCAGGATTTTCTTGATAAAGACCCAGAAATAATCCCAATATAATTGTATTTTATTATTTTACACCAACTACTGTATACTAGGGATCCTTTTAGTATTCAGCAGCCTGAATACTAAATAAATAATAAAACTGTTATGGAAAAATAAGCTGACTCCGGTCTTAAATGCCCAGGAGTGAAGGGCATTTTAGGATATTATAATGGTAGCAATGGGGTTAAAAACTGGCAATGGCAAACCACTTCTGAAATCTTGACAAGAAAACTTCACAGGCTAGTCCAGGGCGTGGTCTATTTACGGGACCGCCTACTACCACAATCAACCTTCCACCGGCCGGTACGCTCTCATAGAGAGGGGCTCCTCCGGGTGCCGTCGGCCAAACAGTGTCGACTGGCGGCCCCCAGGGGGAGGGCCTTCTCTGTGGGGGCACCTACTATCTGGAATGAGCTCCCCCTGGAGATACGTAGGATCCCGGACCTGCGCACTTTCCGCCGCGCTCTAAAGACCTTTCTATTTCAGCAAGCCGGCCTGGCCTGACCTTTCCCCCCTTTTAATTTTAAATTTTTAAATTTTTAAATTTAAACTGAAATTTTAAATTTGTTGTAAATTTTTGGGATGTTTTAAATTGTCTTGGGCTCAAATATTTAATTTGGTTTTAATTCTGCTCTTAACTTTTGTATCTATGTGTTTTATTTTGTGCCTGTTCACCGCCCTGAGTCCTTCAGGAGTAGGGCGGTATACAAATTTGATCAAATAAATAAATAAAATAAATAAATAAATAAATAAATAAATAAAATTAAGATTGGGGAAAATGCACAAGCTGAAATGCCCTCTTTGGAAATCATCAAAAGACAGAGTTGTGATAAAATTGTCGGGTCCCTTGTTGCTCTCTGAGCTTAGTTGTTTTCTTGTAGACGTTTCATTACCTAACTATTACTAACATCATCAGTGCTAGGTTAGCCATTCATTCCCCTAGTTACCCAGTGGCGAACACCATTAAAGTTGACACCAGCCAGAGCACAGAAAAACGTAAAGAAGATTGGAAGATGTGGAGAGACCTGGTCCACAGAATTGCCAGAAGGCGGATACGACTAAATGGATAATATCAGCCTTCCATCCTTCTGAGGTTGGTAAAATGAAGACCCAGATTGTTGGGGGCAATATAAACCCCTTAGAGGGGGCTGTAAAAGCACTATGAAGCGGTATATAAGTCTTATTGCTATTGCTATCATCATCATCATCATCATCATCATCATCATCATCATCATCATCATCATCACTTCAGATGATCCGTCCTCAATAGAAAATAGATCCAATCGTATTCAAGAGTCTGTCAGATTCAGAAAGAACCTTCCAAAATGATCATTATAATAACTAACCATTGCATTTAATAATATCCTTGGCGGCAGCAGGAGTTACATGCAAAGAGGTTATAGAGATGAGAAGGGAGGTTTTACCCCCTACTATGCAGAAGGAAATGAGTGGGGTGTTAGCCCCTTCTTCTACCCCAATGTAGAAATGTAGCAAAGTGCTGAGAAGAAAGAGAGTTAATTTATTCCCCCTTTTCAGCTAGCTAATAGTTTACTTTTGGACTTTTGGAAAACAGGAAGAAAGTGGTTAGAGAACAAGCAGAAAGTCAAGGACAAAATGTATATAAGAATGGTGAAAAACCATCAACAAAAAGTAGCGTTCTTCATTGTCTTAAACTATCAATACAAAGTGAGACATCTCTGAATATAGACATGGCATTAGGGCAGATATAAACCATGTTATAAAAACATTTCACCATTACTAAAAATGTTTGATTTTCTTGTGCAGTAACTTTCATACCCAGCTGCAAAACAACTAAAGTAAGGAACTGGGATTTCTCCTCAAGACAGAGGCTTAAGTAAGGAAGGTTTTTAGCAATTATCTTTCAATGCAACAGCTGCTCTCCATGTGAAAAAGGTATTTTATTAGCCTAGCGTTTTTGAACATCATAGCTTAGACTTCTGAAAGAATTGTGAACATTCCCCTTGTTAAAACTTTCACTTGGCTTCTAATTCTGAAATAGTAACAGCAGCCAAGATAACTATCTGAGTGTTCTTTGGATGTGTTTAGGTGCTGGCTCTCCCTGATTTTCATGACAAATTCTATAATATCAAACAAGTTCTTTGCAATTTGGTGGATGATGCAGAACATTCTGAAAAGAAGGTTGAAATTTACTCCTCAATTGTTTCTATTGGGTATAATTACGGACTGTACAGTATCAGAGACTAAATTGATCTTGAACTTAATATCAGCAGCTAGGCTGTTGGTAGCTCAATATTGGAAGAAGGACTCTTTGCCTACTATTGAAGAGTGGATATTGAAAGTAACAAACCTAGCAGAAATGGCGAAAATCTCAGCGTACTTGAAGGACTACACGCAAGAAAGATACGTATCGGAATGAAGAAGATGGATTGATTATATTCAAAATAAGTATCAGACAAGAAAATATCAAATAGCTTATGAATGAATGTTAGTATTAGAAGTATTAGGTTATCTATAGTGGAGTTAAGGTTTCGGGGGGGGGAGTTAGTACTTTGAGGATAAGTAGATTAATCTAGTTTATGATTGATTAAATGAAACACCTTGTATTTTGCTCTGGGAAGTCTGGGAGGGAGGGTGGGATGAGGGGGGGAAAGGGTGGGGGGAACATGGGGGGAAGAAAATTTTTGTATTTTTTTTTTGTAAAACTTTTCAATAAAAAAAAAAGTTCTTTGCAAAAGAAAGTTCTCTAGATACAAAGGAAGCTTCTCTAAAAGGAAGCCACCCAGAATTTGGTATAAGAGAAAGAAAGAAAGAAAGAAAGAAAGAAAGAAAGAAAGAAAGAAAGAAAGAAAGAAGGGAGGGAGGGAGGGAGGGAGGGAGGGAGGGAGGGAGGGAGGGAGGGAGGGAAGGAAGGAAGGAAGGAAGGAAGGAAGGAAGGAAGGAAGGAAGGAAGGAAGGAAGGAAGGAAGGAGACTGAATTTAACAATCTGGTGTCTACTTCATGAACATAGCAAACTCATTGATGATTGAGTAACTTGTGTACAGAATGTCTGAGGTAAACAAAAGCTACTATAAGCATTTCAACCCTACATATGAGATCACTTAGCTCTAGAAGTGTGTTGCTGTAATCCAACTCCCAGATGTTTGCTACTAACCCAGCTATAAACTGGGCCAAGGGTGATTTGACCAACATGGTCAGGGCACCAATGTAATCTGGACAAAGCTGTCCTGGCTGTAGCTACCATTTGAATTTCTGCTTTATCTAGAAGTATTCTTAGACTGTGGACCTGATCTTTGAAGGGTAATATAATCCCATTCAAAACAGGTTTAAATCTTATTCCTGGATCTGCCTGTGTCCTAACCAGGATCCTTTTCAATCTCAGGATCTGTACCAGTGTTGTGTGGACTTCAACCTCCAAAATTCCCAAGCCAGCCATTGAGAACTGAAGTCCACACATATTAAAGTTGCCAAGGTTGAGAAAAACTCATCTAAAGCTTCACCCAGCCAATTATTGCTGCATGGCATCGATATTTCTTTAAAAAGAAAAAGGAAAATTTGGCTTAATTAAAAAGCATCAGAAAGTCTGCTTTATTTGTTTTGGGTTACTATGGGAGAAACATATGCATCTCGTTTATCATCATTCTAGGAAGTTTTCAAAAGCACCGCTTGAATTTCCTGTGTTTTCAATAACAACAACAACAACAAAAAGGTAAAGTCTTCAGTAAAATTTATGGGGGGGGGGGGGAGAGGAGAAAGAGAAATGCGTAAGTGTGCTGCATTTTAAATTTAAGGTATAATCCGTTTTCCTAGGCAACTTTTCAGTGGTATTTCTGCAGCAGGATCCTTTATGTAGTTAAATTTATTCATATGTACACAGAACCGTTTCCAGACAAATTACGCTATTTGCAGGATAAACAACAAAATATATTAGAAGAACAATGATCCCTTCAGAGCTAACCTGCTTTGCAACTCGAGGATTAATTTGAACCGGCATCTCTTCGGATGATCCCTATGCCAAGTCTGAATATCTTTAAATTGTATATCTTTAAAGCCAGTCTGGGATTTTGTGTTTGCAAGAAAAAGGAAGGATTTTATAAAGAAAGAAATATAAAGCACTCTTCATTACATTGCTTAGATCAACATAAGCAGAAATATCCTCCAGGCAATGTCCTGATATGCTACTATGTCAGGGGAAGGATATTAAGGTAATTCATCTTAAAAACAAATAGGAGCCCAACTCCTTCAAGACAAATGTTTATTTAGTGCAATAGGATGTTCCCCACAGTGACCAGCTACTATATCTCATTCTTGGAAAGCCTGCAGGCAAGGAAAGAGAGAAACCTTCTCCTGGTGCTTCCCAACAACCGGTACTCAGTGGCAAATCTTTCAATAGAGAAGGCATTTAGGGCAGAGGTGGGGAACCATGGGCCTTTGACGACTTGCGGACTTCAACTCCCAGAATTCTAAAAGTTGACCCACACTCTGTCAAGGACCTAGAAGTACTCATTTCAAAAGATCTAAGCCCCAGAGCTCACTGTAACATCATTGCAAAAAAGGCATTAAGAGTTGTCAATCTTATTTTACAAAGTTTTCTCTCTGGTAATGCTAAACTTCAAGCTAGGACATACAAAACTTTTGCCAGACCTTGTTGTGGCCCGTACGCAGCCTGTGCAGCTAGTAGCTGATTCAGACAGCGAGGAGGCTGGTGTGGTGCTGCGCCAGCAGCCTGTGCAGCTGGCACTCGAGTCAGACAATGAGGAGGCTGGAGAAGATGTGGTGCCAGAGGCGGGGATTCAGCCAGGGCCTTCAGAACCTCCAGAAGCTCCCTTAAGTGAAGAGGATGAAGAGGAGAAGCCTCTTCTCGATGCACGGGCGCGCAGAGCTGCCAGTCTTGGGGCTAATTGGCCACTCCCTTAACCTATTTAAGGAGGAACGCTGACTGAAGCAATTTGCAGGGAACAACTTCGTTCACATACCTTCCTGTCTTGTCTTGCATATTTTATCAGCTTCCTGCAAATTGCTTCTGGGCATTCTGCCAACCACAGTAAGCTTTCAGTTATTATTCTTTGAATTCTTGGCGGCTGTTAATGCATATCCTCTATTTTCTAGGGTGAAAAAAATAAATGTAGGAACTATGAGGGGAATGAATTCCTGATGTTCACTGACTGAAGCTGATTCCTGGGAAATTGGGTTTCACCCCCATCCGCTTTGGTAAATACAGGTAGTCCTCAATTTACAACCATTCCTTTAGTGACCGTTCGAAGTTACAACAGCGCTGACAGAAAAGTGGCAGGACCATTTTTCACACTTTACAACTACTGCAGCATCCCTGTGGTCACATGATCGAAATTTGGACACTTGGCAACTGGCATGTACTTATGATGGTTGCAGTGTCCCGGGGTCATGTGATCCCCTTTCATGACCTTTGGACAAGCAAGGTCAATGGGGGACCCAGATTCAGTTAACAACGGTGTTACTAACTTAAGAACTCTTACTGATTCACTAATCAACTATGGCAAGAAAAGTCGTAAGATGGGTCAAAAGTTACTTAACAACTGTCTTGCCTAACAACAAAAATTTGTGGCTCAATCGTAGTCATAAATTGAGGACTACCTGTACTGTAAAATTAATTTTTCACTTAAGGGCCAAAGCTGTATAATTCTTTTAAATTGATTTTAAATTTTGTATTGGTATGTTTTTTATCCTTGGCTGTGTACCACCCTGAGTCCAATAGGAGAAGGGCGGTATATAAATTGAATGAATGAATGAATGAATGAATGAATGAATGAATGAATGAATGAATAAATAAATAAATAAATAAATAAATAAATAAATAAATAAATAAATTTGATGCAAGTAGAAATCTGAGGTGGCCTTAAAAGGACTGTACTGTTAATACTGTGTTGTCTAGTATTGTAAGAACTGATAGAATAGGAGGGATTCTCCTAAAAGCTACTATCATCTCTACAGTTTTTTTATTGTAAGCATTTTTTATTGAGTTATAGAGTATTATAAAATACAAAAGTAAATAGAAGAACAGGGAGGGGGGAGGGGAAACGGGGAAGAGAAGTGAGGAAAGATAGGGAAAAAGAAAAAAGAAAAAGAAGCACTGACTTCTAACTCGCTCTGTTACAGTAAAATAAAGCATTAACATCAAATCACAACTTTTTGTTTTCCATAATAGTATGAACAAATCCAATTCTACAAAGATCTATCAGTCTAATCTGTAAAACTGAAAGTCAGAGTTTCATTCTTTTCCACATTGAGCAGGAAATTCAGAAGGGGTTTCCATGTGGAAACAAAAATACATGTTCTTTTCTTTAATCAAAGTAGTCAGTTTTGCCATTTCAGCCAACTCCATCAACTTCTGCAACCATTCGTCCATGGTAGGAGTCAAAGTGTCCTTCCATTTTTGTGCATAATATGGTCTTGCTGCTGTCAACATATATAATGTATAACAAAGTTCCAAATTTTTTTCTCTATCATCTCTACAGTTTTGAGTGTGTTCAGTTCAAAATGGTTCCGGCCGCACACACAGGGCCAGTTGGTGAACTTCCCATCTGTATGCAGATTCGTCATTGTCTCAAATGAAACTAATCATCATCATCATTTCTAAGTTGAATCTGCCTGGCCCACATGTACAAGATGGGAAATGGAGCTTAGGGTCCTGTCGCCACAATCCTCTGTAATGATTCCTCACTGTGGAAAACTTTGCTCTTCCAGATATGTCAGGCATCCTGTTTATTTACTTTCTCTAGTTATGAAAATGATTTTATTTCGGTAGGCCTTTGGCAATTGACTTCCAGTATCATTGTTATGATTGTATGGGATTTGGGTTGCCGTTTTCCTGTCAGCTGTCAACTGCTCGAAGTCTTTGAAGCTGGGTGGGATGTACATTCATGTTCACAGAGATTAATACCACAGAAAAGAAATGATTTATTTGCTGGAATTCACTATGTAAGCAATTTCCATTTTCAACCACTCCAAAAAAAAAAACAAAAAAACAACTAAACTACCAGAGGAAAACATTTTAAGGAGATAAGTAGGAATGGAAAAATACAAACGGGCTTTTTGGAAGCATAGATCGGTTAGCAGTAACTGGATGAGGAAGGATATGTTTAATGTGTCTGATGACAAAAGTTAAGCATTTTAAAAAGATCCAAAATGGATTACGAACGTGAACATTCATCCTTAGATACCATAAAGTCATCTCTGTTGGCTGGAGAAGATAGGTTTGTACTCAAAATATTTGGACTGGTTGGGAAAGATTGCTGTAAACATTAATGAATTAGAAAATTACATAAATGAGGAGGCAGGGAAAAAAAGCAGAGTTTAGGAATTTAACCTCATGCGTGTATACTCAAGGGTAAACTGGAGTAGGCTGATCTGAAGCATTTTCCTTGCTATGGTCCCAAAAGAGGAGGGAGAAGTTCTTGGTAAGAGGGCTAAGCATTTCCCAGGTGAACAGTCTAAGGTATGCCAAAAGTGGAGGTGGCCATCCATCATAGCTCTTACTGGCTTGAAAGATCTCCCAGAGATCCTGGCAGTATATCTCAGAATGAATTACACAGAACTGGGACCTCAGTCCAAGTGATTTCAGCTTGAGACTGCTATCTGATTTTTTTTTCTTACACACCAAATTACAATTAGATAGCATAGAAGACTTAAGGCTTGGAATAACTTTGTCACTTTCAAATGTACACTAATCGGCCTACATTAAAATGAAATTTCGCTGCGTACAGTTCTCAAAGGGTCACCACCTCCCATATACACTACATAAACATGACAACATAAATACCGTATAATAACCCAGAATGTGAAGAAGATATAACTGCATCTACTGTGATGACGCAGTTGTGGTCGTAAGTCGGTAGTCCTCGACTTACAACCACAATTGAGCCCAACATTTCTCTTGCTAAGTGAGAAACGTGTTAAGTGAATTTTGCCCCATTTTATGACCTTCCTTGCCACAGTTGTTAAGTTAGTCATATGGTTGTTAAGTGAATCTGGTTTCCCCACTGACTTTGCTTGCCAGAAGGTCACAAAAACAGATCACGTGACCCCGGGACACTGCAACGGTCATAAATATGAGTCAGTTGCCAAGTGTCTGAATTTGGTCACATGACTATGGGGATGCTGCAATGGTCATAAGTGTGAAAAGTGGTCATAAGTCCCCCTTTTTTTTCAGGGGTATTGTAACTCCGAATAGTCACTAAATGAACTGTTGTAAGTTGAGAACTACCTGTACTGAGAAATATATTTAAAATAATAACAGGGAATGCAGATGCAATAGTTATGCTGGTCTGTCCATAATAAAGATTAATATGTTAACTGAAAGTACAGAACTGCCTTTTTAACTATGTTTTACATGCAGGACAGTGATGGGTTTCAACCGGTGTAACAACCAGTTCGCTTTGCGCAAGTGCGTTGCATGTGCGCCAAACTTGCGCTCCACACAAGCGCATTGCATTTCAGAACAGCTGAGGCGTGGCAATCCACTCTGCCGTGCCTATCAGCTGGGCTAAAAATGAACGAATATAGGTAGGTATAGCTCAGGGGCGGGTAGGAGGGCCCAGCTGACGTTCGGAGCGAACCGGTTCGCTCTCAACTCACCATCGCCACTACTGGCTCGCCCAAACTGGAGCGAACCGGTAGAAGCCCACTACTGAAGCAGGACCTAATGAAGACATTAATAATAATTCAACATGATTCACCATGATATGCTATTTTTGTTATTCATGTAGAGAGACAACAAATTCCGGACTTGTCCCTTAAAACGCAAAAAATACAAACAGGAAGGAAAAGATACGATGACTTTGGAGAACTTTTGAGAACAGGCACATCATACCATTGTTCGAAAGTAAGCGTTGTTGGTGACATTCCCTATTATTTTTAAAGTTCATTCTCTTTAATGCTGGATAAGAATTCTGATAAACATAAACATTTATGACGCCATTCGGCTTCCTGTCTCCTAGACTGGGAGCAAGGACTGCAAAGGGATGCACCAAAAAATTAAAAAATATAAATCCCAAAGGGAGGATATAAAACACATTCCACAGCCCTCTTGGGAAAGTGTATAACCGTGTTGGCAGCTATGGAAAAAAATAGCGGTAGACTAAATAAGAATTGGAAGAATCTATCAATTCTACTAAACTTCTGACGCTGATTATGGAAATGCGTAAAGTGATGGGATCATACAGTAATTTTTTACTTTCAATACTGTGTTTCCCCGAAAATAAGACCAGGTCTTATATTAATTTTTGCTCCAAAAGGCTTATTTTCTGGTTAGGTCTTATTTTGGAAGAAATATGGTACTAAATGCATCCAGCTGGCTGACGATCTTAACTGGGGCTTATTTTGGAGGTTCTGAAAAATCATGCTAGGACTTATTTTCCGGTTGGGTCTTATTTTCGGGGAAACAGGGTAGTATCAATCTAAACCACATTAAAATACACAGACCTCGTACTGTCACATCTATTTTATAAAGATCACGTTCATGCCAGAAATGTACAAGCTTTTGCAACAGTCCTATATAATAAGAAACATAGAATTGTTGAGTTGGAAAGGAGTATTTAGGTCACTGAGTCCAATACCCAGCTCAGGGCAGGAATCCAAATTAAATCATCCTTGACAGATGGCTGTCTGGCCTCCCACATTCAGGGAAGGGGAGACCAACATTTTTCTAGGTTACAGCATTTAAATTGTTGTCTCCTGTTGAGGGTAAAATCTTCTTACTATGAAGAAGGCTTGAAATAGTCAGGTGGGAATTTTTGATTCTCATCTTACAAAAACTCTTTCTAGAAGTGAATTTCTAGGGACTCGGAAAGGTAAGAATGCTAGTATTTAAATTCTGGGGTGAAAATATATATACAGGGCAGCATTCCAGGGTGCCGTTAGCCAAAGAACATCTTGTATGCACCGCTTTCTAATTCTCTGCAATAAATCTACTTATTTAACCTTTTTGCTGCCAGTTTACATATATGGAATACCTGGTAGTACAACATGCTATTGGTTTTTAAGGCTTAGACCAGTGATGGCTAACCTTTTTGCCGTCGCGTGCCAGGAAGGGGGGGGCGGGGGAGGTTCATGGGTGTGTGTGCCCACACCCATAATTCTATGTGCCCCGGCCCGCGCATGCAACCCCCCTCCCCCCCAGCTGCTGGCATGCAATGGCCCGGTAGGCCCATTTTTCTTTCTCACTTGGGTCCAGATCCTCTCTATGCATCTGGGGAGGGCAAAAACAGCCTTCCCCACCCCCTCAGAGGCCCAAAACTGCCTGTTTCTCAACTTCCAGTTGGACAGGAAGTGACTTTTTGGCTGTCCCCAGCCTCCAGAGATTCCCCACCCCCCCCACCCTCCAGAGGCAGCCTGTTTCCCTACTTCTGGTGGGCCCAGAAGGCCCAAAAATCAGCTGGCCGGCACACGCATGCGCACCAGAACTAAGCTGGCGTGCCAGGCGACATGGCTCTGCGTGCCACCTGTGGCACGTATGCCATACGTTCGCCATCATGGGCTTAGACTCTCTTAGTATGATTTTCACTCGTCTGTTAAAAAAGCAATGTTGCAAAGTTGTAACTGGATAGCTTTATTCTTCTTCCTCAATTCTACCTGTGAATCAAGGGCATACAGGTAGTCCTCAACCTACAACCATTCATTTAGTGACCATTTGAAGTTACAACAGCACTGAAAAGTGTGACTTATTACAGGATTTCACACTTACGACTGTTATAGCATCCCCAATGGTCATGTGATCAAAATCCAGTTGTTTGGCAAATGGTTCGTATTGATGACAGTTGCAGAGTCCCAGGGTCATATGATCACTATTTGCAACCTTCCCAGCTGGCTTCCGACAAGCAAAGTCAATGTGAGAAGCTAGATTCGCTTAACAACTATGGGATTACTTAACATCTGCAGTGTTTCACTTAACAACTATGGTAAAAAAAGTCATTGAGAAAGTTGGGGGTGCAACTCACTTAACAACCGTCTTGCTTAGCAATGAAAATTTTGGGTTCAATTGTGGCCATAAGTTGAGGATTTCCAATACTCCTACTTTCATTGATTAAATAAAAGATGAAGTTGTTAAAAACAACAAAATAGTCAGGTGGGGCAAAACTGACTACAAAACTGCTGTCAAAAAGCCTGGGTGTTTTTGAAGATTAGTTGCTGATTAGGAGAAGCCTCTTTGTCCTTCCTTTCGTTCCCTCTCCATCTTAATTCTTTCTATATATTTCTGCCATTTCAGAGATAAAGACTGCATGGTTACAGATAGTTCTCAATTTATAACTGTTCATTTAGTGATGAGTTACAACTACACTGAAAAAAGTGATTTAGGAATACTGTATTTTTCACACGTATGACCGTTGCAGCATCACGTGATTTACATTTGAATGCTTGACAACTGGCTCATACTTACGACGGTTGCAGTGTCCCTTGGTCATGTGATCAGCTTTTGCAACCTTCTGACAAGCAAAGTCAATGGGGAAGCCAGATTCACTTAACAACCACATTGCTAATTTAACAACTTGCAGTGATTCACTTAACAAATGTGACAAGAAAAGTCGTAAAATGGGACAGAACTCTCTTAACAAATTTCTCACTTAGCAACAGAAATAATGGGCTCAATAAGTTGAGGACTACCTGTATTTCCTTGAGTGATCAATTAATTTTTGTAAAAAAGGGTTATCTGACTCTGCAGACAATTCATTTTAGTCAGTAAATCTTAATAGGATTCCCCCCCACCCCCCGTTCTTGGTAGTCTATGTTTTTTTGAAATGTGGCCATGCCATATGTCTGCACATATACATAAGTCAGTGGTGGGTTCCTCCCGGTTCCCCCGGGCCGGTAGCGGTGACAATATGATGTCACTGAACCGGTTTTCCCCCCCACCCCCACCCCCCGCATTATTCTTACCTTTTATTTGGCCCCACTCCCAATCTATTGCTGTCTCCTGAGTCCCAGCTGATGGCTAGAGGGAAAAAAACTGTTTAAACTTTTGCCGGGGCTTCAAAGGGCCGCCCTACAGCTGATCAGTGTTAAAAGAAAACAAATGAGTAGACCGGTGCCTGCAAAAATACACGAGTAGATCAGTGCCTGCAAAAATACATGAGTAGATCAGTGCCTGCAAAAATAAATGGGTAGACCGGTACAGCTCTGCAAGCAGTTAAAAGCCTGGTAGACCAGTACCTCTGCTAAATCCTAAAGAATTGTCACATGACCATCAAGCCATGCCCACAAAATAAGCCACACCCACAGAACCGGTAGTAAAAAAAATTTAGAACCCATCCCTGACATAAGTGTAACATATTTATGGAGTAAGAGGAATATCCCAGATGGGTTTCAGTGAGATTTGGCAATCCTGGTTTGACAAGATGAAGAAGTTGAGAAATGCACAGAATTTCTGCTTGTAAGATAGATGACAATGTCCTGTGGAGTCCTTGAATGCTCTCTGAACTTGGTTGTTTGCTTGCAGACATTTTATGAAACAACCAGACAGAACACCAAAACCTCCACAGTTCAACAGAGTCACACATATTCTTTCTATTGGAATTTATTTCCTTCCTTCCTTCCATCCTTCTTTCCACCAGGAAAGGTGAGCCAAATGAAGCACTTTAAGGTGCTGTAATGAGAACTGGCCTGGAAGCTATATTGCCCTACCTTTGTAGATGTAGTTTCAAAAGTGACAAAGTTAAGTGGAGTTGTACCTGACATGTAGTTTGCATTCACGGGAGACAAAACCACCACGCTATCTTTTGCAAATCCACTTTGGAGCCACTTAATTGTCATTGAAAGAAATCCTGTCAGCCTGGGAATGATTTGCTAGCTCCCAAATTAAAAGTGAGAACTCGAGGCTAAGATTTCTGGAGAATTTTTTTTTTATTAACAGGCCATAAGATGAAAAGTCAACAAAGAAATGAAATATGGTGCAAACCACAGCAACAACAACAGGGGTCACCAAACTTGGCAACTTTAAGACTTGGGGACTCCAACTCCCAGAATTCCTCAGCCAACTTAGCTTTGCTGGCTGAGGATTCTAGGAGTTAAAGTCCCCAAGTCTTAAAGTTGCCAAGTTTGGAGACCCCTGAACAATAACAACAACAACAAACTGAATATTTTTGAATACCACAACAGTGTAACAGGAGTTCCCCCTGTGATTCAGATATACAAACAAGCTGAAAAGAACAGTGTGGGAACTGGAAAAATTCACAATCCTGAGGATTTCTTCATTTTCCCCAGGCTGAGGGTGTGTTAACAAACATGGCCAAGCTGTGTTTCTTTTTCCCCTTCTCCTTATGTGAGGAAAAGCAAAAATTAGCAGCCAGCCTGAAGAGTTTCGCCTGAGGCAACTTGGGTTTCAAGTCAACCTAGTTTCTTCAAAAATACAAGAGATTATAAAAAAGGATCTTCTGAAGTAGCAGTTGCTTGGAGATTAACACTCTCCTTTCCCTTTTCTCTCAAATATATGGAGCACTAGTTGCCACTAGTAAAAAAAAAACAAAATTAAAAGACCTATTTTTTTTTTATATTTTCTCAAGTTGTTAAAGCAGGGGATGGAAGACTATTGAAGCAAGGCTGCTCAACATATTATCCTGTTCAAGAACAACAAAGCCTCCTGAATTTGAGCGGCAGAAATCTGATGCAGCCATTTTTGAATCCGAGTCTGAAAACTCAATTTTCCGTAAGAAGAAATAGGCAATAAAAATATCAGTTTCCTGCCCTTTAATGATATCCGACTTCAACCAACTTCTGGAGTCAGCCACCTCACTTTGCCCAGGAAGCCCAAATCTTGGCTTCTTTTGAGGGGTCTAGGACATGGGTCTGCAACCTTAAACACTCAAAGAGCCATTTGGACCCGTTTCCCACAGAAAAGAAAACACTGGGAGCCACAAAACCCTTCCCATGCCTAACTATTTCTTGAGCGGCCACCAAACTAGCATATGTAGTTGAATTAAACCTTGTTTTCTTCTGAAACTTTTCTTTTCTTGGATTTATCCATGGTTGGCCTACCGGGGATTGAAAAACTCAATAAATCGCATGCCAGCGGGTGTCGCACATTGGAGGTTGTGATGCATATTTTGAGTGACAGGGAGCCGCAACAGAGGGGTGAAAGAGCCACATGCGGCTCCAGAGCCGCAGGTTGATGACCTCTGGTTGAGGACAACTCGCTGCAACCAACTTGGCATGGCCAACTCTCTACGGCCAACTCTCCATGGCCTACTTGCTGCGGCCAGCTGCAGCCAATTCACCATGGGACAATTCACTGTGAGGCAATTCAACAGGGATTAGTTCTTTTTATTATTCAACAAAGCATTATAAAAGCTGGTAGTGGATTTGCAGAAGATAGTTTGTCTCTCATTAATGCAAAATTACATGCTTAACTTGGGACAACTCGCCATGGCCCACTCACCACAACCAACATGTCATGGCCAACTCGCCATGGCCAATTCACTGCGGCCAACTCACCGTGGAACAATTCGCTACGGAATTCGCGTCATTCCTTTCATTTTTGTTGACCACATTTTCACCAAAATTATTTTACCCCTTATACCAGTTGTCTGCAAGGAATATAAATCCTTCCATTCCCCACTATCCGGTCAGAGCTGAAGAAGCTTCTTGGATAAGAAGCAAAATGTCTTCAAAAGAATAAACAAAGGAAGTCCAGTTGCCTACTGAAAAAGCACCTTTGGGACAACCATGACCTGGATGACTGAGAATCTCTACAGACTATAAAAATAAATACATAATATTAAACAGATAAAATTCTGTCAAGCCTCTGCAGACTATATCGCCAGGCACGCGGCAAATACATAGTAGAAAAACTGTCGTGTGGGAAATTTTGTACAATCGCTGCAAAACAACGTGGTGTTTCTGGATCTTCCTCCTCAATCGAGCAAAATGGTGGGAAAGAGATAAAGAGGAAGACTCTACAGACAGTGGGAGTAGGAAAGTTGGAACCGGGCCCTATAGAGGCTTAGATGTTTGTGTTTCTGGTTATATCATCTTACTTTTCCTTCTTTTGTGTCTGTGGGTGTATGCTAGCATGAAGAAGCTCACTCTCCAGGATGAAGGCTGAACTACATAGAGTGTGCATCCTTAAGGGACTGTTCTGGTTGAAATGTCAGCTTTATTTCTCCAAGTCATTCAACATCAAGGTTGCCTCGAAAATATATGTACCTGGGAGGAACACCCTCTCTCTCTCTCTTCCTCTCTCTCTGTGTATGTGTGTGTGTGTGTGAGTGTATATCTCCTGCCCACCTACCATCTTTAAAGCATGCAAAGATGAGGAGATAAATAGGTACCAATTTTCTGGGAAGGTGACAGCATTCTGTGCCCTTTGGCATGTAGCCATGTTGGCCACATGACCATGGAAGCATCCTGGCACAACGCTGGATCCGTTGACTAAGAAATGGAGATAAGCACCATACCTAGAGTTGGAAACAACTGGACAGTGTATAGTGCCGTGATGGCGAATCTACGGCACAGGTGCCACAGATGGCACACGGAGCCATACCTGTGGGCATGCGAGCGTTGCCCTACCTCAGTCCAGCACGCATGTGCGCTCTGGCCAGCTGATTTTCAGGCTTTCTGGGCCCACCGGAAGTCGGGAAACGGGCTGTTTCCGGGCCTCTGGAGGGTGGGGTGGGGAAGGCCGTTTTCGCCCTCCCCAGGCTCCTAGAAAGTCTCTGGAGCCTGGGGAGGGCAAAAAAATGGCCGTACTGGGCTCACCGTGCCATCAAGTGCCAAAAGTGGGGGGGAAAGCGGGGGGGGGGGGTGTCACACGTGCATGCGTGGGGGGATGGGGCGCATTGAATTATGGGTGTGGGCACACGCGCGTGCAATCCCCCCCACTCTGCCCGCTTTTGGCATGCGACGCAAAAAGTTAGCCATCATTGGTATAGTGTATGTATGTATTTTTGTATGTGTGTGTCTATGTCTGTGTGTCTTGTAAAGCATTATTTGAAGAAGGCATCTCTTACAGTGATCTTTTACAGCATCTCTTACAGTGTCCTAACTTTCCATATCATCATTCAGTTAAAAATCTGACTGATAGTCAGACCCATGTCTCATGCATGAACTCACTCAGCTCATGCATCTTTCTTGCAAATAAACACTATCTCAAAAACATTTTCCCATCAACCACAAGTAGACACTTAAAGCTACAGGAATAACTGGCAGACAGTGAGTAAATGAGTCCAGTACATTAATCTAGTTTCATTTTTAGTGAATAAATGGTGTCTCACCAAACAAAATCAGTACATCAAGCCTATATATATGGATAGTCTCTTTTCATCTTGAGGAAATTTAGATGAAGATGGTATAATACCGCTCTCAACAAAGGCAAAGTATAGAGGTCTGTTCTAACCAGGGAGCTAAGTTCCTCTCTCTTGTTTCACAGCTGAAAAAAGAAGAAGGAAAGGTGGGGGGGAGAAGGGAGGAGAAGGGATAAGGGAAAGAAGGGGAAGAGAAAAGAAGGAAGAAGAGAGAAGGAAAAGGAGGAAGAAGTGGGAAGGAAAAGAAGGAAGAAGGGGAGAAGAAGGGAGAAAGGAAAAGGGGGAGAGGAGAAGGAAGAAAGGGGGAGGAGTAGGAAGAAGAAGAGAGAAGGGAAAGAAGGGGGAAAGGAAAAGAAAGAAGAACGGGGGAAGAGAAGGGAGGAGAAGGAAGAAGAAGGGAGAAGGGAAAGAAGGGGGAAGAGAAAAGAAGGAACAAGGGAGAAGAAGGGAGAAGGAAAAGAAGGAAGAAGGAAAAGAAGTGGGAAGGAAAAGAAGGAAGAAGGGGAGAAGAAGGGCGAAAGGAGAAGTGGGGGAGAGAAGAAGGAAGAAGGGGAGGATGTCTGCTCCCAGAGTATCTGAATAATTGCCCATTATTCTTTATTGCCAACTAGTTATGAAAGGTATGGCTACGTCCTGTCAACAAATTCCCATGATTTTTTTTTTAAATTAGCATTCCAGTTGCTTTTATATTGATTCAGGCAGCCCACAGTCCTCAACGGGGCCTACTGAAGACCGTGCTCCTACAGTTCTCTCTTCAGTAACTCCAGTCCATTGTTTGCAACCTACTGTGTTGTCTAGATATCTTCATGCAGCAAAAATGATATATTCCCTCAAAACAGTATAAACGTCCACCCTAAAACTTTTTAAACTTTTAAGTTCTTCTAAAAGGCAACAGTCACGCTATCATTCAACCAGCGGGTCCCTAGGCCAAAGCATGTAAGGGGAAATTAAATACGACTTCTAAAATACAATTTGCTTTAAGGGGCTAAAGTAATGTAAGGGAGCAATTTAGCATCTACCAATGCATGAAGACAGTAAGATTACTGGGGGTTTTTTTGCTTCTCTGCTGGGGGAATGAAATGAAGGGCTATTTATAAAGAACTCCTCGCTTTGGCTGTAATCAAATATAATAACAAGATAGAACAAAAACAATCTTTTTCTGGAAACCACCTTTGTAATACTCCTTTTTAATAACCCTCCTAATGGCCAAATTAGAAGGACCCCAACTAAAGTCATTCATCCCACATAAAACAAACATTGCCTTTTCTTCTTAGCTTTGTTTTACTAGCTATATTATTTCCAGATGATGCTTGAGGGGGTTAAGGGTTTTTTTTTTTTTTTTTTCAAGAGTTAGATGCTGAAACTGGCAGCTGCTTTTTATTTACCGTAGGCAAATCTAAGATGAATCTAAACTGGGGAAGGAGGCTTTCATCAGCTGTTGACGGAGCACTGGCTGGAAAAAAAGGACAGCATCTCGCCCAGCAACTACCTATACGAAATTACAGGTAGTCCTCAACGTACGGCCACAATTGAGCCTGAAATTTCTGCTGCTAAACGAGACAGTGGTTAAGTGAATTTTGCCCCATTTTACAACTTTGCTTGCCATAGTTGTTAAGTGGATTACCGCAGTAGTCACCGTGTCATTAACGGTAACCATGTTACTGTTAGTGACACGGTTGTTAAGTGAATCTGGCTTCCCCATTGACTTTGCTTGTCAGAAGGTCGCAAAAGGGGATCACTTGACCCCGAGACACTGCAACTGTCACAAACATGAATCAGTTGCCAAGTGTCTTGGCAACTGCAGTGCAGATCACGTGACCATTGGTCGTAAGTATGAAAAACGGTTGTAAGTTCATTTCCCCCCCCCCATGTTGCTGTAACTTCAAATGGTCATTAAATGAACTGTTTTAAGTTGAAGACTATCTGTATTTAGAGTTTCGGTCCCTGGGGAAAGATGCTACATGCTCTTGATGTGTCTATGCCATACAATCAAATCTGAAAAGCAGGTAACCAACTGTTCAGTCTAAGCAGTGATGGGTTTCAAAATTTTTTATTATGGGTTCTGTGGGTGTGGCTTGGTGGGCGTGGCTTGGTGGGAGTGGCAGGGGAAGGATACTGTAAAATCTCCATTCCCTCTCCACTCCAGGAGAAGGTTACTGCAAAATCTCCATTTCCACCCCAATCCAGGGGAAGGTTACTGTAAAATCCCCATTTCCTCCCAATCAGCTGGGAATTGGGAGGCAGAGAATAGATGGGGGCGGGGGCCAGTCAGAATTTTTACTACCGGTTCTCCGAACTACTCAAAATTTCTGCTACCGGTTCTTCAGAACTGGTCAGAACCTGCTGAAACCCACCTCTGGGTCTAAGGATGTTGTAAGGAGAAAGGATTAAAAAAAAAGAAAAGAAGGGAAATCAACCATGTTCAGAGATGTATCACAACCATAATATAATTTTATTTAATGCACTGTCTGGGAATTTCTCATTAAATCCCTTCCCAGGTGCAAGTCACCAAGTTTACAAAGCGATCCATTTGTGCTTCAGGCCTGACAAAAACTTTTTTTTGATATTTTTGGGCTTCAGGCAGGAAAAGACAAACCACCTTCTAGGTTGGGCTTAATACCTGAAGGGACCAGTGGCTCAGCATGTCTACCGCAGCTACGAGTAGCTTTAAAAGACTTAAAAGAGCTTACTTAAAATTACTTAAAAGAGTAATTCCAATGAATGACTCCCTCTGAATTGGCAACACCCTTTTTACGTCAAATACATGCAAGCCAAATTACATTGCAGTGTTAAGTTACTTCATTCATTTTTCTGTGTGAGATCCTGAAGACTGGAGAATTTGTAAGGTTTCCTGGCAGTCCTTGGGGTTTTCCTGTAATCTTGGCAAACAATATTTCAAAAGCCACACTTGACCTTTGGAAGGTGAAACTGGTCCAGGCAGTTGATAAAATTGCCTTTGAATGACCTCTCTCATTAAGAAAAACCAAATTTGGGAACTGGAGGGGAAGCAACGAGCGGGACAAAGATTCATGTGGATGGAAAACTTGGGAACAGTCTGAATAAACAGCCTCCAGCTCATCTCAAGGCATGCTCTGTGGTTGGGCACAACTATATTATTCTTTTCCACGGCATTCATATTTGCAGAAAATCATTCAAAGGGTGGTCTAATTTACTGCATATGGCCACGCCCACTCCAAAATAAATAAAACATAACTTAATAGGTTGTTGTGATCTATACGAATAACACTTCCCTTGTTTCCATGCCGACCTAAACGTTCAACGGATCCAGTTGAAGTCATAGATATTTTTCGTCTTACAGATGTGAATTAGTCCCCAATTCTTCCCCTTCCCTGGCTTCAATAAGTAGCCAAGAGCAAACTGTGTAAATGGGGTTAAAAGTGAATATTTGCTTGCAACAAAGGATGCTTCCATCATTCTCAAAAGAGGAAAGGATTTTGTCTCTGTAAACCATCCCTGTAGCTCACCATATTTCTCATTTCTTAGAAGTCTCCAATATTACATTTTTGGGGGAAAGGTTTGGAAATTAAAAGGGTATCTTGGCTCAAATTATTTCCGGGTAGTATAAACTATTTGGCATGTATTTAAACCATCTAACAAAGTCAAGGCAGTCATAGGCTGCATTAATAGATGGATAGAATCAAGAACACGTGAAGTATTAATACCACTTTATAATGCCTTGGTAAGGCCACATTTGGGATGTTGTGGTTTTGGTTGCCACAATATAAAAAAGATGTCGAGACTCTAGAAAGAGTGCTGATGAATCGAAGTTGGAAACAACTGGACAGTGATGAATAGGGAACTGGAGGCTAAAACATATGAAGAACGGTTGCAGGAACTGGGTATGTCTAGTCTAGTGAAAATAAGGGCTAGGGTTGACATGATAACTGGTCCCAATACTTGAGGAGCTGCCACAAGGAAGATGGGATCAATCTGTTCTCCAAAGCACCTGAGGGCAGGACAAGAAGCAATGGATGGAAACTAATCAAGGAGAGAAGCAACCTAGAACTAAGGAGAGATTTCCTGGCAGTGAGACCAATTAAACAGTGGGACGACTTGCCTCCAAAAGTTGTGGGTCCTCCAACACTGGAGGTTTTTAAGAAGAGATTGGACAATGATTTGCCTGAAATGGTATAGGGCCGTGATGGCGAACCTATGGCAGGTGGCACATGGAGCATTATCTGTGTTCTGTCCCCGTCCCACACGCACACACACCAACAGACGTCCAAGAGTTAAAAAGCAAACCAGCCGACAAAATCCTTTTCCTTAAGATAACGGAACTTGGCAGCAACCTAGTGGCTGCCTGCCAAGAGTTTATTACTCACGAAGGGAAGAGATAACTTCTCTCCGCTTCTGGTACATCAAAGTAAAATGTTCAATAATTACAGAGTAACTTAAATCCAAATATAATCCAGCAAAGTCTATAGCAAAAGTCCGGCAATGCAGAATGGCGTGGAAGCTTTCAGCTTTGTTCGTCACAAGGCTTGTCTGGCCACCACGCTCCCTTTTATACCCTGTGGGGTGTGGTCCAGTGACTCAGCCTAATCTCTGGCACGCCTCCTCTTCTGTTGTGTGCGCTTATCTCTCCGACGCTGTCGAGGATCCAGCCAAGACTCATTACTCTAATCACTGTCCATCTGTGGCTGCGTGGACATGCTTGGCTCCGGCCCTATCTCTTGCCCTTCGGTGGACACCGAAGGCATTGCCAAAGAGGAGGGTCCTGGAGAGGGAGGCCTTGCCAACTCCTCTCCTTCACTCTCGGAGTCCTCTCCTGACAATGACACAGGCTCAGATAATGGCGCCACAACAATCTGTGGGCACGTGAGCATTGCCCTAGCTCAGCCTCCTGGGGGGTGGGGAAGGCTGTTTTTGCCCTCCCCAGGCTCCAAGAAAGCCTCACCGGTAACCTTTTTGCCGTTGCATGCCAAAAGCAGGGGGAGCACGGTGGGGTCATGTGTGCATGCATAGGGGAGGGGGTGCTGGGGGGGCATTGAATTATGGGTCTGGGCACATGTGTGCGCGCCTCCCCGTGCTCCCCCATTTTTGGCACTTAACGGCAAAAAGGTTCGCCATCACTGGTATAGGGTCTCCTGCTTGAGCTGGGTGGTTGGACTAGAAGACCTCCAAGGTCCCTTCCCAACTGTTATTCTGTTCTGTTAAATCTGATTTCAATAAGGCTCACGACACAGTAATTGTTTTTCCTTCTAAAAACTTACTTAGGAATCCTTCTGTGAAATATGTCAGTGGATTTAAACTCTGCAGTGCCATGACTCCCTGAAAACGATAAATAAATACATTTGGGTGGAACTCTTCCCCTCCCTGCAAATAAAACTAGTGATTCATTGCGATTTAGAGTTAAGAAAAAAATGCGTGTAATCGATTTTAACAACTGCGTTTTAATCTAGGTATCCAATGCAATGCTACAACCTTCCATCTTTATAAAATAAAACCTTCTCATCAGAAATAGGCAATAAAACAATCCATTCTCAAACCATCTTTTTAATGGGATGGATAAACTTGCCCAGTTTTTGCTAAGTCAGCCACACGCAAGATTTATTTTGGATCAATGCTTGTGTGTGTGTGTGTGTTTTAAAATATATATATATATATATATCGGCAACTGTAGTAACTCATGAGTTTGTAGCCAGCTCATCCAGGCTCAGCAGAAGTGACCAGGGGCAGCAATCCTCTTTTGAATGTCAAAGCCCACCTCTAACCCACCCCCAAATTTGAGAAGAGAAAAGCAAGGCTGAGATGAATTATTTCCAGAAGCGCCGAAGCAGATTCTGAACCAAATTCTTGCCTTTAAAATATACTTTTATAAAAGACAGCACATGTGATTTTAGTCTTGATGGGAGCTAGACAGGAAGAGCAGCCAGTGAGGTTAAATTCTATTTTAGCATTTTCATCAATCAGGCCTTTCTTCTTTCATTTCCCTTTTTCTAGCAAGACATTAAATCCACAGGTACCAAGAAAAATGAAACCAATCTAAAATATATATATAATCTGAATGTAATTTGTTCCCTACAAGCAAACAGAGTAACACAACAAGATTATTTATTAAAATGTTATGTTTAAGTTGGAAAACTTGACCGAGGAGACAACATACATAAGTTTTACAATTTTTACATATTTTTTAAAAAACACAGCACGGACTATCAGATGTGTATTAAACATGTATTGGAATGCTCCTTATAAACAGATATTTTTTTCAATACTGTATTCTTTTTACTGGGATGTACGTTTTAATCATGCAAAAACGTTATTTTTAAGCGTATTAGAATTAATAAAGATGCTACTGCATTATATTAAGATTTAAAATAATTTCTTTGGAGGAAAAAGAAAAAGCATCCGCCTCACTAAGCCATGTGCCGTACATAAAATCATAATTTTGGAAGGGGCCATGCAAACCAACCCCTTTGCTCAATGTCTACATTGACTAAAACATATTTAATTACTTTGGATTTAACAACTATAGCAAAAAAAAATATTAATTAAAGCTGTAAAATATCCAAGAGCTAAGAGAACGAAGATATGTGCTATATTTAATTTTTAATAGATTTTATTCAAGTTCTGCCTTTTTTTTTGGTGAAGAACTCTAATTATTATGGGGTTTTTTTTCCCTTGTGCCTTTGAATCAATGTTATTACTGGCAAATGCCTGGACTGGTCCTTGCAGTTTTCTTGAAGATTTTTGGAAGTGATTTGCCATTGCTACCTTCCTAGGGCTGAGAGTAAGTGACTGGCCCAAAGGTGGGACTAAAACTCACAGCCTCCCAGTTCCTAGCCTGGTGGGATCCTAACGGCTTAACAACTGGTTCGGTGATCGCTGCAAACCGGTAGAATCCCACCCCTGCTGGTGCCGTAATCACAACACAAATTGTGTTCTTCCTTCCCTTGACAATTCCATTGCAATGGGAACCATTTGCAAACGCTCAAGATGGAAAAACTAAAGTGTTTGCTAGAAATCACCATGGTTCTCATTTTGCCATTTGCAAGCTTTCTTTCTTTCTTTCTTCTAATATCTTTAGTGAGTTTCAGACATGATGTCACCAGCCCAAACTTCCTATATTTTGGTGACGGTTGTTGCTAGGCTGTCACACTCTTTGAACAGACTTGTGCAAACCGAGGGGATGCGATTTTGACTTCTTCCTTAAAAGATTATATTTCGATACTCACATAATCTGGAAGTGGAGAATCGGCAGCAGACAGGGAACTTCTCAAAGACTGTGTGGCCTGTTCCAAAACTTTGTTGTGCTTTTTGGACAACAATGAAAACAAGCTGGAGGGGAAGGGAAGGAAAAACAATGATGTTGTATTCATAGGAATCAATCATTCTGGTTTTTTATGAAACAGGGGTGCCAATTTAGTACAGGCCAATGTTTCTCAAGCGTGGCAACTTGAAGATGTGCGCACTGGGGAATTCTGGGAGTTGAAGTCCACACATCTTTAAGCTGGCAGGCTTGAGAAACATTGCTATAGGCCAGTGATGGCTAACTTTTTTGTCGTTGCGTGCCAAAGGCGGAGGGAGCACGGGGGGTTCATGCACGCACATGCCCACACCCATAATTCAATGCCCCCCGCGCCCCACCCATCCCCGTGCATGCGTGCGCAACCCCCCCACGTTCCCCCTGCTTTTGGCACACAATGGCATGATGGGCCCGGTAGGCCTGTTTTTCGCTCTCCCCAGCCTCCAGAGGTTTCTAGGAGCCTGGGGAGGGCAAAAACAGCCTTCTCCACCCCCACAGAGGCCTTCCAGATGCTGGAAATGGCCCATTTCCCAACTTCCAGTGGGCCCGGAAGGCCCAAAAATCAGCTGGCCAGTATGCACATGCATACTGGAGCTGAGCTAGGACAACACTCACGTGCTCACAGATATGGCTCCGTGTGCCACCTGTGGCACGCATGCCATAGGTTCGCCATCACGGCTATAGGCTCTGCCTTACAGAGGTAACAAAAAAAATAGTTTATAAAGTGTTTTTCTCTATATATAGAAGTCGCAAGATTATTTTTGAGTTCATCCTTTATGGATTGTAGAGTCTCTTTTGTGCAGTCCATATATCACAAGATACAGACAGAGGCATTTTTTTAAAAAAACAACAGAATGATATTCACAAACCACAAACGCAATTCCCACATCTTTCTCTGTGAAATAACCATAGCATTTGAAAGGCTTAATATTAGCATAATTTAGAAGCTAGGAGCTATTTGTTTGAACCAATCCTTCCTGTTACTCAGGTTGATCAAAGCATGTTTAGCTTTCCAAACAATTCACTCCATAGGAAAACAACTTTCTGATGGTGTTTGCAGTTAGAAGGAAAACAGAGACTCTGTTTCCCTTTCCTTCAAATAACAACTCACAAGAAATTATTTTTCTCCTATCTACAAATGTAGTGCCATTAAATAAAGTGGTTCAGCAAAGTTAATAATTAACCCCAAAATACAGATCTCAGATAAAGACTTGCTGCTGAAATGAAGTCTCTCAAACCACTCGATAAAAAAAATTAAAATAATCAGAAACAGCATTGATTTATAAAATTAATGACCACTGTTATATACTATGTTTAGTGTACGGAAATTAAAAGGAGGTTAAGCTCTTCATTTAGAACAGGAGCGTCAGACTCAATTTCATTGAGGGCCGCATCAGGGTTGTGTTTGACCTTGGGGTGCCAGGGTGGGCGTGGCCAGCATGACATCACTTGTGTTGGGGGACGATTGTGTTGGCCTAAGCGCTCTGCCAGCGAAAACGGGCTCCCAAGCTCCGTTTTCAGCTGCAACGGCCTCCTGCAACCTTCTGCCAGTGAAAACGGAGTCGGGGGGGGGGCACGTGTGGCCCTCCCAAGCTCTGTTTTTGGCTGGGACGGCCTCCTGCAACCTTCTGCCAGTGAAAACGGAGCTCAAGGGGAGCCATGTGCAGCCCTCACGAGCTCCGTTTTTGCTGGCAGAGGCACTGCGGGCAGGTCCTTCGCTATTTCCCGCGGGCCAGATTTAAGCACTCCACGGGCTGGATCTAGCCCCTGGGCCTTGAGTTTGACATCCTTGATTTAGAAAGACAAAAATATAATTTAATAGGTAAACAAGGAAGGTCAATATTCCTGTATTCAAAAAGGATGATATTTGGGAAGATTATGGACCAGGGTATAACAAGACTAATCTGAAAGTACCTTGAAAACAGTGCAGTTATTACTACAAATCAGCTTGGGTTTATCCAGCAGACTAAAACTTATTCATCAGACTAACTAACTATCCAGACTAATTTTTTGTAATAACTTCCTTAACAGATTGTGGGGATGCAGTGGTCATAATTTAACTTGATTTCTTTGACGGATCTGAAAGAAACTTTCCATGTCATGCTAATTAAACTCTGATGACATGACAATTAAGTGGCTACATGCTGTAGATGGATTAGATAGATGTCGGAGCCAGTTTGGTGTAGTGGTCGAAGTGCTATCCTAGAAACCAGAAGACACAGTTCTAGGACTCTCTTAGGCATGCAAACAGGCTGCGTGACTTTGGGCCACAGCCCAATGCAACTCACAGGGTTGTTATTGTGGGAAAAATAAGAGGCCAGAATATTAAATATGATTATTGCCTTGAGTTATGTATATTTAAAAAATTGGATATAATAATAATGGGGCAGCACCAGGCAATTACAGGCCAATCGCTTGCTTACCAACAACTTTCAAATTGCTAACTGAGGTAGTTCAGGCAGTCCTTGACTTACAACAGTTCATTTGGTGACTGAAGTTACAACGGCGCTGGAAAAAAGTGACTTATGAGCGTTTTTCACACTTAAAACCGTTGCGACATCCCCATGGTCACATGATCAGAATTTGCATGCTTAGCAACTGACTCATATTTATGACGGTTTCAGTGTCCCTGGGTCATGTGATCACCTTTTGTCGCCTTTTGACCAGCAAAGTCAAGGGGGAAAACAAGTTAACTTAACCGTGTTGCTAACTTATCAACTGCAGTGATTCATTTAACCACTGTGGCAAGAAAGGTCGTAAAATGGGGCAAAATCCACTTTACAAATGTCTCACTTTGCAACAGAAATTTTGAGCTCCATGATGGTCATACGTCGAGGACTACCTCTAGCTGAATGAAGTCCAACAGCATCTAGTTAAAAACGAGCTCTTTCCGCCTGAACAGAAAAGAAACTGTCCAAACTACAGAGGAACAAATGATCAGCACCTAATTGTTAAGATTTTTTTTTGTCGCCATGTAAATGTATATATCCGGACTAGACTGTGTTGTTTCTCTGTGTCATATAATGTGTGTGGGTATATGCATAATTTTGTGTTTATTTATTTATTTTCTTGTGTTTATGTAGTGTATATTGGAGGTGGTGACCTTTTGAGAGCTGTATGCAACGGAATTTCATTTTAATGTATGCCGATTAGTGTACATTCAAGGTGACAATAAAATGTATTGTATTGTATTGCATTGCATTGCATTGCATTGCATTGCATTGCATTGCATTCTATTCTATTCTATTCTATTCTATTCTATTCTATTCTATTCTATTCTATTCTATTCTATTCTATTCTATTCTATTCTATTCTATTCTATTCTATAGATGAATTTAGAAAACTGCAACAGAAGGAAGACCAATTTGAGAGTATCTTGGATTGATTACCTGAAGGCATTCAACTCCCTGCCACATGACTAGTTAATCAGGTGCCTAGAAATAACAGGAGTCAGTAGCGACACCAGAAGGTCTGTATAAAGATCAAACATCTGGGCAAATCCAGTCATTAGGGACTGGACTCAAACAGAACTAAACCCCTGGATAGGAAAACAGGACACAAAGCAATGAACTTGCATTACAGCAGGCAGATTCCAACTAAATATTTTAAATAGTTCCTAGCTGTAAAAGCTGTTAGGCCGAGAAACCAACTAACCATAGAGGTGATGGGCTTCCTGTCAGGTGATGTCTGAGGCTAGAAGTCATCTGTCTGGGATGCTTTAATTTGGATTCCAGCACTAGGAAGTTGAAGTTAATGATCTAAATTGTCAATTCTAGCTTCTATGTTTTTCAGCCATGTGAAACAATGGACTTTGGCTTGGAAGGAAACTGAACCTACAATCGGGAGGGCTGAGACAGTTTTATGCATAAACGATTTCACTGACTAATGGAGTGAATGCGAATAAAAAATTACTGTACTTTCTGGAGTATAAGACACACTTTCTCCCCCCCACTCCCCAAAATCGGGTGGAAATGTTGGTACGTCTTATACACCGAATACAGTCAGTTTTGGCTCCTGAAACCCCGCCCCACACGTCCCGTTTTCGCCAAAAACAGGCTGTTTTTTCGCAAAAACAGGATGCGCAGAGGGTTTGGGAGGCCTGCAGAGTGCTCCTGGGGGCTGGGGAGGGCAAAAACCGGATGCGCGGAGGCCAAAAACTATTTCTTTTCTTGTTTTCCTCTTCAAAATCTTGGTGCGTCTTATACTCCTGTGAGTCTTATAGTCCGAAAAATACTGTAGATTCTTGCACAAGAATACTCCAGTGATATCTTGATGGCTCAGAGAGTTTTCACAGCAGGCTCCCTCCAGTCATCTGAGGAACCAAAAATTATTGGGAGGGGAGGAGATTTTAACAGAACAAGCCTGGATATGAGATACAGGTAGTCTTCGACTTGCAAGGGTTCATTTAGTGACCGTGCGAAGTTACAATGGCACTGAAAAATGTGATTTATGACTGCTTTTCACACTTCCGACTGTTGCAGCATCCCTGTGGTCATATGATCAAAATTCAGACTTTTGGCAACTGACTCATACTTGTGATTGTTGTAGTGTCCCGGGGTCGTGGGATCTCTTTTTGCGACCTGCTGACAAGCAAAGTCAATGGGGAAGCCAGGTTCACTTAACAACCGTGTTACTAACTGAACAACTGCAGTGATTCACTTAATAACCGTGACAAGAAAGGTCGTAAAATGGGAGGCAAAACTCACTTAACAAATGTCTCACTTAGCAACAGAAATTTGGGGCTCAACTGTGGTCGTAAGCCG
This sequence comes from Pituophis catenifer annectens, assembly GCF_029215685.1. Classification (NCBI taxonomy): domain Eukaryota; kingdom Metazoa; phylum Chordata; class Lepidosauria; order Squamata; family Colubridae; genus Pituophis; species Pituophis catenifer. Next base: position 285,536,690 of record NW_027256882.1, on the reverse strand, counting down.
AGGACTATCTAACCTGAAGACTCTGTGGGAGCCAGATGTGTCACGTTAATCCTTTAAGTTCCTTTCTTTTTATCAAAACATGGACAATTATTCTTTGTAGTCCTCGCACTTCCAATTTCCTAGCTATGTCTTGGAGATTAAGTATACAACATGGCCAAAACAAACTAAGATACCTGCAATCAATTCTGAATATTTGCTGTTTAAGTGAGCTCTGGATCATGTTAAGACAGTAAAAAGAACATTTCAGAAGAAGTTGGCCAGAAAGAGCAAGAGAGCCTTTGTTTCATGCTACCAAAGCTGTAAAAGTTTTTCCCCCCATCTTTATTATTGCTGACAAAAAGTATGGAGCCCAAGGGAACCCCCCTAATTAGATTGACACCGTATTCCATTTATGTGGAAATTCATCTCATTTCCATACAAGAAATGTGATATGTTCTCTGAAAGCTGAAATGAAATCAGCAAAACATGACTTTAAAATGAAAACAGTCACTCTTTCGCAAATTAAATCAATCCATCAACAAGTTCATCATATTTTGTTGTTGTTGGTTGAAAAAGAACGTATATTCTGAATTCAGTGGGAACCCAAGAAGGATTTAAGGGTCAGCATTTTTATATAATGACAAAACAAAAATGGGTTCCAAATGTTGGATAAACATATTTATATCTTACAACTGCAGCAAGCATTTTTTAAAAGCTATAGCTTTGGAAAAACGAAGACTTTTATATTCTTGGCAGGGGACACCCCAATTTTACAACTTCACGTCTGCATTTCACAACTTCAGTTTATTATGCAAAACTGGACTCAACAGCAAAGTCCTAATATCCAGCTGCTATACACTACGGTAGTGGTCCCCAAACTTTGCAGCTGAGTGGCCCGGCTGTGGCCTATTCGCAACAGGGCCGCACGAGCTGTGCATGCCTGCTTGTCTGTTTTGGCCCGCCACTCGCGTGGCCTGGTTGCAAATAGACTGCTGTCTGGTAGCAGGCTGCAGTCTGGGGATTGGGGACCCCTGCACATATACTGCACTAGAGTATATGAAGACTGATCCCAGAATCTGATGGGGAAAAGAAAAGATTCACGTTCCACTTTTTAAGTCAACATCTCCTTTGCAGGTGTGATGGCAGAAGCAGAAGGAAATGGAATTATGCTAATTTGAAACAGTGCTAGAAATCAAGAAGCCAGGGTTGCATTCGGAATGGCGGGAAATCAAGCACAACAGATTACAAGTAAATCCTCGACTCACAATAATTGAGCCTGCAATTTTGGTGATAAGTCGCAACGGTTGTAAAATGGGTCATCACGTGACCGCGCCTGATTTTACATATTTTTTTTTCTAGTGGTTGTTAAGCAAACCCATTGTTCTATATGGGTGATTTTTGCTGGAAACCGGAAGTAAATACATATTATTGTAAAAAAAAAAAAAAATGTTCCAAAATGTGGTTACTTGACCGCTGGATACTGCAAATGGCTGTACATGCAGGCCAGTTGCCAAGTGCCCAAAATGCAGTCACCTGTGAACGTGCCTCCCTCCACTGTCAACTTAAAATCTGGGTTGTAAATCCCTTTTCCCCTCAGTTATAACCTTGAACAGACGTTATGTAACTGGTCATAAGGCAGGGGTTGCCACAAAGAAGAGGGAATCAGGCTACTCTCCAAAGCACCCGAGGGCAGGACAAGAAGCAATGGGTGGAAACTAATCGAGGAGAGAAGCAACTTAGAACTGAGGTGAAATTTCCTGACAGTGAGAACAATTAATCAGTGGAACAACTTGCCTCCAGAAGTTGTGAATTCTCCAGCACTGGAAGTTTTTAAGCAGAGATCGGATAACCATTTGTCTGAAAAGGTATAGGGCACTGGTGGGTTGCTCCCTGTTCGCAAGAACTGGTAGTAAAAATTTGTAGTAGTTCGGAGAACCGGTAATAACATTGGCTGGCCACACTCCCGAACCGGTCCCCGACCCGGTCGCCACTTGCTTACCCCGCCCACCTCATCAGAGGCTTTTTTAAAAAAACTTTTAAAAGCATTTTTTCTACAACCTCTTCGGCTGAAAAAATGCTTTTAAAAGTAAAAAAAAAAAGCCTCTGATGATCACGCGGCTCAGCTGGGATCGTCAGAGGCTTCTGAAAGCATTTTTTTCTGCAACCTCTTCAGCCGAAGAGGTTGTAGGGAAAAAATTGCCTTTAATAGCCTCTGGCGATCCCAGCTGAGTTGCCTGATCATCAGAGATTCCTAAAAGCATTTTTTTCTGCAACCTCTTAAGGTTTTAAAAGTAAAAAAAAAAAAAAAATTGGCCATGCCCACCCAGTCACATTACCCCCCACCAAGCCACGCCCACAAAATAAGCCACGCCCACAGAACCGGTAGTAAAAACAATTAGAACCCACCCCTGGTATAGGGTTTCCTGCCTGAGCAAGGGGTTGGACTAGAAGACCTCCAAGGTCCCTTCCAACTCTGTTATTCTGTTCTGTTCAAGGACTATCTGTAAACAGATTTATATCTGGGAAAGTGAATATTGTTTGAAGCCAGGAACACATTAAAAGGGATGATTGAAGAATGCAGCAGGATTCTTCCTTCGTTGTTTAACATGCTAAAAGTTCAACAATTATCCCGAAGATTGAAGAGTTCAACATAAAAGGTTTCATCTCTTATTTCAGTATTGCTAATTTTCTGTCTAACCTTCTTAAACCACTGTGGGAAGACATGCTCCAAGAACACTGTACTGCAGAGTGGTTAACATGAATGCTAATTCACTTGAAATGTAAATAGGGAACTGAGATATATTTAAAACATTACACTGTTTAGTATGCGTCTTTTCATTCCCCCCCCCCCCCGTCCTTTTCTCAGAAAGATATTTGCTTTGCTTTTAAAAACTCTATTAACCCTATTATTTAGGGATTACATTATGCTGTTGTGTGTTTGTTGCCTGAAAAATGGCCAGAATCAGTAAATGTTTTGCTTGCATTCAAAACATAATAATCAGCAGATGCTTTGTCCAGATATAACTCAAATAAGAACCACAGAGACAAAATTCGCATCTTTAAAGTTTCTTCCAGAAGAACAGAAGTCAGTCTTTTTAATTGACCCACAAAGAATAACACTTCCCAAATTGCAGAATTGTGCGTAATGGCATTGCAAGGACAGCAAACTACTACCTGTTGCCCTGCCCACCATCTTGTTCCTGTGCCTGATGTACGGAGAAGTGGCAGGAGAAGAGGAAGAAAGATAAGGAAAAAGCTGAATCTACCAAGATTGAGGAAGTTCTTGATGGAGTCAACGGGTTTATGTTTGAAAAAACAAAACAAAACACAGTATTTCTCCCTAGATCGCATTTAATCAGAATGATCTACCATTCTTCCAAAATCTTATGACATCTTTTTGACTCCTTAGATCAGGGGTGTCAAACTCGATTTCATTGAGGGCCACATCGGGGTTGTGTTTGACCACAGGGGACCGGGGTGGGCATGGCCAGCTCAACATCATCCGTGTTGGGGGTGCCTGTGGTGGCCCGAGCACGTTGCCAGCAAAAATGGGCTCCTGAGATCCATTTTTGCCTGCGACAGCCTCCTGCAACCTCTTGTTGTGGCCCGCCAGTTGCCTGCGCAGATCGTGGCTGATCCCGACGACGAGGAGGCTGGTGTGGTGTTGCGCCAGCAGCCTGCACAGCTGGTGTTCGCATCGGACAGTGAGGAGGCTGAAGAGGATGTGGTGCCAAAGGCAAAGACTCAGCCAGGGCCTTCAGAACCTCCAGAGGCTCCTTCAAGTGGAGAGAGCGAAATGGAGGAACCTCTTCTCAATGCTCGAGCACGCAGGGCTGCCAAAAGGCAGGCATGGCTACTCAGGAGGAGGAGGTCTCCTCAAGAGTAAGGCTTGAGGATAATTGGCCACTCCCTTAGCCTATTTAAGTCACATGCCGTTAGTAAGTTTCTTGCTGGAAACAACTTGTAATTATCATCAGTACATTTTTGGAAAAGTCTTATCGTATCTTGTTTTCTGGGCTGGTTGCCAACCTTTGCCGGACTTTGGTTTATTCTTGCTACTTAATAAATTTGATAAGGACCGTTGGTGTGTGTCAATATCCTCGGGAATCCGGAGCTGAGGCAGAACACCTTTGCCAGTGAAACCGGAGCTCGGGAGGGCTGCCTGCAGCCCTCGTGATCTCTGATTTCGCTGACAGAGGCACTGCGGGCTGGTCCTTCGCTGTTTCCAGGGCGGCTCTCCGGGCCAGATCTAATCACCCCGCGGGCCAGATCCAGCCCCTTTGCCTTGAGTTTGACACCCCTGCCTTAGATGCTCTTTCTATACAGATATTCAAAAAAGCATATCCTCCCAATAATCAATTGATAGGTATCTTGGCCATTCTGACACTGCTTATCTCCAGTAACTGCTCAAGGATGAACAGACTGTGATTACAGTGCAGGAGGCTAGATTCTGCACAGCAGCACTGGGGATTCGTCGGAAACACGTGATTAATCCACCATAGCTATTTTGCGCAACTAATGTAATGAACCCTTTTGCCTAACTACTCTTTTGCATTTTAATATTTAATGACTATGGGCCTCACAGTTTAAGGATTGATGTTATAATATAGTTAGGCCATGTGTAACTGACACGATTGGATGCCAATTTGTGATTTTAATATAGATTGCATCTGTTATTTATTATTTTATTCTAGAATTTTTAACTGGCTGTTCCTTGAGTGTTTTTATTTGTTCTGATCTTTGGCTGTGATTAATAAACTTGATCTGATTTGATATGACATTTTTTTCAGAGCTCTGGAGTTATTAGGCCAGGAGCCACAAACTCTCCTTTAAAAGTTACCTGAAAGCTTAATGGGGAAGGGTGTCTATTAGGGGTGTACCTCCAGATGTTTAATCCTATCTTCCTTATCCAGCATAATCAATTATGAGAAATCACGGCATTACCACATCCTGCCTGAATATCTACTTTCTAATGTTGTTTTTAGAATTTTTTCTCAAACGAAATTCATTTTCTGATATTCTACTTTATTTCAAGAATCAAAGTAGTTAATCCAACTGAAGCAGATTAGAAACACCTATGGCTGGGATCCCTCCATTTATAATATCCTATCAATATAATATATTCTGAGATATATGATTTAGCTAAATTGTAAAGATAAGATTTATAGATTTATACAGCGCATTTAAGAGTAGTATTCCAGATACACTTTCAAAAAACACAAAGTGTCATTGCACAAGCAGCAAAAGAAACCATGGCTGTATGGCTGTCTTGGAAGACAGAAAATAAACATCTTAAAAACTATTTTAATTAGAAGGAGCTTCCATGGACTAGAACCTACAGTACGTATTTGCACAGAAGTTTATAACAGAATAAACCTGCAAGCTTTATAATTATAGGGTTCTTGGAAAAACAGCAGTTCAGTATGACTTTCCTCTGGAATTTAAATGTATAGTTTAGTCGAGAACCTAGTGCCATCCAGATATATTTGGATTGGAATTCCCAGAATTCCCACCTAGCGTGATCAAAAGCAAGGAATTCAGGGATTTGTAGTTCTAACATATTTGATGTGGTTCCCGTCCTCCGGAAAGTTACCCATCCACAGGTGATATCCACTCCCACCCTGGCTCTGCCAACTGGGCTAGGACCCCAATATGGGTGGGCCATTCTGGAGGTGATTAATATAAGATATTATCTCCTTCCCGTGAGCAACTTGCTCCCTTCTTTTCCATCCTGTCAAATTTAAAACAATTTTAGCATTAATATTTATTTTTTTAATGTTTTATCTTGGTTTTTTTTATGATTATAAGTCACCTAAAGCCGCCTCTGGGTGAGATGGGCGGCATGTAAGTTTAATACACCTAGTCCTCAACTTACAATCTCAATTGAGCGCAACGTTTTTGTTGCTGAGTGAGACATTTGTTAAGTGAGTTTTGCCCGGTTTTACGACTTTTCTTGCCACAATTGTTTAGTGAATCACTACCGTTGTTAAATTGGTAACATGGTTATTAAGCGAATCTGGTTCTCCCATTGACTTTGCTTGTCAGAAGGCCACATCAGGGGGAACAGAGGACTCCAGGACACTGCAACTATCATAAATATTGCCAAGCATCTGAGTTTTGATCACGTGACCATGGGGATGCTCAGAAGGTCGTTAAGTGTGAGAAATGTTCATAAGTCACTTTTTTCAGTGCCGTTGTAACTTCCCATGGTCACTAAATCAGGGGTGAAATCCAGCAGGTTCTGGAGAACCGGTAGCAGAAATTTTGAGCAGTTCGGAGAACCGGTAGCGGAAATTTTGAGTAGTTCAGAGAACCGGCAAATACTTCTGGTTGGCCCAGAGTGGGGTGGGAATGGAGATTTTGCAATATCCTTCCCCCAGGAGTGGGGAGGGAATGGGGATTTTTCAGTATCCTTCCCCTGGAGTTGGATGGGAATGGATATTTTGCAGTATCCTTCCCCTGCCACGCCCACCAAGCCACGCCCACAGAACCGGTAGTAAAAAAAAATTGGATTTCACCACTGCACTAAATGAATTGTTTTAAGTTGAGGACTACCTGTATATGTAATAAATATTTGGAGGACAACCAGCTTGGGAACGATAACTAGAGTCACTAAGATTCGGATGGCTTGTACATTTAGTACATTATTATTATGATGATCATTATCCTCACCTACAGATATGGATAGACAGTAACAACGGCCTTCCATTGTTTTAAAAAAATGAGGAGCATCACGTACGGTAAATGTTGTGTTCCTTCTTTCTCAAGCCCCTGTGCCTGTACAATGGAACCGAAGGAACAGCTGGTGCACAGCAAGCCATGTCCTTTCGCATAACAGATTATATTGATAATATCTTTAAGCCAGGACAAAATGGCCTTGTAGTGCACACACAAACACTGCATGGTCTCTTAATTATAAGAACTGGCCTTCCCACGGCAGCCCTGGCAAAATCCTGACCTAAAGCATTGGAAAAATCAGCCCAAACAGGTCTATCAGGAAAGAGAAGCTGAACGGAATTAGTCTTCTTGCAACCGTCTACGGAGATTCTCAGCCATCCAGGTTATGGTTGTCCCAGAGATACTGTTCAAAAGGCAATTGGACTTTGTGTTTTTTTTTCCTTTGAAGACATTACGCTCCTCATCCAAGAAGTTCTTCTTCAGTCCTGAAGAAGTTGGACTTGTTTTTTTCTTCCTTCTTGAAGACAGTTCTGAAGAAGCTTCTTGGATGAGAAGCAAAACATCTTCACGAAAAAAATAAATAAATCCAGGTGCCTTTTGAAAAAGCACCTTTGAGACATCCTGCTGTAATCGGTCACGTCTTTGCTTCTTTCTCTTTCTGTTATTTACCCAATGCCTCCAGCACAGGGAGAGCTTTTAATCTGGTGCCCAAAAGGGAATGCTAGCCCAGACTTATTACACCTTACCTAATCAAAAGGCTTAGAATTGGGAACACTGGAAGCAAAGAGGTGGCTGAACCACCACACTGTAGGCACATTTGGATAATTAAAAAAAAAATAAAACCCTTTTAGCAGAAATGAAGCCACGAATATACAGTATTTTTTTTTTAATGTAATCTCATACCTTGCCTCTGGCACAATTTGGTCTGAAATAGAAATTTTGACAGAATGAGCCTGCTGCGTATTAGGAAGCTGCATTATTAAAGTAATTTGATGGGATTGCTCTATTTCTGGTAATGCCTGCAAGATGCTATGAAAGCAAATTTCACTATTAGTCCCAGGCAAATATTTCAGTAGAGTCTAAAGGCAGCCCACCCCACTTCTCCCCCTCGGAGAAAAGTTACCGTAATTCAAAATCTGTTTTTATAAATGTGCGCAATAAAGGGGTTTGGGATGCATAAGAGTGGCTGCAAATATTTCGTTTGGATCCAATTTTTTCATAATTAGGAAGAACCCAATACAACAGAGGCCGTGCTTTCTATCTGTATTAATAATATATCCCAGATAAAATCTTGGACAGAACACATTTTAACATTCCAGGGTTAGCGTAATTAAATCATACCCACCAAAAAGCATTTTAATTAATGCCCTGGTCCATAGCAATAATTAAAATAGTCCTAAATTGGAATTGAATTAGGTCTGCTTTAAAGATAAAGGTAAAGTTCCACTCGCACATATGTGCTAGTCATTCCCGACTCTAGGGGGCGGTGCTCATCTCTGTTTCAAAGCCGAAGAGCCAGCGCTGTCCGAAGACGTCTCCGTGGTCATGTGGCTGGCATGACTAAACACTGAAGGCACACGGAACGTTGTTACCTTCCCACCAAAGGTGGTCCCTATTTTTCTACTTGCATTTTTATGTGCTTTCAAACTGCTAGGTTGGCAAAAGCTGGGACAAGTAATGGGAGCTCACCCCGTAACGCGGCACTAGGGATTCGAACCTCTGAACTGCTGACTTTTCGATCGACAAGCTCAGCGTCTTAGCCACTGAGCCACCGCGTCCAGATCTGCTTTAAACCTGTCTAAATCTGGATCCAATGCACTGTAATAAATGTGGCACATAATGATGAGGGAGACACTCAAATTGATTCGTGCTCAATTTATGTGCTTCTGTTTTAACATCTGCATAATAACCCAGTGATGTCAAAACTTTAAGGCTCGGTGTGTCAAAAATTTGAAAAATGCCTGAGTTGATTTTCCTGGTGTGTCACCCCAAGAAAACAATTCTTCATCTCCTATCCTACTTCCTATCTAGGCCACTCTGAACAGTGGCACTTGCCAGCAAAGCCAAGGCTGGGTCTGCCCTGTATTTGGGCAATATTTGGAGGGTCTGCAAAAACTGCCCTGCCCTCTGGCATGCCTTCTGGAAGGTCCAGAGCAGTGGTGAAATCCAAATTTTTTTATTACCGGTTCTGTGGGCGTGGCTTGGTGGGCATGATGTGGCTTGGGGGCATGATGTGGCTTGGTGGGCGTGGCTTGGTGGGCATGGCAGGGGAAGGATACTGCAAAATCTCCATTCCCACCCCACTCCAGGGGAAGGATATTGCAAAATCTCCATTCCCACCCCACTCCAGGGGAAGGATATTGCAAAATCTCCATTCCCACCCCACTCTGGGGCCAGCCAGAGGTGGTATTTGCCGGTTCTCCAAACTACTCAAAATTTCCGCTACCGGTTCTCCAGAACCTGTTGGATTTCACCCCTGATCCGGAGGCTGCGCGAAGAGCATGGCTGGCTGGGGAATTCTGGGAATCGAAGTCCACACATCTTAATGTTGCCAAGGTTGAAAAATACTACTCTTGTGACTCCACTTTGTCCTTGAAGGTGAGGAATTCAAATAAGTTTGAAGCAGGTAGCAAAGGGGAAATGATACTCTCAAGGAGAACTGTGGTTCCCCCCCCCCTCCTGATAATGACTCAAAACCTTTTTTTAATAGCCCAAACAGCATGATTGATGGATGTGGAGGAAGTTACGGATTTCTCAGTTCTGTTCCCTGTTTGCCAAGAGGGTCCTTCCATTAGTGTTCTGTCACAGGAAATGTGGGTTTGGAAATACGAGCTGCCAAAATACTTTTGTACTTTTACCCAGAGTTGTCTAAAACGGCAGTAATGCATACCATTTTTATTATTTTGCTACCGATACACTCAGGCGCTTGAAACGCAGAAGCTGACTTCTCATGCAATGTTCTGCTCTATTTCCTTGATGTTGCTAGAAATGCAAATATTTCCGATTCTTCTGAAGGCTGTCTGGAGGATGAATCATTGCAACGGGGCTAATTTTTCTTTTTTAGTTCAAAATGTTTGTCGACATTTTGCAACGCGCTTTGGGGAGGAAACCCAAGGAGGTTGGTGATGGTGGCAGGAATGGGTATACCCTAACGGCTCTCTGCTGAACTGCCTTGCTTTGACTGAGGAAGCTGCCTGGATGGGCAGCGAAATGTCCCTCAAACTAATAACAAAAATTAGTCCAGTTGCAATGATTCAAACTTCAGACAGCCTTCAGACAATTCTACCTGGATGCTTGAGAATCTTCGTCAACATTTCTGATTCTTCCTCTTAGCAGCTAAAACAGACAAAAAACTTGCTTCCTCCCCCCCCCCCCCCCAAATGGGCTTGATTCCTAATGATGACATGGATATGTTCACCTATGTCATTTAGAATAACAGAGTCAGAAGGGACCATGGAGGTCTTCAAGTCCAACCCCCTGCTTAGGCAGGAAACCCTACACCACTTCAGAAAAATGGTTATCCAACACCTTCTTAAAAATTTCCAGTGATGGAGCATTCACAACTTCTGGAGGAAAGTTGTTCCATTGATTAATTGTTCTAACTGTCAGGAAATTTCTCCTTAGTTCTAAGTTGCTTCTCTCCTTGAATAGTTTCCACCCATTGCTTCTTGTCCTGCCCTCAGGTGCTTTGGAGAATAGCTTGACTCCCTCTTCTTTGTGGCAGCCCCTGAGGTATTGAAACACTGCTAGCATGACTCCCTTAGACCTTCTTTTCATTAAACTAGACATACCTGCAACCGTTCTAAACACCTAGTTTTCTTTGGCTAGAATGTAGAAGTGATTTGCCATTGCTTGTTTCCAAAATGCTATTTTGACTTCCTGGTCCAGCCCATCACCCTAATTCTTCAGCCTTTTGAGATCATCCAAGGTTGACCAAATACAGCTTCACACATTTGCAGTAGGCTACGTTAACCAGATTCTCAAATCTGGCATTTCCACGGTCTTCTCCTTCCGTGCCAGCAGGGAATTCTGGGAGCCAAAATCCAGCACATTTGGATTGTACCAATTATAGAAAGGTAATACGGAGTTATATAAGAAAATAATTTTCATTCCTGTTTCAGGAGGGTTTCCTAACCCACCCTGAATTTAGATAAATTCAATCAAAGATTTCATTCCTGCAGATGTTTGTTATTCCTGGTTTTAATCTGAACAGTTTGATAACCTCTCCTGCCGCTACATTTTCTTCTTCTGTAAAGACTTTTTAAAAAATCTTTCTTTATAGACAACTATTGTTTGTTCTTGAGCAAAGGAAACTATTTTAAATTGCATGCCATGTTTTCTTTTTCTTCTTCCCTTGACAATCAAGCTGGTTTTATTTATGTTTACTGTGTGGTCTCTCTGCCTTACATGCTTGCATAGTCAAAATACTACTATTCCCATTATGGATGATCTCCATGTTCTGGTCAAATTTTGTCATGCGATTTTTTCCCCCCCTTGCTCTCCCAAAATTCTTGGCACCAATCATAAAACGCTAAAGAATGTGCAAAGTGAGTGTAGCATAAATTGAAATGCGCTATTTTATTTGCTTGCTTTTGCTTTTGCTTTTGCTTTTTTAATTTATATGCCGCCCTTCTCCGGAGACTCAGGGCGGCTTACAATGCATTAAGCAATAGCCTTCATACTTTTGTATATTTATACAAAGTCAGCTTATTGCCCCCACAATCTGGGTCCTCATTTCACCTACCTTTGAAAGGATGGAAGGCTGAGTCAACCTTGAGCCTGGTGAGATTTGAACTTGCAGTAATTGCAAGCAGCAGATGTTAATAACAGTGCTTTAGTCCACTGTACTACAGGCTCTTATTTGGATAAACTATACTGCACTGTCTTCTTTGTGGGGGGACGTTTAGCATGTATAACCTCAAGCTTCTCCATAAATTTGAAAAGTAACTCAATAATACTGTTAATTAAAAAAAAGATTTTCTTATCTTAATTTGGGGGAATAATCAATTAAATATATAGAGTCTCTCCCATTTGCACCTATTTGGTACTCATTCAATTGTTCCTTAGCGCACCCTGCTAAAACACACTGCTTGGGTATTGACCAAATCTGAACCACATCTTTGGATCTGACTAATAGAACAATTCCATGAGAGCAAGACCAAAAAAAAACAAACCCCACTGCCGTGAGATTTGCTTAATATGTTCTCATGTTCCTTTTGACTTCATCTCTTGAAAGAAGAAACAGGTACTCTATAGCTGCAGTCCCCAATATTTTTGGCACCAGGTACTGGTTTCGTGGAAGATAAATTTTTCCACTGAATCGGGGAGGGGAAAGGAAGACCTCTAAGAGCTTAAAAAAATTTTTAAAAAGGGGGGGGTGTCCAATTGGGGTTGAAAGCTAGCCATCTAGTCTCTGCCAAGTCGTATATTCAAACCACTAGTCAATCAAGTTGCAACCACACTATATTTTCAGTTGACTAAGAAAAGGAACAAAAAATACAGGCAGGTCTCCCGTTTCATTTCCCTACGCTAGTCTACTTTTGTTGTTATACACATGCAGGGCTCCTATTAACCCTACCTCAAGCTGAATTTTACTCTTTGCTTACTTGGCATTCTTATTATCACCAAAGTTTTCAAACAACAACAACAACAAATGGCTCAGACAAATCGGGGTCCTACACAACGGCCTGTGTGTGGCTGGTGAAAGGAAGGGGGGGCCAACAGTGTGAGTTCTTCTCACACACATCCGTGTAGGGAAATGTTTAATCATAGTGAGCCATGTGGAAATAGAAGGCATTATATTGTGGGTTTCCTTTCCCCTGCAGGTGGCAATCGATAGGCGTGAAGAAATATATAACATGGCTGCTTTGGGGAAGGAAAATAAAGAAAATTGTTGTTATTATTAGCAGTAATGCTTTCGGAGTAGATTGTAGGTTGCAGTTTGGTCTAGTGCAGTGATGGCTAACCTTTTTGCCATTGTGTGCCAAAATTGGGGGGAGCGCGGTGGGGTCACATGCACGCGTGCCGTCCATAATTCTATGCGCCCTGCCCCCCCTGCTCCTCCCGCTTATGGCACACAATGGCACGGTGGGCCTGGTAGGCCAGTTTTTCGCTCTGCCCAGGTTCCAGAGCCTTTCTAGGAGCCTGGGGAGGGCGAAAACAGCCTTCCCCACCATCCCAGAGGCCCTCCGGAGGCCAGAAACAGTGTGTTTCCTGACTTCTGGTGGGCCCAGAAGGCCCGAAAATCAGCTGGCTGGCACACGCATGCGTGCCGGAGCTGAGCTCGCGTGCCCATTGATATGGCTCCATGTGCCACCTGTGGCACTCGTGCCATAGTTTCGCCATCACGGGTCTAGTGTTTAAGGCACCAGGCTAGAAACTGGGAGATTGTGAGTTCTAACCTTGCTTTACCTATAAAAGCCAGCTGGGTGACTCTGGGCCCTCTTTCTCATCCCTATCATCTCACAGGGTTGTTGTGGTAGAAAAAAAACTAGAGGAGGAAGGAGTATTAAATATGTTCACCATCTCGAGTTTATAAAAATGATAATAGTGGGATATAAACAAAATAAACAAAGGTTGCCTAGAAAATTTCTAGAGGAATGAAAATAGGGACTTCCCAAATAATAACTAGTTCTCTAAGTGACTTGAAAATATAGAAGAGAATGTTTGTAGACTGTGAGGTATTTGGTGCTCTCTGAGCTTGGTTGTTTTCTTGCAGACATTTCATTATCAAACTGGGTAACATCATCAATACACAAGTTTGGTAATGAAACATCTGCAAGAAAGTAGCCGAGCTCAGAGAGCACCAAGGATCCGTCTTGAAAATATGCTGTACAATGTAATGAAATATGAAAAGTTCAATTCACTTTCCACCTATATTAGTCAGACAATAACCAGTGTGGATATGAAAATGAAGCTGATCTGGGAAAGGAGTAATGTTATATACAGGTAGTCCTCAAATTACGACCACAATCGAGCCCAACATTTATGTCGCTAAGCGAGAAATTTGTTAAGTCAGTTTTGTTCCATTTTACGACCTTTCTTGCCACAGTTGTTAAGCGAATCACTGCAGTCCTTAAATTAGTAACACGGTTGTTAAGTAAATCTCGTTTTCCCCGTTGATTTTGCTTGTCAAAAGGTCGCAAAAGGAGATCACATGACTCCAGGACGCTGCAGCTGTCATGAATGTGACTCAGTTGTCAAACATCCGAATGCATGTAAATCACGTGACCGTGGGGGTGTGAAAAATGGCTGCCAGTCACTATTCTCAGTGCTGTTTCAACTTCGAACCATCGCTAAATGAACGGTTGCAAGTCGAGGACTACCTGCACTTACAGAGGAAATCTACACTCCATTTCTGGGAAGAACAGACTCCTTCTCCAGCTCTATTTTTTTCAGTGTGAAACCACAATTGGCTTGCTTTTTTTATACTGTGTGTGTATGCACGCTACATACACAAACAGCTGGTTTGTTAGTAAAAAAAAGTTACTGGCAATCTGAAATCCGCCCAGCCTCCTCCCCCCACCCCACGTGTCCCCTTCGTTCATGCACAGGCTGGTCATACGTGGCATGCAGCATGCAGTAAGTGGAGAGCAGAGGTTAATAACCTGGAAGCATAGGATCTGAGAATGTGAGAACAAGTTAAAGACAAGAGTTCCTCTCCATTGTCACTGAGGCTCGAGAAGCAATGCTCCAGCGTAGAGCAGTGGGATTGGCGGGGGAAATACAATTTGTCCAAGACATAGACATATCTCCGCAAGTGGCGGCAGGTGTAACTGCAAGACAAGGGTAGAGGGAGGAAAAGAAAGAAAACAAGAAAAGAAACAAAGAAAGAAAGAGGAATTTTTCTTTTAACAAAGCTGCACCCAAACATGATCTAAATAAAGTTCAGCGGCAGATGTCAAAGAGCAAAGCAATACTTAAAAAAAAAAAAAAAGTGGTACAGGCAGAAAGTCTGGATTAATCAACCGTTTGTCTGAAATGGCTGCCCAACAGGGGTGGGTTCTAAATTTTTTTACTACCGGTTCTGTGGGCGTGGCTTATTTGTGGGCATGGCTTGATGATCATGTGACAATTCTTTAGGATTTAGCAGAGGTACTGGTCTACCAGGCTTTTAACTGCTTGCAGAGCTGTACCAGTCTACCCATTTATTTATGCAGGCACTGGTCTATTCATGTATTTTTGCAGGCACTGGTCTACCCATTTATTTATGCAGGCACTGATCTACTCATGTATTTTTGCAGGCACTGGTCTACCCATTTATTTATGCAGGCACTGATCTATTCATGTATTTTTGCAGGCACTGGTCTATCCATTTATTTTTGCAGGCACTGATCTACTCATGTATTTTTGCAGGCACTGGTCTACTCATTTGTTTTCTTTTAACACTGATCAGCTGAAGAGCGGCCCTCTGAAGCCCCAAGGCAAGAGTTGGGACTCAGGAGGCAGCAATAGATTGGGGATGGGGCCAAATAAAAGGTAAGGGGTGGGGTGGGGCACGGGGGATGGTTGGGGAGGCGCGGGGGGGCAGAACCATTTCAGTGATGTCATATTGTCATCGCTAATGGCTTGGGAGAACTGGGCCGAACCGGGAGGAACCCACCACTGCCGCCCAAGCAATGGGTTGGACTTACAGTGGTCACCAACCCCAGTGGTCCATGGAGAAAATTTTGGTGGCCCACAGAAAAATTATTTGCATTTTTTATATTGCACTAAAGGCTATTTATCTTTTTAAAAAAATTCATATTAGTGGGCTGCGGGATTTAAAATTATGAATTTAGTGGTCCCTGAGGTCTGAAAGGTTGGTGACCCCTGGGCTAGAAGACCTCCAAGGTCCCTTCCAACTCCGTTATTCTGTTGTTTATTTATACGCAAGAATCCAGGATGATTTCATTAGCGGCGCAAAGGAGGCTGCTGGTTTTGGCAGGGTGTAAACACACCACGGGTTTGTAGATTTTTTTTTTTTTTTTTACTTTTTCTGAGGTAAACCCCCCACCCCCAAAAAAATCCAATCCGTCTTTTCGTGCAACTCGAAGAGCAAGGCGCTTGTGCCAAGATGTAATATAAAATGTTATGGGAACAGTCACAGAGTTTGTGTGGTTTTCTACAAGCTGCCATCTACAACTACAGAAATGCAAAAGCCAAATTCCATCGTCCATTACGGCTTTCCCACCAGCTTAGAATCTTAGCAGTTAACAATAAGTCAGTTTGCCACAGTGGTTAGGGAATTATGGGCTAGTGAATCCTGCAGGGCATTGGATCATAGTCGGTGTGGCTTCTGAATTCTGGAGGGTTTGTCTTGTTTTACAGCAAATTCCCCTGTCTTTATATCTTGTAAAGAGAAGCTTTGCAATTAATGTTATTCAGACACATGCTTTCACTTTTTCTGACTTTGTGCTTCGTTCCAATTGTGCTGGATCTCTCCTCCATCATCCTGAGCCAACGCAGATAGCATCAAGTTGAAAATGTATTTATTTATATTTCATATTTCTTCACTGCCCATCTGTCTCAGAGTATTTGATTCCCCTCAACAAGTACATCAAGGTCAAAGCACACAACTGAATTTAGTAAAGGTAAAGGTAAAGGTTCCCCTTGCACATATGCGCTAGTCGTTCCCAACTCTGGAGGGGGGTGGGGGGTGCTCATCTCCGTTTCAAAGCCAAAGAGCCAGCGCTGTCCGAAGACTTCTCCGTGGTCATGTGGCCGGCATGACTAAACGCCAAAGGTGCACGGAACGCTGTTACCTTCCCACCAAAGGTTGTCCCTATTTTTCTACTTGCATTTTTTGCGTGCTTTCGAACTGCTAGGTTGGCAGAAGCTGGGACAAGTCATGGGAGCTCACCCCGTTACGCGGCACTAGGGATTCGAACTGCTGAACTGCCGACCTTTCGATCGACAAGCTCAACGTCTTAGCCACAGGCTCCGCGTCCCTCTGAATTTAGAGCAAACAACTGAATTTAGAGCAAGGTTATTTGGACACAGATAACTCCCATTAGGTTCAACGGGGATACCTTTTAAGCTCAAGTGGAGGTGTGTCTTCACCCCAAATTCTGGGAATATCAAGGACCACTTCAGTTCCAAGTATATAATTTCTTTTAGCTCAGCTTTTCAATTTCAGCAAAAAAGGAAGTGAGACGCCTTTTATTTCTAACAACAAAATGTTGCATAGAGAAGAAACACTTCGGTGGAAAACACAACAATGGGGAACAGGGTCAGAGACATGACAAGGATGTCCTGTTCCTTTCCTGATAGGAATAAAATCTCCAGAGAGCCTTGCCCCTCATGACACCTGATTTTTGTAAATATATTAAAATGATCCTAATTTAAAGGAATGATTATAAATAAATAATATATTTGGAAACATTCCTCCCCTTCTTCCTGGCCCAAAACTGTTGGTAATATGGTATCTTCAGCTGCCAGAACATTTGATGGTCCCCCACAGAAAATAATCACAAGATTAATGTGTACCCTTATGGCTATGTTTCCCAACCTGTGCAAATTGAAGGTGAGTAGACTTCAAATCCCAGAATTCTCAGCAGTGGCTATGCTGGCTGTGGAATTCTGGGATTTGAAGTCTATATACAGGTAGTCCTCAACTTACAACAGTTCATTTAGTGACTGTTCAAAGTTGCAACGGCACTGAAAAAGTGACTTATGATTGTTTTTCAAGCTTAGGACCATTGGAGCATCCCTATGGTCATGTGATCATAATTCATTCGGCTGCTTGGCAACTGACTCATATTTATGACGGTTGCAGTGTCCTGGGGGGGGGTGTCATGTGATCACCTTTTGGGACCTTCTGACAACAAAGTCAATGGGGAAACCAGATTCACTTAACAACTGTGTTACTAACTTAACAATTGTGGCAAGAAAGATCGCAAAATGGAGCAAAACTCACTTAACAAATGTCTCGCTTAGCATCGGAAATTTTGGGCTCAATTGTCGTCGCAAGTCATGGTCTACCTGTACCCTTATGGTTGTGTTTCCCAACCTTGGCAAAATGAAGGTGAGTGGACTTCAAGTCCCAGAATTCTCAGCAGTGGCTATGCTGGATGTGGAATTCTGGGACTTGAAGTCCATATATCTGGAAATGGCCATGGTTGGGAAACCCTGTCTTATGGGGAGTGAATTCACTAAAGACTAGCGGGAGTTTTTCCTGTGCCGATGTGTGATTTGCCCATGAAAATACACACCGGATCCAAAGCCCAAAGATATCGTGGCATATTCTGTGAAGGCATCAGCCTGAGCAACTGATCTTGCCCTTATTCTGTTTTGGCTGCTCACAACAAACGCAGAGCCCACAGCCAATTTCCAAAGATGTCATGTTTATTTTAATGTGAGATTGATTTTATCAAGCTGTCCTGATTTCTCCCACAGGAGGGGAAGAAAGAAAGAACAGATCTGAACTCCACATTCGGTAAATGCTATATACAACGATGCCGTTTTCCGCAGAGCTCTTTTAAAACAGCGAATGGCTTTGGTTTTTCAAGAAGCAAAAATATGTACTTAAAAATCTGCATTTTATTACCAAATCAATGAAAAGGAAGTTATTAAGGCAAAAATAATAACATTCTCTACAACTCAACCCCCTAAAGCAACCAGCATTCTTCTTTCCTCATAACTGAGTGAGGCAAAGCAACATGTGCTACCCACAGCAGATTATGGGCTGCACATTTTCCTCCTACAAACAGTCAGCTTAATTTCTAGCTATGTGGCAGTAATGCACTAAAATGTTTAATATTGCCATCTAAAAAGTCAGTATTCGGAATGTCTGGTTAACTGGAGCCTGGGAAATCAATACGCGTGGTTTGGAGTTTTCCTATTGAAAACAGTTGTTCTTACTTAAGGATGAAACTCTGCCATTTGGGGAGATAATGAAACTAATAAAATATCTCTAATGCCTTCTCAGCACATAAGATTTTTTCCAAGGTTATGTGCTGCATAAATCTGAAGCGTTATTAAAAAATAAAATACTTCAATGTGTTTTATTAAAAGAAATATATATATTTTTTTAAAAAAATCTTTACGTTCTTGAGCTACTGCTCTGTAGGATTCAGAGTGAGCCCAAGCCAAACTAATAGGAAAATAATTTCTCTGGAGAATAAGTGAATGATTTCAGAACAAACTGAAGATCCCTCTTTTCAAAAGACTGAATAATTGCAAAAAGCTATTTCTGAAAGAGGATCTATCAGTTTCTAGGTGACCAGCTCCTTGAGAACATCTGCTCACATCCTTCTAAATGTTACTGTTGTTCAATCACTAAGTTGTGTTTGACTCTTCGCAACCCCATGGACCAGGACAGTGGTGAAATCCGTTTTTTTTTTCACTACCAGCTCTGTGGGCGTGGTGTGGCTTGGTGGGCGTAGCAGCAGGATACTGCAAAATCTCCATTCCCACCCCACTCCAGGGGAAGGATATTGCAAAATCCCCATTCCCTCCCCACTCTGGGGCCAGCCAGAGGTGGTATTTGCCGGTTCTCCGAACTGTTCAAAATTTCCGCTACCGGTTCTCCAGAACCTGTCAGAACCTGCTTGATTTCACCCCTGGACCAGGGGGTCTCCAACCTTGGCAACTTTAAGACTTGTGGAGTTCAACTCCCAGAGTTCCTCAGACAGCTCCGCTCACATCCTTCTAAATGTTGTTGTTGTCCAATCACTAAGTTGTGTCTGTCTCTTCGCAACCCCATGGACCAGGGGTCTCCAACCTTGGCAACTTTAACACTTGCGGAAGTCCGCAAGTCTTAAAGTTGCCAAGGTTGGAGACCCCTGGTCCATGGGGTCTGCTGTCTGAGGAACTCTGGGAGTTGAAATCCATAAGTCTTAAAGTTGCCAAGATTGGAGACCCCTGCACCACAGCATGCCAGGCTCCCATCTTCCCGACTCCCAGAATTTGCCTGAATTCATATTCATTGTGCTAATGGCCCTATCTAACCATCTCGTCCTTTTGCCATCCACTTCTCTTTTTCCCTTCCGTCTTTCCCAACATCAGGGTCTTTTCCAAGGAATCTTCTCTTCTCATTAGGTGGCCAAAGTATTTGAGCTTCAGCTTCAGGATCTGTCCTTCCAAAGAGGAGTCAGATTAGTCTTCCTTTAGGATCGACTGATTTGATCTCCTTGCAGTCCAAGGGACTTTCAAGAGTCTCTTCCAACACCACAATTTGAAAGCATCAATTCTTCGGTGCTCAGCCTTCCTTATATATTCCAACTCTCACAGCCATAAATTACATTACATTACAGGTAGTCCTCGACTTCAGAACACTTTGCTTGGTGCCCATTCCAAGTTACAACGGCACTGAAAAAAGTGGCTTCTGACCATTTCTTCAGACTTATGACCGATGCAGCATCCTCAGAGTCACGTGATTTACATTTGGATGCGTGATCACGGACTCACATCTATGACCGTTGCAGTGTCCCAGGGTCATGTGACCTTCTGACAAGCCAATGGAGAAGCCGGATTCACTTAACAGTTTGTGTTACTCGCTTAACAACCACAGTGATTCACTCAACCACTGTGGGTAGCAAAGGTCATAAAATGGGGTAAAACTCAACAAGCGTCTCGCTAAGCAACAGAAATTTTGGGCTTAATTGTGGTCATAACTCGAGGACTACCTGTATTAAGTCCCACCGTTCAGCTACATCATTAGAATGAGAGTTGGTTAGAGCGTGGAACATATGTAGTTGAGGTTTTAGCCTACTCTCTGTTGACATACAGTTAAACATTGTTTGAGCCTTGTTAGATCTGGTCTGGATTCAGAAATTGGCATCTGGTAGGATATTCATATATTCATTCTCCATCTGATATAACGAGACATATTGCACTCCGTTAGAAGGGTGTTGGAATCAAGAGTGCAGAAGGATAAAGGTTAAAGCAATTGCCCAGATGGGTGGCCTCTCAACATTGGGTTCCAGCATGTGTGAAACTGTATACAATATCCTGGCAAATATAAAGACCTTGAATTTCTCTTTTATTTTTTAAATATGTCAGCCACTGTGAATTTGGTCCAGAACTGTTTCCAGGCCTTACGTATGTTCTCTGAAATGTAGTAATGCCTAACATGCATGGAAATACTACTACAATTTTTGCAGTTGCCAGGTGGTTCAAATTTTGAGTGCTTGAACAGGATCCCTGAGAGGTGGTTTCAAAATTAGAGATTTTTTTTTTTAGTAAAATTTGATTTTTTTTTTTTTTTTAGTATTTGTGATGAGGAAAAAAACGGTATCAAGGGACAGAAGAAAAGAAACTTTCAGTCCAGCAACCTGATAGTTTCCTTAGTGTTTCAAATACACTGTGTTTATGGATATGATTTTTTTAGTCAGCTTTCCTCAGACTTGGTGTCCTCAAGATATGTGGACTTCAACTCTCAGCATTCTCCAGCCAGGATAGCCATTGCTGAGAATTCTGGGAGTTGAAGTCCACACCTTTGGAAGAAACCCAGCTTGGCTGTACAAAATTAATGATAGTCCCCAACTTTTCCAGCTCTGCGGACTGGCAGCAGCAGGCAGGGGTAGAGGGGATAGTTCTGTCCTCAACTTACAACAGTTCATTAGTGACCATTCAAAGTTAACAACATCACTGAAAAAAATGACCAGTAGTGGGTTTCACTTATCTTTGCTACCGGTTCAGAACTGTGAGCGCGCGCTTGCTTTACTTGCGCACGGCGCTTCTGCACATGTGCAGAATCTTCTGCGCATGAGCTGAGCATCCGTGATGACATCCAGGCGGGTGGGCGGAGCCTCCTGCTACCGCCGCTACTGGTTCACCCGAACCAGGGCGAACCGGTAGAAACCCACCACTGCTTATGACTGTTTTTCACACTTATGACTGTTGTAGCATCCCCATGGTCGCATGATTTACATTTGGATGCTTGACAACCAACTCACATTTATGACAGTTGCATGTCCCGGATTCATGTGATCACCTTTTGTGTGACCTTCTGACAAGCAACGTCAGTGGGGCAAACCAGATTCACTTAACAACCGTGTTATTAATTTAACAGCTGGGGTAATTTACTTAACAAATGTGGCAAGAAAAGTCGTAAAGTGGGGCAAAACTCACTCAACAAATTTCTCCCTTAACAACAGAAATCTTGGGCTCAAATTGTGGTCGTAAGTTGAGGACTACCTGTAGTTGTTGTATGGTTTACGTGGGCGGAATCAAAATAAATGGCATGTAGGTTTCTGTAATAAATAAAATCTTAAGAGGGGGAAAAAAAAATAACATTGCCTTTGAAATGAACCTGTAAAAATAACCAGACCAAAAACTAATTTCCAGTGCTAAATATAAAACACTTTTTAGTGAATATTAACAAGGAATAATTTCTTCTGAGCGGCTCGTTACCATTTTCTTACTTTGGGGAAGCTGGCCTTGCCAAAAACTATGAGCTGTTCATCTTACCAAAAAAATGAACGAGGAGAGCACTACTGTTGTGGCCCGTCAGCGGCCTGTGCAGATTGTAGCTGATTCCGACAACGAGGAGGCTGGTGTGGTGCTGCGCCAGCAGTCTGTGCAGCTGGCGCTCGAGTCGGACAGTGAGGAGGCTGGAGAAGATGTGGTGCCAGGGGCAGGGATTCAGTCAGGGCCTTCAGAACCTCCAGAAGCTCCCATAAGTGAAGAGGACGAAGAGGAGGAGCCTCTTCTCAATGCACGGGCGCGCAGAGCTGCCAAAAGGCAGGAGTGGCTCCTCAGAAGGAGGTCTCCTCGAGAGTAAGGCTTGGGGCTAATTGGCCACTCCCTTAGCTTATTTAAGAAGGAACGCCACTTGCAACATGCTGTAGAGAACAACTTTAGTTCACTCTCTTTTGTGTCTGCAAAACTGCTTCTGGGCTTTCTGCCAACTCTATAAGACTGTGATTATCTTATCTTAGAATTCTGGTAGGCTGTTAAGGCAGTTCATTAACAGCCTTTGAATGATAAAGACTAAGTTATTTGAGTAAAATAAGCTTTGTATAGAGTTTGTGTGTGCTGTGTTCTTTGGGGTCCGTAGCTGGGGCAGAACAACTACACTTTTTATGGGAACTATCATTTTTTGTCCAAACAACAGACATTAAATCTGCATTCAATTTTGCAGTGCCTGTTTTATAGCACCAATACAGATAGTCCTCGACTTACAACGACAACAAAGCCCAAAATTTCTGTTGCGAAGGGAGACAGGTAAGTGAGTTTTGCCCCATTTTATGATCTTTCTTGCCACAACTGCTAAGTGGTTATTATTAACTATTGTGGTTATTAAGTCAGTAGCACGCCTGTTAAGTGAATCTGGCTTCCCCATTGACTTTGATTGTCAGAAGGTCGCAAAAGGAGATGACATGACCCTGGGATGCTGCCATAGGTCATAAATATGAGTCAGTTGCCAAGTGGGTAAATGTTGATCACATGACCATGGGGATACTACAATGGCAGTGTGAAAAACAGTCATAAATCATTTTTCTCAGTGCTGTTGTAACTTCAAACGGTCACTAAATGAACTGCTGTATGTCAAGGACTACCTGTATTAATACACACCTTGGTTCTCCCCCATCATGTTATTCAAGAAATGATTACTAGCTGATAACCCCAATCCTAACTCTAGACTTTTGGTTGGCTGGTTGCTTAGGGACTATTCTTCAATGTTACAATGCCCCCCCCCCAAGATATTTATAACCCAATTCCAAATTTCTGACAGCTGGAAACCTCCCCCCCCCCACAATCCACTCAACAACACCGTTGCATTTATGGTCATTTGCAGCATCCCATGACTATGATTTATATTTTTACCGAAAACAGTCATTTCCTTCCAAAAATGACCCATGGTGTGGGATTAATGCAGTGGTGAAATGTAAAATTTGTTACTACCAGTTCTGTGGGCGTGGCTTGGTGGGGGAGGGGTAATGTGACTGGGTGGGCATGGCCAATTTTTTTTTTTTTAACTTTTAAAAGCATTTTTTCTACAACTTCTTCAGTGGAAGAGGTTGTTAAAAAATGCTTTTAAAGGCCTCTGATGATCAGGCAACTCAGCTCGGATCATCAGAGGCTTTTAAAAGCAATTTTTTTCCTACAACCTCTTCAGCCAAAGACGATCCAAGCTGAGCCACGCGATCATCAGAGGCTTTTTTTTTTACTTTTAAAAGCATTTTTCCCGCTGAAGAAGTTGTAGAAAAAATGCTTTTAAAAGTTAAAAAAACAGCCACTGATGATCGCGCGGCTCAGCTGGGCATGGGGGGGGCCCCCCCGCTGGGATTTTTGCTACAGGTTCTCTGAACCACCTGCCGCCATCGCTACCAGATCGGGCGATCCGGTCTGAACCAGGAGCATTTCACCCCTGGATTAATGACCACGGATTCACTTAACAGCCATGGTGATTTGTTTAACAACTGTCACAAAAAGATTGTAAATCGGGTTTGGTCACATGATGACCCGTCCTGAATTTACAACCGCAATGGGAAGTATCCATTATGGTCGTCAATTGAGGACATCTGTATTACTATTTTGCTCTGTTTGACACAGAAATCCAAGAAGCTCTAAACGCCTTCAACAAAGGCAGACAGACCACCGTGTGCTTATGTTCAACAGCACATAAATATTTTGGTGGTATGGTTGTAATTTGATTTTATATTCCTTATGTTATTTTATGCATATCCCAAAAACTCTGAAAGACATTTTGTGCCTCCTTTGCTGCTGTGTGTTGGATAAGTGGGAAGATAAGTAGAGGGGATTTGCTTTTCTATCTCTTTCCGTAAAACTTATTAAAAACGCTGAATAGTTTTTAATAAAAACTTATTAAAAACTCTGAAGAGTTGAACAGAGCCATTCTCCTCCATTGCCTAAGTCCGTGATGGCGAACCTATGGCACGCGTGCCACAGGTGGCACTCGGAGCTGTATCTGTGGGCACACAAGCATTGCCCTAGCTCAACTCCAGCGCGCATGTACGCACTGGCCAGCTGATTTTTGGGCCTTCCGGGCCCACTGGAAGTCGGTAAACGGGCTGTTTTAGGCCTCCGGAAGGCCTCCGGGGGGGTGAGGGGTGGGAAAGGCTGTTTTCACCCTCCCCAGGCTCCTAGAAAGCGTCTGGAGCTTGGGGAGGGCAAAAAACAGGCCTACCGGGCCCACCATGTCATCACATGCCAAAAGTGGGGGGAGTGCGGGGGGGGTCATGCGTGCATGTGCAGGGGACAGGACACATTGAATTATGGATGTGGGCACATGCGCGCACAACTCCCCCGCTCTCCCCCCCCATTTTTGGCACATGACGACAAAAAGGTTAGCCATCACTGGCCTAGGTAGTGTGTGAACATAAGCATAATAGACCTGCGATGGTGAACCTATGGCATGCGTGCCAGAAGTGGCACACGGAACCATGTTGCCTGGCACGCATGGCGTCGCCAGGGGTGAAATGCTCCTGGTTTGGGCCAGATCGCCCGATCCGGTAGTGATGGCAGCGGGTGTTTCGGAGAACCGGTAGCAAAAATCCCTGCGCCCCCCCCCCCCCCCCATCATGCCCAGCTGAGCCGCACGATCATCAGAGGCTTTTTTTTTTTACTTTTAAAAGCATTTTTTCTACAACCTCTTTCGACGAAAAAATGCTTTTAAAAGTAAAAAGAAAAGCCTCTGATGATCATGCGGCTCAGCTGGG
This sequence comes from Pituophis catenifer annectens, assembly GCF_029215685.1. Taxonomy (NCBI): domain Eukaryota; kingdom Metazoa; phylum Chordata; class Lepidosauria; order Squamata; family Colubridae; genus Pituophis; species Pituophis catenifer. Next base: position 285,511,425 of record NW_027256882.1, on the reverse strand, counting down.
ATCGTCAGAGGCTTTTCAAAGCATTTTTTTGCAACCTCTTCAGCCGAAAAAATGCTTTGAAAAGTTAAAAAAAGAAAAAAAGTTGGCCACGCCCACTCAGTCACATTACCCTCACACACACACCAAGCCACGCCCACAGAACCAATAGTAACAAATTTTACATTTCACCCCTGGGCGTCCCCCGTTTATCTTCCAGGATTCTGGCGCGCATGAGCATGTGACAATCAGCTGGCCTTTTCGCATGCAACAGTGCTGGAAACTAGAAGAGCTGGTCTTCTGTTTTCCTGCGTGAGCATGTGTGCCGGCCAGCTGATTGTTGCGCGCGCATATGCACCAAAAACCCAGAAGGGAAACTGGAAGTTTCAGTAGCTGAAACAGGAAGTTCATTTTCGGGCACGCATATGTGCCATGGGCAGCTCCTCTTCCGGGTTGTGGCTCAGACGTGCATGTGCTCTCCCTTTTCAGTACTCAGTGCCGAAAAGGTTCGTCATCACTGAGCTAGACGGAAGGCTGGGCTGAGAAAATGGTAAAGACATATTATTTGCATCACAGGTAGCCCTCAACTTAACAATGGTTCATTTAATGATTGTTCAAAGTTACAATGGCACTGAAAAAAGTAACTTACGACCGTTTTTCACAGTTACAACCTTTCCAGCATCCCCATGATCATGTGATCAAAATTCACACCAGGTGCTTGGCAACTGGTTCATACTTATGACCGTTGCATTGTCATGTGATCCCCTTTTGCGACCTTCTGACAAGCACGGGGAAAGCCAGCTTCACTTAATGGGTTAATAACTTATCCGCTGCAGTGATTCACTTAACAACAATGGCAAGAACGGTTGTAAAATGAGGACAAGCTCACTTAACAAATGTCTCACTTAACAACAGAAATGTTGGGTTCAATTGTGGTCGAAAGTTTGAGGACTATCCATAGTAGCATAATGATGTCTCTCTACAGTTTGATCTGTTCGCCCCGAAACACATGGACATAAATAGGTACCTGGTCATTATTTTCAATTACACTATCAATCCTATTTTATTTTTTGATGTCATAGGGAAAAAAAGTATATTTTCCTCTATTCCTTTCAGTTTGGCTGTTAACAGCCCTTTTCAAAATTCACATTTCATTCTCTTACACCAGGGGTGTCAAACTCAAGGCCCGAGGGCCAAATCCGGCCCATGGGGTACTTAGATCTGGCCCATGGGGCCATCCTAGAAACAGCAAAGGGCCACCCCGACTTCCTTCTGACAGCGAAAACAGCCTCCCGAATTCCATTTTCGGCTGCAACAGCTCGGGAGCCCATTTTCACTGGCAGAGCGCTCAGGCCGCTACAGGCGCCCCCAACATGAGTGACGTTGAGCTGGCCACGCCCACCCCAGCCCCCTGAGGTCAAACACAGCCCTGATGCAGCCCTCAATGAAATCGAGTTTGACACCCCTGTCTTAAGACATGTAAGCTGGTAGAAACTCAAGGTCACAACAATCTGAAATGAAATTCTTTCTGAAGGAGAAAATTAACTGCAGCCTTCATTAGGCAGCTCGACTGCAGACGGTTTCATTCTCAAGTTGTATATTATAGCTCTTCCTGTTCACACATTTACTCCCAAATAAGCAACAGATGTGATTTTCATTCCTAGTGAGATCAGCTGCTTTGCATAAGAAATGAAAAGGAAGGTCCCTAACCTGCCATAGGAAATGAAATACCTCTTCAATATTGTTCTGCTTGGCCAAAATCTTGAAACCATCTTGAAAGGATATTTATCAGGTCTTCCAAAATTATTCAGTTCAAAGACAAATAATAAATAATAGTTTGTAGTAACTATATTAAACTGCCTATTTGCTTACATTATCTTTCACTTAAACACTCTGCTGGAGTGTTAGCTGTAACTGTGATTTTTATTTTACCAGTTTATGAATTTTGATGTAAACACAAAGTGCCATTTGTGGTTGATGAAGCAGCTTCACATCATCGTTTGATATTCTGATTTGGTAGCCTCGTGTACTTTTGAGTTGGTCTATCTAAATAAAACTAAATCAAAATCACGATAACAGGCGTTTAAAAATTAATTCACTCTCTTGTCATAAGACGAAGGGAAGAGCAACGATTGGTGTTCTGGTGAGATGAATTCCACTAATCCTGGAGAAAGAGAAAAATCCTTCCATATTTATGAGTAGATTTTGTTTCTGGTCATCAACGCCAAAATAATCTCCTTTTTATCCTATATTTGTATGCAATTTTGTGGGAAGAAAAGATGTATGCCCTGCATGGGAGCGTAATGAGTTGTTATCTCTGTCTAGGATGACTCAGAATTAAAAAGGGAGTCTGACAAGGATGCATATTACCCTCTTATCTGTTTAATTTATACAGTTATGATGGCAGGTTTTGAAATGATAGCTGGAATCAAAACAGGAGGCCCCAAACACTGATAATTTAAGATAGGCAGACAACTGCTGCTTTCCTAGCCAAAAGTAAAGAAAGTGGAGAAGAGTTCATTAAGAAAGTTAAAACTGGAAAATGAAACATCTGGATTAATTGTGAACGTTAAAAAGAAAAAATAATAATAAAAAGCCAAAAAGACCATTGACCAGCATGCTTAGTAGAATTCACGGTGGAAAAATGATGAGTGATAAAAGGGCTGGAGGAAGGCCGAGAGAACGCAGCTAACTATTATCAGGATATCAGAGTAGTGACATAGAAAACTTTAGAAAACAACAGGAAGACTGAATAGAATAGAATAACAGAGTTGGAAGGGACTTTGGAGGTCTTCTAGTCCAACCCCCTGCTTAGGCAGGAAACCCTACACCACTTCAGACAAAGGGTTATCCAACATCTTCTTAAAAACTTCCAGTGTTGGAGCATTCACAATTTCTGGAGGCCAGTTGTTCCACTGATTAATTGTTTTAACTGTTAGGAAGTTTCTCCTTAGTTCTAGGTTGCTTCTCTCCTTGATGAGTTTCCACCCATTGCTTCTTGTCCTGCCCTCAGGTGCTTTGGAGAATAGCTTCACTCCCTCTTCTTTGTGGCAGCCCCTGAGATATCGGAAGACTGCTATCATGTCTCCCCTAGACCTTCTTTTCATTAAACTAGACATACCCAATTCCAGCAACCGTTCTTCATATGTTTTAGCCTCCAGTTCCCTAATCATCTTTGTTGCTCTTCTCTGCACTCTTTCTAGAATCCCCACATCTTTTTTTACATCATGACCAAAACTGGATACAGTATTCCAAGTGCGGCCTTCCCAAGGCCTTATAAAGTGGTATTAATACTTCACGTGATCTTGATTCTATCCCTCTGTTTATGCAGCCCAGAACTGTGTTGGCTTTTTTGGCAGCTGCTGCACACGGCTGGCTCAAATTTAAATGGTTGTCCACTAGGACTCCAAGATCCCTCTCACAGTTACTACTATTGAGCCAGGTACCACCTATACTGTACCTGTGCATTTTGTTTTTCTTGCCTAAATGACTGGAGGCAGTTGGCTTAATGGAGGAAAGAAAAGAGTTTCCTGTATCTGAGAGAAAGGAAGGAGGGTATGAGACAGGGGTGAAATGCTCCCGGATCGGACCGGATCTCCCGGTCCTGTAGCAATCTTGGCCGGTGGTTGAGCGATCCGGTAGCGATGGCGGAGCAAAGCTCTGCCCACCCACCCGGGTGTCATTACTTTCTGGTTTTAACCAGGAAGTAATGTGTTTTTTATCTTCTGTGCATGTGCAGAAGGTTTTGCGCATGTGCAGATGGTCTGCGTGGTGCGTGCGCTTCCGAACCGGTAAAGAAGGTAAGTAGATTTCACCCCTGGTATGAGATACTGGGCTGTGAAGTCCTAGGAGTAAGATGTAAGGTGTTGGAAAAAGATGGGGCCAATCCTGGAGTAGAAAAACTAGATTCAAATGACTGTGGAGATTCTCAGTCATCCAGGTCATTGTTGTCTCAAAGAAGCTTCTTAATGAGAAGGGAAACATCTTCAAAGAAAAACAAGAAACCCAGTTGCCACTTGAAAAAAGCACCTTTGGGATAGATTCAAATCAAATGAGTTTGCATTTTTCATTGTTCTGGGGCAACCTACTTATCTTGTAAGTAGTGCAAGATCAGAAAATGTGGAGAGACCTGCCCCGTAGAATCGCCAAGAGTCAGACATGACTGAATGTATAACATCATCGTCATCGTCATGTATCTTGTGGATTCACAAGTTTGGCTTTCTGTGAAATTGAGAGTTTTATAATGTTCTGTTTAAGTCATTCTGTAAAGCCTTTTTGTGATGGCAGTTGTGACACTCTTAAATTTCACATACATCCACGAACCCCATAGGAGAAGACAGCCTCCCAAAACAGGCAAGTGCTAAATATAGCTGGTAAGGCTAAAAGTTAGTTATCCAGGCAATAATTCTGAAGTAAGCATTAAAAAAGAATATAAAAAATTATTTTTCAAAACCTACAGTGTTTCCCTGAAAATAAAACCTCCCCGGATAATAAGTCCAATCAGGCTTTTGAGCGCATGCGCTAAAATACCCCCCCTTGAAAATAAGCCCTCCCTGAAAATAAGCCCTCCCCGAAAATATTTAACCGCATGCACAGCTAGTCCCCACTATTTCCTCTGGTTAGGGTTAGGGAGACAGAGCTGGAAATCAGGTAAGATGGCAAGAGGAGCCCCATCTTGCTCCACGTGCCCCAAAATAATAAGACCTCCCCGAAAATAAGGCCAAGGGCTTATTTTGGGGTTCAAAAAATATAAGACAGGTCTTATTTTTGGGGAAACACGGTATTATTTTAAGCACATTGGCTTTCAATATTTTCTGGCAGGAGCTACTGGATTTAATTCTTTAACTTCTGTATTAAATAACTGCTATTTTATGAGCACCTTTATCTGCGCCACATCATTTGCAGAGTAGGGATAACTTTATATGTAAAAAGACCACTAGCATATTCTTAAATTCTGAAAACATACAGCTGCATATAGTAAGTAGCATTATAGTTAGAGATAGCAATATCATCCACTCTTATGTAAGGATAATTTAATTATTATTGTAAAGGTGTCTAAGTTTTAAGACATAGCAATACAAGTCCCAGGGTCCTTTGTAGTTCATAGAAATACAAAAAGGAATACATTTATACAACTCCATTAACAAAGTTAATGGTGAAAACTATTGGAATCAGAGGAAGATTTTCAAATTCACACTGCATTACTTCAGGCATTTAGGCAGGAGTTATACCAGGTACTAAAATATCTGGTAAATGTTGACTTACGCTCCTGTGCTCTCTTGTTATTCCATGGCTAAGTAGATTTTGAGTGGAAAGTTCTATAGTTATTTGTAGTTAAAAACGAAACAAAGCACCGGATTAAAATTGAGCTGAATGGAATTTCCTTCAACTAAATCCCGACAAATTTGCTGTCTCGTATAGTCTAAAATTATCCTTGTTTTTCATCTTTGTCCAGAGTCTACTGACATGCTATAAACAGAATAACAGAATTGGAAAGGACTTTGGAGGTCTTCTAATTCAACCCCCTGTTTGAGCAGCAGATCCGATACCATTCCAGACAAATGGTATTCTTCTTTAAGAAGAATCCAGTCTCTTCTTAAAACTCTCCAAGGATGGAGCAGCCGTTGCAAGACGTTGCACTGGTTAATTGTTCTCACTGTTAGGAAATTTCTCCTTAATTCTAGGTTGCTTCTCTCCTTGATGTGTTTTTATCCATTGCTTCTTGCCTTGCCTTCAGGTGCTTTGGAGAATAGGTTTACTTCCTCTTCTTTGTGGCAGCCCCTCAAATATTGGACAGCTATTGTCATGTCTCCCCTAGACCTTCTTTTCATTAGACTAGACATACCCAATTCCTGCAACCGTTCTTCATATGTTTTAGCTGTCAGACTTCGATGCTAACTCAAAATAAATGAATTTCCAAACTGCCAATCTTTAAGGAAATCTTTTCTTTAATTGAGCACAGCCACCGGATCATGACTCGATGCGGACAAGACTGACCTTTTGCCCTCCAATCCCTCCCTTTCCGATCCCCAAATATCTGCTTCTCATTGGCTATCTTCCAAGTCATTCTTCAGACTCCTTGTCTTGTCATTTCCCAGGAATGTCTCCCCCCTGTCATTTCCACGACAACCGGACATCAAAGGGATTTAGCAGGCAGAAGTTCAGAGCTTATCTCTCTCTCTCTGTCTCTCTGCTTTCTATGCCAGCGAAACGCTGACAATAGCCTCTATCAATTTCTATTCATAATTTATCTATAATCCTCAATCTCTCACTGCTTTTCTTCCCAGCAAACTCTTCAAAGCCAGGTAATGTTATTTCATTATAATACAGAAGCGTTCTTTGGGGTTGCCCAATTCAGACAAAGAACCAAAGGCCACAGATTAAACCTGTGTTGCATCATTACACCAATGCCGTGACCTGCATCAAACTAGGGCTACCAATACATAAGAAGCACATTTACTTGATGATATCATCACATATGTTGTCAATTTGATATCATTACAGTTTGGAAAAAAAATAATCATCATCATCATTACAGTTTGCTGTGAATGCCCCTGTAAAGAATTACAGCTATTCTCACAAGCTGCCAATTCTGTTATAATGAAGCATGATCAAAACACAATTAAGACTAATTTTAGACTGTATTAAGTGGTTGCCAACGCAGGAACTAACTACTAATCTTTCATCATAAATCAGAAAAGTCTTTTTCTATGATGTTAAGAGTTTGGATCTTGAAATCTGACCAGGAAATAAAGCTAGGAAATAAGATATCTGATAACAATCTTAAATTGTCTAGAAGGAAACGATAGCTCCAGCTGATGAAAGGCACTAAGGGATCCAAGAAACCCGGTAGGAACACATTTTCTCCATTTATTCCTCTGCACAGGTTACTCATTAAGGTGCTTGCTGCCCCAAACCCAGGTACAAAGCAAAGATGGACAGAAATAATCAGTGTCATCCCCAAAACTGCTTGGAGTGGAAAGATTTCATCATGGCTACCTCTTCTTTCGGTACCATAATGAATATCCCTTAGGGCAAAAGATCATACTGAGATATTCTTTGCTAGTTTAGCCAGTACAAACAAAATAGCAGTAGCAAAAGCTCTTAGATTTATATACCGCTTCACAGTGCTTTACAGCCCTCTCTAAGCGGTTTACAGAGTCAGCATATTGCCCCCCAAAAATCTGGGTCCTCATTTTACCGACCTCCGAAGGATGGAAGGCTGAATCAATTCTGGAATTGACGTCTGGAACCCGCACTGCATATTGGACATAAATACGATCGAGAGAGTCCAGAGATATTTTACGAGAAGAGTCCTCCATTCCTCTAACCGCAATAAAATACCTTATGCCACCGGACTTCAAATTTTGGGCTTAGACAACTTAGAACTACGCCGACTTCAATCTGACTAAAGCATAGTACATAAAATTATCTGCCACAATGTCCTTCCTGTCAATGACTACTTCAGCTTCAATCACAACAATACACGAGCAAATAATAGATACAAACTCAAGGTAAACCGTTCCAAGTTCGATTGCAGAAAATATGACTTCGGTAACAGAGTGGTCAATGCCTGGAATGCACTACCTGACTCTGTAGTTTCTTCTCCAAATCCCCAAAACTTTAACCTTAAACTGTCTACTGTTGACCTCACCCCATTCCTAAGAGGTCTGTAAGGGGCGTGCATAAGTGCACCAACGTGCCTACCGTCCCTGTTCTAATATTCCTTTTTACTTACTCTTTTCATGTATTCAAATTATGTTTATACTTTTACCTGTTATCTTACATATGCTTGACAAATAAACTTATGACTTATGACTCAACCTTGAGCGGGTCAGAATCGAACTGCTGAATTGCAGTCAGCCTGCAATACTGGATTCTAACCACTGCGCCACCGCGGCTCATCATTTACTCAAAGACATATCTCACCATATTTTCTTTCAGAATTCTGTTTTCTTTCATAATCTTTCATAATCTAAGCCTCTCTTTCTATTAAAAAAAAGACAGTGGTCAAGAAATTAAATACCCCTGCATTACATACATACATGCATTACATACATTAAGGTGGTTTTTAAGACCCAGTTATTCAAAGATCCATGCTGTCTATCAGCAATCCTGGAATATAAAGGCACAAATGCCCCTTGCTTTTCTCTCTACTGGCAATCCTCGACTTATGACCACAACCGAGCCCAAAATTTCTGTTGTTAAGTGAGATGTTTGTTAAGTGAGTTTTGCCTCATTTTATGACCTTTCTTGCCACAGTTGTTCAGTGAGTCACTGCAGTCGATAAGTTAGTCACACGGTTGTTAAGTGAATCCGGCTTCCCATTTGATTTTGCTTGTCCACAGGTTGCAAAAGGGGATCACATGACCTTGGGACACAGCAACGGTCGTAAGTATGAACCAGTTGCCAAGCATCTGAATTTTGATCACATGATCGTGGGAATGCCACAAAGGTTGAAAATGTGAAAAATGGTCATTTTTGTCCAGCGCCGTTGTAACTTTGGTCACTAAACGATCCTGTTGTAAGTCGAGGACGACCTCTGTTCCAATGTTTCTCAACCTTGGCAACTTTTAAGATGTGTGGACTTCAACTCCCAGAATTCCCCAGCCAGCCTTGCTGCCACAAAGCTTGAGAAACACTGCTCTATTCAGATGCCAGGCAGAAACGATGGCTTCGGCCTGTGGTTTTTCTGAGAAAACGTAATACAGCCCTCTACAAAACTATATAAACACGAGAAAGGCTTGCTACAGAAGTGGCAATGCTAAGAGAAACAAATACAGATTTTAGAGCTCAGAGTAAGCCAAGTGGGAACAAACATCCTGAAGAGATTTCTAGAGACTAAGCAAATAGACTTGCAGAGCCCAGTGGAAGACAGCAGGGACTGGCCGATTTCCTGCATCGTGTTATAATGTGATTTTCCACGATTTTAGTTAGCACGGTATATGTACTGTGGTTTGTAAACTCTGGCCTTTCTAGCTTTAATGCAATGAGGGCAGCCAACCACAACGGCCTGTTCAACAAAGCACAGTTGAAATGCAGGTAATCCTTGATTTACGAACGGTTGCTTAGCAACCGTCTGAAGTTAGGATGGATCTCCCTAGGAATACTTATGACCTGGATTCATGGTTATGATGGTTCTCACACACACACACACACACACACACACACACACACACACACACACCCGTCATTTTAGACACCTGGTAAATGACTATTTGCCGCATCCTGTGGTCATGTGACTGTGTTTCACAATGTTTTTGCCCAAAAAAAAGAGCATTGATTTCCGGTTTCCAGAAAAACCTCGCCCATTGCGAACCGTTGGTTCATTTAACGACTGCTCCAAAAATGTAGGTTTTAAAATTGAGTGGATCATGTAGGTGACCCCCGTTATGATCATGAATTACAACTAGGATGGGCAGGCCATAACTCGAGGATTCCTCATGTAGTCGGTGAACCTAATTGGTTTTTCAAGGGTATCCTAAGTTTCAACCAAGATGTTAGTTTTTCAAGTGTGTTCTAACTATCAGACTTGATATTACTGAAAATGCTACCACTCAGGGGTGAAATCCAGCAGGTTCTGATAGGTTCTGGAGAACCAGTAGCGGAAATTTTGAGAAGTTTGGAGAACCGGTAGCGGAAATTTTGAGTAGTTCGGAGAACTGACAAATACCACCTATGACTGGCCCCAGAGTGGGGTGGGAATGGAGATTTTGCAGTATCCTTCCCCTGGAGTGGGGTGGAAATGGAGATTTTGCAGTATCCTTCCCCTGCCACACCCACCAAGCCACATGTTGCCCACCAAGCCACACTGGCAGAACCGGTAGTAAAAAAAATTGGATTTCACCACTGCTACCACTGCTCCATGGGGAAGCTTTTTCCTGAGACAGCATATTGTTGGAGGGCTTGCTTGGTTTAAAACAGAGGTCTCCAAACTTGACAAACTTTTAAGATTTGTGGACTTCAACTCCCAGAATTCCCCAGCCAGCATTTGGAGATTGAAGTTTGGAGACCCCTGGTTTAAAGCAAGGAACAGGATTCATCTGTAAGGAGATGTTTAGTCACATGTGTGGTAGGGAAATAATCAGCGGTGGGTTTCACGTTTTGTTACTACCGGTTCGCCCCGCGCGTGTGCCCGGTTCATGCGTGTGCCTGCCTTCCGCACATGCGCTTTGGCCACGCGCCTTCCATGCATGCGCCCGGCCTCAAAAACGTGCCTAAATAGGAAGGCATAGAGCCAGGGTGGGTAGACGGGTGGACAGGTGGGCCCACCCACAATTTCTGCTACCGGTTCGCCTGAATCAGTCCGAACCGGCTGAATACCACCTCTGAAAATAATGGCCTGAAAGCTTTCGCTTCTGTAACTGGCAAGACTTAGTAAACAGGACAAAAGTCAATAATGAAAGACAGTCAAGTGTTCAAAGACATGAGGGAGGGAGGGAGGGAGGGAGGGAGGGAAAGCAGCAATGTCTACAATATGCAAATAGACCTGTGGTCATAAGTGTTTTGTTTATTCATTAACATATAGGTGTTGCTGAAGGAAAACAGCTATTTATTTATTTGTTAAATTTACTTGCCCCCCTCCCCTCGCCGTGGGGCTACTCTGAGCAGCTTATGACAATAAAACGGGGGGAAATGACAACAAATATAAACATAACGATAGCAAAGGAATAAAATACTAAAAACGAACAATGGAAGTACAATAATACGAAATCAAAAAAAAGATGGGGAGCGGGAGCAGAAAGCAGAGGGGGGAGATGGGGTCAGCTAATTAATCCAGTAGCCATCTCAGTGATGTTCCTATCCCATCTCTATTGGGTCCCTATAGGAGATGACAGGCTGAGCCCGAGGGAGGGGTCAAATGCATCATCAGTCTCGAGTCCCTTTGTGCCCACCCACAAGTGCTCTAAATCCAGCCCACCTTGAAATCCGTTGACTCTTATCTATTGCCAACTCACTTTGACCGTTAGTAGTTCAGATTCTTGTAGAGAGCTTTAGTATATAATAAACCTACATATTCATCTGAACTGCCTGATCTCCTGATTGCCTGCGCTTGAAAGTCCCCAGGCCGATAGGCAGAACCAGGTCTCCAAGTCCTTGCGGAAGGATTGGAGGGTGGCGGCAAATCTTGCCCGAGGGAGGGGGCAGGATGGATAGGATATATTACCTAGCTTTTTTTTTTAATTGTGTAGGTGAGATTTCCTAGATCAAGGACGCAGCGATATTCAAGCAATGGTCTAAGGAACTCTGAATGTTTGGGGTTCCGTGTTAAGAAGATTAATTGTTCAGGCAAGTTGTATTAAATTCTCTGAGGTCGGAGTCACACAGACACCCTTGTATTGGCAAACGGCAACAGTTGCACCATGCAGGTGTAGTAAGGAATTGAATGTGCACAAAATAATTGTGGGCACTGCCTGGTCTTCCCAAAGCAGATTTACAGGGAGGGGTTTCCTCGACAGGCAAATCACATAAAGAAAATTCCTCAGAAACAATGTATTTTTAAATATTAAGAAGGGATATTATGCAGCTTCATCAATCCACATAAAATACTTCATATAATCACAAATAACTGCTATTGTAGAACCCTCGCTTCATAGGCATCTGTAACAATCACACTTATTTCACATAACTCAATAGTATATTCATTTATTCAATACTGAGTAAGCAGCTCTTTTTCCAACATGTTACCCATTCCTTGCTTTTTTTCTCAGAGTAAGAAATATTAATGTTTGCCATCCATACCATCCGTAAACATTTACTCTAGACTCTGTGAAGCTGAACAGAACTTCAGGGTCAATATTTAAATTTAGGGATTGGAGGTTCTGAGTCTCTTTCCTGCAGAACTGAAAACAAAACTTAGCGGAATTATTCGGCACAAGACTTGCATTTACCTGATGATTCTCTGCGCGGCATACTGATGAAGGGAGCGGAACTGTGCGGACATGTTGGCTAGAGCTGCCAAGCAGTTTGTATGAAGGTATTTGTCCTGTTTGAGATGAGACGGGGAAAAACATACACATATATCAGATTATCCTCCCTGCACACTGCGAGGCCTGTCGAAAGGAAATAATTCACTAGCCTTTTCTGTTTACTAGAGGCAGAGTTGCAATAAAAACAAGCCAAGCCTCTATGTTCTGATTTGAGGGCTAAGTCTCATTGATAGCTTAAATCAAACTCAAGGCCCGGGGATTGGACCTGGCCCTCTGGGTGCTTAGATCTGGCCCGTGGGGCGCCCTGGAAACATTGGCCCACGGTGCCTCTGCCAGCAAAAATGGAGCTCGGGAGGACCACATGCAGCCATCTCGGGCTCCATTTTCAGCTGCGAGGACCTCCTGCAGCCCTCCGCCAGTGAAAATGGAGCTCGGGAGGGCCGTGGGCCCTCGCGGCTGAAAACGGAGCCTCGATGAGTGATGTCGAACTGGCCATGCCCCCCCCGCCCGCCCGAGAACAAACACAACCCTAATGCGGCCCTCAATGAAATCGAGTTTGACACCCCTGGCTTAAATCATCCTAGCTTAATAGGCTAACATCTTTTATGGAGGAGTTGCTAAGTTCATCCAAATTTAAAGGTAAAGTGGCTCTTCTTATATTTCAAGCTTTAATATTTACTTTATTTGGAAATGCAGCTTGCCCAAAAATAAATGTAGGCTTATAACAGTATATTTCCCTTATTACTTACAAACTGGTACACAATATTACACATAGAACAGATTCACTTAAACTAGTACTATAGAAGTCACTTACTGAAACATAAAACCCCATACAGAATGCTGTTTCATAAAGTTCCCACCACAATGCCATCAGGTTTACTGTTGTAAAGGTAGCTCTCCACTTACTACCGTAATGGAGCCTGCTTATTATGGCTGTAAGTTGTGACAGCCGTAAATCCGGTCGCCCACGCGATTGGCACAATTTTAGGATCTGTTTTTGAAGCCATTAAGTGAACCAATGGTTTGCTATGGGCTGGTTTTGCCAAAAGCCAAAAGTAGGAGCTGTGGTTATAATGCAGTATTGCAGGCTAACTCTGCTGACTGCCAGCAGTTCGATCCTGACTGGCTCAAGGTTGACTCAGCCTTCCATCCTTCCGAGGTCGGTAAAATGAGGACCCAGATTGTTGGGGGCAATAGGCTGACTCTGTACACTGCTTAGAGAGGCTGTAAAGCACTGTGAAGTGATATATAAATGTAAGTGATATTGCTAAATGCAATTTTTCGATAAAAACATTGTAAAATGCGATCACATGAGCAGGGACATTGCAAAGGACTGTAAATGTAGGCCATTTGCCAAGCATCCAAACTGCAGTCATATGAGGACAGGGAGGGCAGCCGCCGGAACTTTGAATTTGGGTCATAGGTACCACCCAAAAAATGTCTGTCACAGCACTGAATGGTCGCTAAATGACCAATTGTTAGTCGAACTCTACCTGTATAGCATAATAAAGATGACCTTGATAAAGCTATGCAAAATATATTTTAGGTCTACAATAACCTGATGACAACTGGAAGTGGCTCAGACAAATTCACTGAACTCTTAAGTAGTAGAAGTAGGTAGCAATAGCACTTAGACTTCACAAGAGCTTCACAGTGCTTTATAGCTCTTTCTCAGCGGTTTAGAGTCAGCCTATTGCCTCCAACAATCTGAGTCCTCATTTTACCCACCTTGGAAGGATGGAAGACTGAGTCAACCTTGAGCCGACCAGGATCGAACTCCTGGCAGTCGGCAGAATTAGCCTGCAATACTGCATTCTAATACTGCGCCACCACGGCTCTTAATTGAGGTACAACTCAATCAGACTCAGAATCATAAGGCTGGAAGGGATCCCAGAGGACTTCTAGTCCAATCCCCTTCTCAAGGCAGGAGACCTCATACCAGCCCAGTCCAGTTTACTCTGTTAATGCTGCACTTTCTCCTCGCCATTACAACCCACTCTGCCTGTTGCAGGCCCGATGCCTAGTTGCCTAAGATAGCTTTGTGTATTCGATGTGAGAACAAAAATAAGTGACTAAAGTTTGAGCATTTATATTTTTGTACTTCTTGATCAACAACTGACATTTCCCATATTTTGTTTCTCATTTGCATCTATTTCATGTCTCCAGAGCAGGGGTGTCAAACTTGCGTTGTCATGGCATCGTCACGTGACGTATCGGGACTTTTTCCCCTTATGCTAAACTGGGCATGGCCGTGGCCAGCGTGTTGACGCATCCGGCCCTCAGGCCGTGGGTTTGACAGCCCTGCTGAGCCAGCCATTCTGGGAATTGAAGTCCACAGGTCATATAGGGGCCAACCCTGCTCTACAGTAACACAACCAGTGCCTCTGAACCAGTGGTGGGATTCAAATAATTTAGTAACCAGTTCTCTGCCTGAATGACTGGGTGGGTGGGCGTGGCCATGGTAGGCATGGCCAGGGGTATGTGACAGGCAGCACTCAGCCTCCTGCACCCCCCCATGCCCTGTTTTGAGCCTAGTGGGCCTCCCTGAAGCCTCCTGGGAGCAAAAACCCGCCGCAGGGGGGGGGCGCACCTCCCCCCATGCCCCATTTTGGGCCTAGGAGGCCTTCCTGCAGCCTCCTGGGAGCAAAAACGGGCCGCAGGGGGGCGCCGCACCCCCCTCATGCCCCATTTTGGGCCTAGGAGGCCTCCCTGCAGCCTCCTGGGAGCCAAAATGGGGCATGTGGGGGACTCCTGGAAAGGACGGGAAGGGGAAGGGCGGGGCCAGCCAGCAATTTACATGCGGCTCCCCTTGAGGAGCACCCGGAGGCTCTAACTGGTCCAGAATGCGGCCACGCGGGTGATTACGGGAGCGACATGGCGCTCCCATATAACACCTCTCTTGCGTGAGCTGCACTGGCTCCCGGTGGTCTTCCGGGTGCGCTTCAAGGTGTTGGTTCTCACCTTTAAAGCGCTCCATGGCTTAGGGCCAGGGTATTTACAAGACCGCCTTCTGCTACCGATAACCTCCCACCGGCCAATATGCTCTCACAGAGAGGGCCTCCTCAGGGTGCCGTCGGTCAAGTAATGTCGGCTGGCGGCCCCCAGGGGGAGAGTCTTCTCTGTCGGGGCACCCGCCCTCTGGAATGAGCTTCCTCCCGGAATACGACTGATCCCAGATCTCCGCACTTTCCGTAAGGCCCTGAAGACGTTTTTATTTCAGCAAGCCGGCCTAGCCTAATTAGGTTTTTTATGGGTTAGTTTTTAATTGTATAGCTTTGGGGTTTTAAACTGGGGGCCGATTGATTTAATTTATTTTAGCTATCTTAACTTTTATTTTGTATGTATTTTAATTTCGGCTGTTCACCGCCCTTAGTCCCTAGGGGGAGAAGGGCGGTATATAAATTCAAATATAAATAAATAAATAAATAAAATTTAACTACTGGTTCGCTCGAACCGGCTTGAACTGGCTGAATCCCACCACTGAGTACAACACTGGAGTTTCATTTCAGATCTCTTTCCTTCTTAGCTCTTCGAAAAAGAGAAAAACTCGCAGGCTTTTGCTGTTTCATGAAGGACAATATTAGCTTTTGTGAGGAACTTTAGTTGTCAGTGTAGAAAACGAAGTATCTATTCCACTTGAAATAAATCCCAACTCTACAAAACTTACCCTCGTCCTTGTCATATTGTACTGAATGGTCCTGATTACAACAAGAATCAGAAGACTCCCCAGTGAAATTTCTGTCAGTACCCGTTCTGAGTACCAAGTAATATTTTTCAATATCTGCAGAGAGAGAGAGAGAGAGAGAGAGAGGGAAGAAGAACAGAGCGTATTAACCTTGACAAGCGAACGTCATGCTCTCAATTCAGGGTCTATTTCCCAAGGTAGAGAAGTGATGAATGAAACCTCTAGCACAGAGTTTCTCAACCTTGGCAGTTTGAAGACGGGTGGACTTCAACTCCCAGAATTCCCCAGCCAGCAACGAAGTTGAAGTCCACCCGTCTTCAAACTGCCAAGGTTGAGAAACTCTGCTCTAGTATGATCTATATTCCAACGTAAAATATTTAAAATTAAAAAAAAATCACCCTTTTCAAAGACGTCGAGGCCTGTCAGCCATAGAAACCTCTCCCGCAGGAAAGAATTGTAAAGAAAAGCTTTACTGTGAGTGTGTTGGTTGTTTAACGGAACGATTTGAATAAGAGTGAATCTAATTGTGTTATACCATTAATTTGAAGACCAGCCAAACCTGGGCAAAGGCAAACTAACCATGGCTTCCACTTTCCTACTCGGAGTCTAGGGGGATCCCTAAATGGGTCATCGGCTTCTGTAACACTGCAGCTAACGGAGAACAAGATGGCTTCTGGAAAACTGTCACACCTTGTTGGGATTCAATTCTTCACTTGTTTCTCCATATCTTTATAGCCTCCGGGCACTTAGAAGACCAAGTTTTCTAAAATATCTTTGGCTTGGCCCACAGAAGTATATCTGAGAATACCCACACCCCACAGGTGGTATTCAGCCGGTTTGGGCGAACCGGTAGCAGAGTTTGTGAGTGGGCCCGTCCACCTGCCCCGCTGCTAACTCGTCCTATTTAGCCACTTTTTGAGGCTGGGCGCATGCGCGGAAGGAACATATCTGAGCAAAGCGCATGCACGGAAGGCCAGGAGCATGCGTAGAAGGTGCATGCGCCCGGCGAACCAGTGGTAACAATATCTGAAACCCATCTCTGCCTCACCCCAAATAGATGGTGCCTCCTAGCAGCTTCACATAGACATTGAAAAGCAGGAAAGAGAGAAAGGGAGGGAGCAGGGGGAGGGGGAGAGGGAGGGAGGGAAGGAAGGAAAGAAAGAGAGAAGAAGGGAAAGAGAGAGGGAGGGAGGGTGAAAGGGGGGAAAGAGGGAAAGAAAGAGGGAGGGAAAGAAAGAGAGGGAGGAGGGAGGGAGAAAGAGGAAGGAAGAGGAGAGAAGGCGGGAGGGAGGTTGGGCATGGGAGAGAGAGTGGGGAGAGGGAGAAAAAGGGAGAGAGGGGGAGGGAGAGAGGGAGGGAAAGAAAGAGAAGGAGGGAGGGAGGGAGAAAGAGGGAAGGAGAGAAGGAGGTTGTGAGTGGGAGAGAGGGAGAAAGAGGGATAGAGGAGGGAGGGAGAGAGGGAGGGAGGGAAGGAGGAGGAGAGAGAGGAAGGGTGAAAGGAGGGAAAGAGAGAGACAGGGAGGGACAGAGAGGGAAAGAGAGAGGGAGGGAGAAACTCCACCCCTAGGGAGCAAAAAACAGGCCAGCCTCTCTTTCCCTATTCCAATTGGACTCATTCAGGATAGGCTGGAACTATCGTAACTCTTGGCTCTCAAATTCTACTTCTTGTAGGTGATCCAAAATAAAACAATTATCTATTATATCAAACGTCATTAAGAAAGTTAAAAAGCACCAGGAGGAAGACATTCCCTACGCCCAAATCTTTTGACACAGATCATCAACCAGAGCGGTGTAGGAGGTCTGCCTAGATTTAAATAGATCAGTCCCTGGCCATTTAAGTCAGCAGCCCTTTAATAAGTCAGCGGCCATTCCTCCTCAGTCAGTTAGAACTGAAGAAGCTTCTTGGATGAGAAGTGAAACGTTTTCAAAGAAATTTAAAACAACAACACCACCAAGTTGCCTTTTGGAAAAAGCATCCTGGGGAGATCCCATAGTGCCTCTAAACCAGGGGTCTCCAACCTTGGCAACTTTAAGACTTGTGGACTTCAACTCCCAGAATTCCTCAGCCAGCAAAGTCCACAAGTCTTAAAGTTGCCAAGGTTGAAGACCCCTGCTCTAAACCATTTGCGATCCATTTCATACATGCTTATTTTCTTCTGCTCATTCTCCTTCCTCTGTTGCATCTGGGAACTGCTATTTGCTCATTTCGGCCAGGCCTGCTTGCAACCTTTTGGTATCCACCACACATACTTGGATCTCAGGCACCTTTAGGGGCTCTGCTGTCTTCCCACTTCCTTCTAGCCTCCACGAATCCTCTCTCATCCCGCAGAGACACAGATTCCAAGTCCAAAAAGTCATCATGATAATAAACAGCTCCGAAGATATATAACCAGCACATACCGGTATTTGCGTTACGTGCAAGAGTTACAGGAAAATTACTGTAAAAAAAAAAAAGCCAGTTCCACTCTCGCATGGCGTGCTTTCGTTTACTATCAGGCTGTTAATCACCAACAGATTTTGCGTTCATCGAGCAAGAGGGTACAAACAGGAATCCTCAACAGTTAAACTCTTAATGTGTGTTTAACTAAACATTTGACTAACTGTTGTTAATCCATCCTGACGGTGCGCTTAACAGATGAACATCAGAAATGTCCTGTTCTCAAGTCTTTTCAAGAAAGCCAGATGCTAGACCCATGAGGCTGAACCTATGGCACGCGTGCCGCCATATCAGTGGGCACGCCAGTTCAGCTCTGGAATGCATGAGCACACCAGCCAGCTGATTTTCGGGCCTTCTGGGCCCACCAGAAGTATGGAAACAGGCTGTTTCCTGCCTCCGGAGGGCCTGAGAGGGGTGGGGAAGGCCCATTTTTCTTTCTCACCTGGCTCCAGATCCTCTCTATGCATCTGGGGAGGGCGAAAACAACCTTCCCCACCCCCCTCGGAGGCCCTCCTGAGGCCTGAAACGGTCCATTTCCCAACTCCCAATTGGACAGGAGCCTCTCTATGAGTCTCTGGAGGCTGGGAACAGCAAAAAACATCATTTCCTTTCCAAACAGGAGTTGGGAAATGGGCCATTTCAGGCCTCCGGAGGGCCTCCAAGGGGGTGGGGAAGGCTGTTTTCGCCCTCCCCAGATGCATAGAGAGGATCTGGAGCCAGGTGTAAAAGAAAAACCGTCCTACCAGGCCACTGCATGCCAGGAGCAGGGAGGGGGGGGTTGCACCCGCATGCGCAGGGCGAGGCGCATAGAATTATGGGTGTGGGCACGCACGCGCATGAACCTCCCCCGCCCCCCCCCTCCTGGCACGTGATGGCAAAACGGTTAGCTATCACTGCGCTAGACTAATGAATCACCAGTTCACCATGAGCTACCTTCTGCTCACACACAATGTCTGTGACCTACCCCTCCCTTCCCTTAAAATATTTGAGGAGGGAAGGAGGTCACATTTGCTTTTCAACTAGGTTTAAATGATTCTGGAAAGGTAAGCAAAGGAGGAAGAGTTGATAATCTTATGGAAGATAGGATAATTATATTAGCGTGTTTCCCCGAAAATAAGACCCAACTGGAAAATAAGCCCTAGCATGATTTTTTTTTCAGGATGCTCGTAATATTAGTCCTACCTCCCCCCAAATAAGCCCCAGTTAAGATCGTCAGCCAGACAGGACGCATTTAGTACTGTATGTTCCCGAAAATAAGACCTAACTGGAAAATAAGGCCCAATACATCTTCTGAAGCAAAAATTAATCTAAAACCCAGTCTTATTTTCAGGGAAACCCGAGTATGTTCCAGTGGTAGATTGCCCCCGGTTCGGACTGGTTCACAAGAACCAGTAGTAAAACTGGCGCGAGGCTCCACCCACTGACCTGGATGTCATCATAAGTCATCTGAGCATGCGCAGAAGAGAGTGCGCATGTGCGAGCACAATGCAAACCGGTAGTAAAGGTAAGTAGAACCCACCCCTGATATGTTCATTTCAGATCATCAATGTGCTTTTAAGGATGAGTGCTATTTTTACTCAGCAACTATTAATTGCTAAAGTATAGGTAATCCTTGAGGTGCAACAGTTCTTTTAGTTCAAAATTACAAAGAGACTGAAAAAAGTGACTGATGACCCTTTTTCATGGTTATGACCACTGCAGCATCCCCATGGTCATGTGATCAAAATTCGGATGCAACTGGCCTGTACTTATGATGGTTACAATGTCCCGGGGTCATGTGATCACCCTTTGGGACCTTCTAACAAGCAAAGTCAATGGGGAAGTCAGCTTCACTTAACAACCCTGCTACTAATTTAACAAGTGCAGCGATTCACCTACCAACGGTGGGAGGAAAGGACATAAAATGGAGCAAAACATACTTAATGACTGTCTTGCTTAGCAATGGAAATGTTGGGCTCAATTGTGGTTCTAAGTCGAGGATTACCCATATTCAGTGATTTGTGAAATGGTACCTACCAAAATGAATCTAACCTCTCAATCAATAAATGGGGGTTGTGAAACCCACAAGAGGAAAATACATTCAAGGACTCTTAACAGGCAACAAAATAGAAGGACGTGCAACAAAGGGGAGAATGGAAAAATCCAGCCTGAAAAATGGATTATTTTTTTATTTTTCCTCTTTTTGACCACAGGACAAAAGCTGATTCTGTCCAAAGCTGCTTAAAAATAAACAAAGCAGCTTCTGGAGAGCCCTCACTCATTCCTAGTCTTTCCAAAAAAAGGAATTCAAAAAAAGGAGCTTAGATACCAAATTTCATCCCAATATAGTTCCGCTCATCCGCATAATGTTTATTCTTTATTCTTCCTTTAAAACAGGTACGACGTTGAAACTTCTGATCATTTTCTATTCGTTCCCACTGCGAAAAGCACCTAAGCAAAACGTTAACAGAGGATCCTATTGTCTATTCAATTGGTCCATCTATAAATTCTCGTGTCTGTTTGATTATTTGCAACCTTCTGTTGGGTGAAATGCTGCATCACTGGGCAATCGTTTCGGATGAACCAATGAACCGCAAATTGGCCAATTTACAGATTGCATCCAAAATCCAAGTGCCAAGACTCCCAGAGGATTGAATGTGGCAAAGGAGTGGCTGCTTCAGTGCTGATACGCCATTGTGGTCATGTGATTATCTTGTCCAACGCTCCCTGCCAGCTTCCTACAAGGAAACACTATGGGGAAGATATCAGGAAGTCAAAGGCCACTCTCACTCCTTTTTTGCCTGCCTGTGGTCATTCTGTTGCTCTGCTTAAGTAAGGAATTATTTCTGAGGTCATAGATTGTCTAGTTAAACAACAAAAGCAGAATGCGTGGCTAGAATATGGCAATAGCAATAAAACTTATATACCGCTTCACAGTGCTTTACAGTCCTCTCTAAGTGGTTTACAGAGTCAGCCTATTGCTCCCAACAATCTGGATCCTCATTTTACCAACCTCAGAAGGATGGAAGGTTGAGTCGACCTTGAGCTAGTCAGGATCGAACTCCAGACAGTGGGCAGAGTTGGCCTGCAGTACTGCATTCTAACCACTGCACCACCATGGCAAGGAAGGAAGGAAGGAAGGAAGGAGGGAGGGGGGGAGGGAGGGAAGGAAGGAAGGAAGGAAGGAAGGAAGGAAGGAAGGAAGGAAGGAAGGAAGGAAGGAAGGAAGGAATAGCAATAGCACTTAGACTTATATACGGCTTCATAGTGCTTTACAGCCCTCTCTAAGCGGTTCACAGAGTCAGCCTATTGCCCCCAACAATCTGGATCCTCATTTTACCGATTTCAGAAGGATGGAAGGCTGAGTCAAGTTTGAGCTGATCAGGATCGAACTCCTGACAGTCGGCAGAATTAGCCTGCAACACTACATTCTAACTACTGTGCCACCATGGCTCTATATATAAGGACTATGATATTGATTCCATAAATCCAAAGGTTTTATAATCAGTAAGATTTCTTTAAAAAATTGCTCTGGATTAGTGCTATTAATTTCTGTTTTTTCCCCCTTAGCAATCTTCTTATATTGTTATTTGGATGGTATTCTTAGCATTCTACATTTTCAGTTTTATTTCAGAATAAAATACAATCTGACACATAAAGAGAGGGATAATGCTCTCTAATTCCACCTCAACAAGGTTTTTAACAATCCAAGTATAACACGTCAATCTTGCATTTAGTAAGTGATGCAAAATTGCCTTTGAAATCAAAATAAAGTAAGCTGGTCATGACAAATTTTTCAGTGGAATAATCAACTTTGTATCGTTGCATTTGCAACTGCAGTCACAGGGCAAAAAGCTTGCAGAAATTCTTTACTTTCAATATGTTTTTAATTAATGCTGCTTAAAAGTAGTGAGTACATCCGAAAAATATTTGGAATAAAAGCTGCAAGAAGAAAAGTAAACGAGAACCCGTTAAAAAAAGCTGCATTGAGAAAATAGACATCCAACTCATGCATCAAAATTTACATTCATCTTCATTAAGAAAGACATTTGCTCATTATTTTGTGTTCGGTTAATCATGCATGCCTTCTGAATATACATAACTTACAACTTCATGAATGGATTGATTGAAGCCATCATCTTCAGTAAGGATTAACAAAATTATCAGTGCCATATAAACGTGATGTGAATTCCTTTCTTCAACATGATAAAGAATCTCAAGAATTGGCAAAACCTCAAGAAGGAAAAAAATTAGAGATAAATGCAAATTAATACTAGGATGATTGGAACAAAAAAATCCAGACTTTTATATTCTCCTGATTTTACCTAAAAACTTCGCCAGCTTGGTCTAATGGTCAAGGCGCCAGGCTAGAAACCTGGTGACTGGGAGTTCTAGTCCCGCTTTAGGCATGAAAGGCAGCTGGGTGACTTTTAGCCAATCACCAGGCGACTGTGAGTTCTAGTCCCACTTTAGGCATAAAATTGGCTGGGTGACTTTGGGCCAGTCCCTTTCTCCCAGCTCAACCCACATCACAGGGTTGTTGTTGTGGGGAAAATAGGAGGAGGAAGGGGAAGTATATACGTTTGAGTTGTTTATAAAAAATAAAAAAGGCAGGATATAAATCAATAAATAAAAAATAGATACCCCACCCAATTCGCTTAATTATTGCATTGCCAGTCCCAATTGTAGCCGCTAAATGAAGATTACCTGTAATGAACTTAACATTTACAATTGTTTTTTAAAAAGTACGTCAGAAAACGCCAAACTGGCAAAATATAAAGTATGATTCAGAAGCCAAGATATAACCCAACATTTTGTCAAGGATGCTTCATAGCAAGGGGGATTGTTTAAAAAAAAAAAAGTGGGTGGGGATGGATTTGAATCATTTTCTGTTTAAAGTCATTTAGGAAATAGGTAGTCCTTGACTTATGACTGGTTGCTTAGCCACCATTCCAAATTATGGCGGATCCCAAAAATGGGATTTACAACCCAATTTCGAAGTTCTGACATCTGCCTCCTCCATGGTCACATGATCACGTTCTGAGCCACATGAGCCACGATGGCGCAGTGTTAGAATGCAGTACTGCAGGCTTCTTCTGCTGACTGCCGGCTGCCTGCAATTTGGCAGTTCGAATTTTACCAGGCTCAAGGTTGACTCAGCCTTCCATCCTTCCGAGGTGGGTAAAATGAGGGCCCAGATTGTTGGGGGCAATAGGCTGACTCTGTAAACCGCTTAGAGACGGCTGTAAAGCACTGTGAAGCAGTATATAAGTCTAAGTGCTATTGCTATTCTGGGTATTCTGCAGTCAGCAGGCATTTATGGCTGTTTGCCGCATCCGACAATCACATGACCAAAACTTTGGAGGATTTTTCCTGGAAACCGGTGTGACTGAGGAATTCTGGGAGTTGAAGTCCACAAGTCTTAAAGTTGCCAAGGTTGGAGACCCCTGGCTTATAGCAATAGCACTTAGACTTATATACCGCCTCATAGTGCTTTACAGCCCTCTCTAAGCGATTCACAGAGTCAGCATTTTTTTTTTTTAATTTGGTTTATATGCCGCCCTTCTCCGGGGACTCAGGGCGGCTTACAATGCATTAAGCAATAGCCTTCATACTTTTGTATATTTATACAAAGTCAGCTTATTGCCCCCACAAACTGGGTCCTCAATTTACCTACCTTAGAAAGGATGGAAGGCTAAGTCAACCTTGAGCCTGGTGAGATTTGAACTTACAGTAATTGCAATATTGCTCCCAACAATCTTGCTCCTCATTTTACTGACCTCGGAATGATGGAAAGCTGAGTCAACCCCTGAACTGCTCAGAATCGATGCTGTTTACAGGTATAGAAAGAGTAAGTCGTGAGAGCTATTGGCTAGATTCATATTCTCTATTTCGTTCAAGAGCTCAAGGGGGCTTACACTGCAATCTCCATTCATGTAATCATATAACCTAATCCTAACCTGTGAGGTGGTTGGCTTAAAAACCCCAAATGAGGTTCGATGGCTGAGAAGAGACCAGAGTCTTGATTCCAACCCTCTCCTCAGTCATTACCCAACTCCTTAACCACTGAACATACCCAGCATCCTATAAGATCCCCACCTACCCTACCCATCAGCTGCCACTGTTAGGATACCTACAATCACTTCATTCACACGTCCAGAGAAGCAGCTATACTCGCCAGCGTCTAGTTCTCTCAGCAATTCAAGAAACCAACATTTCACAAGCGAGATTTCCTGTTCCATTTTTTGGTACTTGGTCAGTTGCACGCAGGACAAAAATATTTACCAGGTTTTCCATATCTGTCCGGGACAACATGTATGTTCGAACGTTGCTGTTCTGGTGCAAAAGAGTGTACAAGAGGAGGGTGGCATGGTCAGAGTTCTGCTGCTCACATAACGCGGTGTACAAACTGTTAAAATTGATCTGGAAAGCGTGAGGAGTTGGCGAAGACAAAGCTGTGCTATCTGGAAGGGGAAAACGAACAGCATCAAATGTAACAGTGCAATCTGTTTGACTCACTTTTCAGACTTTTCTTCCCATCTGGTCCCAATTGAACGAAGTTAGCCTTCATGGTGTGACTCGGTAGCCTTCAAACCGCAAAACTGACAGGCTTCGGCCTTGCCCTTTCCAGAGACTCTGTCCATCATTGTAGGGTTTAGGGAGATATTTCTTATTTATTGGCTCTGCGTTCATAGGAGGGACTGATATGAATATGAATCGCTTTAGGTCAACAGATGGAAGAGTGATTTAAAATACAGAATCTAATCGGGTTTTCATCCTATAACCTTCTAAACGGCCAAGAATCTCCCAGTGAAGTTTTACAAGAACCAGACTGCCCAGTTTTTGTTATGTCTGATTAAAGGCTATCGAAAAGTAGAACTGATAATGCTGATTAGCTGGAACAGCTGATCCAATTTAGGGATGGCAGCTTGTGACTAGAAAGGCCAATGATCTGATTCAGGCCAGGAAGGAACTGCATATTATCTCTTTGCAAGGATATATTCTCAACTCCCTTAGTTGCGAAACTAAAATGCGCACACAGAGGGCACTGATAGGAGAAATAAAAGTTGGTGGGAGGAAGAGTTCCTGCAACAAATGAGCCTCCTCTGAAAATTGCCTCCTGTTCAACCATTTCTTACCAGCAGAGCTGAATTCCTATTTTGATATCCAGACAGAGAGAAAACAAATTAAAAGGGGAAAGGAATTTATGGGGGAAATTAACATGGGAAGATGTCTCTTCCAAACCATTGCATCAACTTCCTAGAGTATGTTCACTCATAATTTATCTTATAAGCAAGGTTTAACCACGAAACTTAAACGGACCTTTGGCCATTTGCCCAAGAGAAGTCATTTTCACATAGATCAGTGAAAGTTGCTCTAAAACACGGGTGTCAAACTCAAGGCCAGTGGGTCGGATGCGGCCCATGGGGGCTTAGATCTGGCCTGCAGGGCTGCCCTGGAAACAGAGAAGGACTGGCCTGCAGTGCCTCTGCCAGCGAAAATGGAGCTCAGGAGGACTGCATATGGCGCTGCCTGGGTTCTGTTTTCAGCCATGATGACCTCCTGCAGTCCTCTGCCAGTGGAAATGGGGAGCCCCCCCCCCTTTTTTTTTTTTTGCTGGCAGAAGGCTGCAGGAGGCTGTCATGGCTGAAAACAGAGCCTCATTGAGTGATGTCGAGCTGGCCACGCCCACCCTGATCACACACATTTAGCTCAAATTGAGGAAAATCAGGAGATAAGTGTTATTCCCGGGAAAATTTCCACAGGAAATTGGCACTTTTAAACAGATGCATACCTTGTGTGTTCTTGAAGGACACAACGGATTGCTTATAAGGATTGGGTGTATCTGCAGCATCGGTCAGATTTACTAAGATGAGCAGCAACAACAGACTTTGATTAGCCAGAGGTGATGACTCTTCCTGTTGAGAAGCCCGCTTGCTTCCTACACCTCCTAATGTAAAGACTGTCCAGAGACCAGCTAAGTGAAGAGAGAGAAAAAATAGTTTAGTTTAATATTTGAATGACATTTAAGCTTAAATGTAATTTTGTAAAAAATTAAGAACTGGTAAAATAAAATAAAAAAAAACACCTTCCTGGAAGAAGCCAGCAGCAAACTACTTTCGTATTATTGTCAAAATTACACGGATGAGTCTAAGTAGTCACCAGGAATAAAGCTAAACTCAAAGAAAATCTGTTCTATCCAAGTTGAGACCAAACATGTCACCTTTCTGATATGGATTACTGATCAATAATAACCAAGAGCCAATATGGAATTCACTTGAACATTGGGAGCATATGACTATATTAAATAAGTAATTAAGTAGGCATGTAACCTATATCCACAAGCAAGGCATTGTATTATGTGAGAATACTATACCTGTAACTTTTAAGCTTTTATTTGGGGGAGGGTGAGAACCAGAGATGGTATTCAGCCGGTTCCTACCAGTTCAGGCGAACCGGTAGCGGAGATTGCGGGTGGGCCCGCCCCGCCCACTCGCCCAGGCACTATGCCTGGCATATTTAGGCATGTTTATGAGGCCGGGTGCATGCATGGAAGGTGCGTGTGCACGCAAAGCGAGCGTGCATGCGGCAAACTGGTGGTAACAAAATGTGAAACCCACCGCTGGGAGGATCTCAGTTCCAAAGCTGACCAAACAGAGGACATACCTCCAAATCAAATGCCGAATATTGCTTGAATGCATGGCATTTACAAGACTCTTCATTGCATAGCACAGTTATAAGCTCACCGCTGCCTCCTTAAATTAAGACTCTCAATTTCAAAC
Source organism: Pituophis catenifer annectens (assembly GCF_029215685.1). Taxonomy (NCBI): domain Eukaryota; kingdom Metazoa; phylum Chordata; class Lepidosauria; order Squamata; family Colubridae; genus Pituophis; species Pituophis catenifer. The sequence goes on along the minus strand of NW_027256882.1, from coordinate 285,484,635 downwards.
TGCAAATTTGGAAATGCAGAAAGGGGTCTATCATTTATAAGGCCAGAGATGAACATAAAGACAACTCTCTGGATGATGCCATGATTGCAGTGTAGATTGTAAAGCCATGCTGTCATCATAGCCTATCAAAAGTCAAGGCACACCGCTGTTCCACAGGATTTTTTTAGTAACTTCATGGTATATTAAACATATTGGTCAGCCTATCGATTACATGTTTTTTCCTGATGTGCAGAAAAGTAAGCCACGTTTTATGAAAGGCAGTAACAGAAACAGAGCGGGAAGGGATCTTGGAGGTCATCTAGTCCGCCTATACATTTCCAGACAAATGGCTGTCCAGTCTCTTCTTAAAAGCCTCCAGTGATGGGGCACCCACAACCTCTGAAGGCAAGCTAGTCCATTGGTTCAGGAGTGGGCAACTATGGCCGTTTTATGACTTGTGGACTTCAACTCCCAGAATTCCTGAGCCAGCAGCCCTTTAATAAGTCAGCGGCCATTCCTCATCAGTCAGTTAGGACTGAAGAAGCTTCTTGGATGAGAAGTGAAATGTTTTCAACAATTTTTTTTTAAAAAAACACCAAGCTGCCTTTTGGAAAAAGCACCCTGGGGAGATCCCATAGTGCCTTCTAAACCAGGGGTCTCCAACCTTGGCAACTTTAAAACTTGTGGACTTCAACTCCCGGCTTTGCTGGCTCAGGAATTCTGGGAATTGAAGTCCACAAGTCATAAAAGGGCCATAGTTGCCCAGTTCTGTTGATTGGCTGATTGTTCTAGGTTGCTTCTCTATGGTGGTTCCCCCACCATAGAGTCTCCTCCTAGCACGGCATTTTTCCTCTGCCGACTGGAAGTCGGTTCCTCCACCATAGAGTCTCCTCCTAGCGCGGCATCCTTTTTCCTCTACCTGTCCTAACCGAAAGTCCTATCAATTGTGGAGCCGACCAGCAACAAGGAGCTGCAGCAGAGGGATGAAAGAGCCACATGCGGCTCCAGAGCCGCGGGTTGCTGACCCCTGCACTAGACTATGCATACCCAATTTTTACCCAGACAAAGGTTTTGATAATGGAAAACACTTAGGACAGTAGTTTGTACCGCTGTCTAAAATTGCATTACAAGAAATTTGTGAAAAGTACACGTCAGAAAAAGTGCATACAAAATGAAATGATAATTTTTCAAGTAAATCCGGTGGAGGGGGTGATTGCCATGGAAATGGGTAAAAAGAAGCTCTTGTTTGAGAGATGAAAAACTGAATCCAACATCCCAAAATAAGTATGTCATTCTAGAATGGGCTCATCATGCACTCCACAGGCATAGCGTTAGCAGTTTATTAACTATACAGACAATGGAGAAGCAAGCGTTGAATTTGCAAGCATGACAATGGATTTTTCAAATGAATTTCTATTCAAAATGCATGTCCATTTAGATCAGTGTTTTTTTCAAACTTGGAAACTTTACAACGTGTGGACTTCAACTCCCAGAATTTCCCAGCCAGCAGAGAAGAGGCTAGTAATCTCTTAATCTCATTTCAAAATTATTCTCCATCTACTCTCTCAGTTCAGTCCAGTCTAGAAGTTCCTATCAGAATCTGACAGATTCTGCCAAAATAAGGAGATAGGAACTGTGTGATTTTTTAAAAACAATATAGCATATTTTTTATTCAGGAATTTCAAGAATTTTGAAGTTGAATTTTCAAGAAATATATCAGACCAACCTAGGGTAAACTATTAAAAGTCCCCCAGTTTTTCTTTTCATTTTGAAAACACATCCTTATCTTACCTTCATCCTCTTATTGCAAAGGTCAATTCTGATCACTTTATTTCTGGAAGTTATAGATCAGGGGTGTCAAAATCAAGGGCCGCAGGCCTGATCTAGCCCACAGGGTGCTTATTTATTATTTATTTAGTTCAATTTATTATTTCAATTTATTATTTCAATTTATTAGTTCAATTTATATGCCGCCCTCCTCTGAAGACTCAGGGCGGCTTACAATGCACTTATAGCAATAGCCTTCATTCTTTTGTATATACCTGCTTATTAGGGCTTTTGCCCCCCCCCATAGGTGGTGTTTCTACAAAATCAGCTTATTGCCCCCTCAATTTACCTACCTCGGAAGGATGGAAGGCTGAGTCAACCTTGAGCCTGGTGAGATTTGAACTCGCACTAATTGCAGGCAGCTGGCAGCTAAGTGCTACATAACAGCACTTAATCCGCTGCACCACCAAGGCTCTAGATTTGATCTGTGGGGCTGCCCTGGAAACAGCAAAGGACCGGTCCATGGTGCCTCCGCCAGTAAAAGTGGAGCTCGGGGGAGCTGCGTGCGCCCCCCCCCCCGAGCTCCATTTTCGCTGGCAGAAGGCTATCAAAACAAACTAAAAACAAAACAAAAGGAGAAATGTTTCCCCTTTTGCATTTGAGCATGCAAGAAGGGACAGGAAAGGAGAAAGGAAAAGAGGAAAGAGAAAGAAAAGGAAGAAAAGATGGGAAGAGAGCAAGGAAGGAAAAATAGGGAAAGAGGTGAAGGAAGAAGAAAAGGAAGGAAGGAAGGAAGGAAGGAAGGAAGGAAGGAAGGAAGGAAGGAAGGAAGGAAGGAGGGAGATTATAATGAGAGTGAGGGAGGGTCTGAGGGAAGTCCTGCCTTAGCACTTGGCCACCACAGGTGCCCCCCCCCCCCCCGACACAAGTGACATCGAGCTGGCATGTCCATCTTGGCCCCTCCCCCAGCCCCTCCCCCAAGATCAAACCCAACCCTGATGTGGCCCTCAATGAAATCGAGTTTGACACCCCTGTTATAGATAATCAACTCCAACCAGAGATCATATTTTATAATATATGTAAAATGTCCATGGCTGAAGACATGATAAACGGATTTTCCTTCTTTGGAAAATTTATAAGCATGAAGTACTTAATTGCACTGCACACAAAGCTGGCCCGTGATTGTGTATCAAAATGCTGACCCATTTGCCAAACCACGGCGTTCAAAAATGGAAGCGTCTGGCTGGCCACTGTGAGAACCGGGGTGCTGGAAGAGATTAAAAATGTGCTAAAATTCCCTCCCTTCCACTTGGCAGAATCATTTGTCTCCTGTGAAAAGAGAACTGGAGGCAGAATTTTTTTGGGATGTGTGTGTGAGTTTCTGAGGGGGTGGGGGGTTGAGGCTTGGCCTGGCTTGGTTTTAAAGAAAGGGTCACTAAGGATTTAAACAAGTTTTTGTATGGGCCTTGTAGATTTGAACAGTCCTTCAAATGGAGCTGGGTTTTTTTTTTTTTTTAAATGCCTAAATGCATCTTCAAGGAGAAGGAAGGGGGGGAGGAGGAGGAGGAGGAGGAGGAGGAGGAGAAAGAAAAGAAGGAGGAGGAGGAGAAGGAGGAGGAGGAGAAGAAGGTGAAGGAGAAAGAGAAGGAGGAGAAGGAGGAGGAGGAGGAGGAGGAGGAGGAGGAGGAGGAGGAGGAGGAGGAGGAGGAGGAGGAGGAGGAGGAGAAGAAGAAGAAGAAGAAGAAGAAGAAGGAGAAGAAGAAGGAGAAGAAGAAGAAGAAGAAGAAGAAGAAGAAGAAGAAGAAGAAGAAGAAGAAGAAGAAGAAGAAGAAGAAGAAGAAGAAGAAGAAGAAGAAGAAGAAGAAGAAGAAGAAGAAGAAGAAGAAGGATGTTTCCTGGCTGTGTTAATTCTCTGGGTTGCTCTCCTTCTGGTGGCAAGTATTTGTGCCAAGATTAGGGAGACTGAAGAGGCCTTCACGAGCACCGGCTGTGCCATCGTTTTTTTAAGTCAATTTGTCCAACTGCCTGAGGCACGCGGACTCCCTAGGCAAGAAAACAAATAGCTGCACAGATATATCAAGGAAGCCCGTTTTTAAAACTCCCATCGTCCAGGTATCGTAATCACAAGGTGAGATGCTACGCGAGCTCTTCCTCATGTTCAGACATATACAGGTAGCCCTCGAGTTACAACCGTTCATTTAGTGACCGTTCGAAGTTACGACGGCACTGAAAAAAAGCGACTTACGACCATTTTTCACACTTACAACCTTTGTGGCATCCCTGTGGTCACCTGATCAAAATTCAGACACTTGGCAAGTGTCTCATACTTATGACCGTTGCCGTGCCCCAAGGTCACGTGATCCCCTTTTTGCGAACTTCTGACAAGCAAAGTCAACGGGGAAGCCAGATTCACGGAATAACCGAGTTTTTTTTTTTAAATCGAATTTATATACCGCACCTTCTTCCGAGGGACTCAGGGCGGTGTACAGCCAGCTAAAAACATACAATACAAACATTAAAAACAATTAAAAGGATATATATTAATTTGGCCCCAATTTAAAATGACAAACCAGTTAAAAATGTTTTAAAAAAATGTTATGTTAAGCCAGCCCGGCTTGCTGGAAAAAGAAAGTTTTAAGGGCACGGCGGAAGGCACCGAGGTCTTGAATTCTCCTTATCTCTGGGGGCAGCTGATTCCAGAGGGTAGGTGCCCCCACAGAGAAGGCCCTCCCCCTGGGGGTCACCAGCCTTCATTGTTTGGCTGATGGCACCCCAAGGAGGCCCTCTCTGTGGGAGCGCACAGGTCGGTGGGAGGTCATTGGTATCAGCAGGTGGTCTCGAAGATAACTAGGTCCTATGCCATGGAGCGCTTTAAAGGTGGTGACCAACACCTTGAAGCGCACCCGGAAGACCACTGGGAGCCAGTGCAGCTCGCGCAGGAGCGGTGTTATGTGGGAGTGCCAGGCAGCTCCCGTAATTACCCGCGCGGCCGCATTCTGGACCTGTTGGAGCCTCCGGGTGCTCCTCAAGGGGAGCCCCATGTAGAGAGGGTTGCAGAGTTACTAACGTTATCAACAACAGATTCACTTAACTGTGGCAAGCAAGGCCTAAAATGGGGCAAAAGAAATGTCTCACTTAACAACAGACATTTTGGGCTCAGTTGTGGTGGCAAGTCGAGGACTACCTGTAAAATAGTTTTGCTACTCTAATACAGAACCTGAAAAATGGTTGGACTAGGTGGCTCAAGTAGCTAAGACATTGAGCTTGTGGGACAGAAAGGTCAGTAGTTCGGCGGTTCGAATCCCTAGTACAGGTCTCCTGCGTGAGCAGGGGGTTGGACTAGATGACTTCTAAGGTCCCTTCCAATTTTAATTACCTAATGTGGCTACAAAGACGAACAGCGACGCCACACGGTTTTCAAAAGAGCGTCCTAAATTTTGCAACGGCTTTTACCAGGATTTTTACAGTGGCTGCATTGTACAGTGTTAAAACGTTCAAGCTTAAACCGGGGCATTTGACGAAAGATAATTGACCAATACCAGTTGGCAAAACAGAAAAGGGACAACAGAAAACTAATTGTGAAAGGATTGTTTCTGGGCGACACGAAGTCTGGCAAAATTAAGACCAGGAAAATTAAGCTTTAAATAATACTTGAATGCGGGGTAGATTGGCTTTGCTTGGAGATATTAGCACACGAGCAGTTTTCATGCGAAGAGGACAAGATTTAAATGTATTTACACAAGCTTTAAATAGCAACAGCGTTTTACTTTGATTATGTCAAACCGGAGACTGAGGTGGCCTTGGATAAGTCCAGCGATTCTTTGGTGGAAAAGAAAAGGAAAAGAGCAATTTTGGGTTTTTGTTTTTTTTTAAATGTTTGAGAATGTGGTACTCTCTGCAGGCCATCTCTGCCAGCTTCTTTTGCTGCCATAAAACTACATGTGATATCGCTGTTCCTATACTTAATGAGGAACCTCTTGCTGACCTTAAATGATCCTGAGGCTGTCCACATTTTTGAAGAACTTGACCCATGATTGTGAAATCTGGCTTATTCTTAAAAGAATCGGGTAACAGAATAAAGAGCCTTGGTGGTGCAGCGGACTAAAGTGCTGTTAAGTAGCACTTAGCTGCCAGCTGCCTGCAATTACTGCGAGTTCAAATCTCACCAGGCTCAAGGTTGACTCAGCCTTCCATCCTTCCGAGGTAGGTAAAATGAGGACCCAGTTTGTGGGGGCAATAAGCTGACTTTGTATAAAAAAAAACCACCGCTTAGGGGGGCCGAAAGCCCTACTAAGCAGGTATATACAAAAGAATGAAGGCTATTGCTTAACGCATTGTAAGCTGCCCTGAGTCTCCGGAGAAGGGCGGTATATAAATTGAACCAACCAACCAACCAACTAACCAACCAACAACCAATAAATAAATAAATAAATAACAGAGTTGGAAGGGATCTTGGAGGACTTCTAGTCCAACCCTCTGCTCACGCAGGAAACGCTATTCCATTTCAGACAAATGGCTGTCCAATCTCGTCGTAAAAACCTCCAGTGTTGGAGCACTCACAACTTCTGGAGGCAAGCCATTCCACTGATTGATTGTTCTAACTTTCAGGAAAATGTGTCAAACATTAGGAAGCAGATTTGGTGAAAACTATGCTTTGTGGCTGATATGCCAATCAAAGAATAGAATAGAATAGAGTGGAGTGGAGTGGAGTGGAGTGGAGTGGAGTGGAGTGGAGTGGAGTGGAGGGTAGGGTAGGGTAGGGTAGGGTAGGGTAGGGTAGGGTAGGGTAGGGTAGGGTAGGGTAGAGTAGAATAGAATAGAATAGAATAGAATAGAATAGAATAGAATAGAATAGAATAGAATAGAATAGAATAGAATAGAATAGAATAGAATAGAATAGAATAGAATAGAATAGAATAGAATAGAATTCTTTATTGGCCAAGTGTGATTGGACACACAAGGAATTTGTCTTGGTGAATACGCTCTCGATGTACATCAAAGAAAAGATACATTTGTCAAGAATAATAAGGTACAAGCAGGATTAAGCAATGTTCCTGCTTCCCTGGTATCCACCAGCCACTCATCTCATTTGTCAGATGGAATCAATTCATTAAACGAAATTGAACTTTTATGACAATGGAATCTTTTTTTCCCAAGTTCATGTGGTAGAACTGGAAAAAGCTGGACTGTTTTACTAAACAGCAGAGAGGTGCTGTGCTTGCATAATTTCTGAAGTGTTTCCCCCAATGTGTATCTGAGTTGTGTGTGTGTTCAGGTGCTTTCTTTTACTTTTTAAAAAAAAGTCAGCTAAACATGCTGCAAAGAAAAGCAACACCTTTATCAAAAGCAACACAATCGCCATTATTTGTAAGGATGTCTCCCAGTTTCACACCACTAAAAGCACAACTGCAAAGCACTGCAGTAAATAGAAAATATACAGAGATGGAAAGAAACTGGGCAAATAATTCTCCAAAAGGCTGAAACGGAAGAGGAAACTACAATAAAATATTCCAGAAATATAGAAGTCCTCAATTTACAACCATTTGTTTAGTGACTGAGGTTCTGAAAAAAGCAACTTTTTAATATAATATGAGGGTCTGTTAATATAATATAACAGGCCCTCATACTTAAAACCACACCAGCATCCCCACAATCATGAGATCAAAATTGTGAGCGCTTGGCAACCAGCATGTATTGTCAGCTTCTGACAAGCTTCTGTCATTGGGGGAAGTTGGATTCATTTAACAACCACATGATCCACTTAACAACCACAATGATTTACTTAACAACTGTGGCGAAAAGGTCACAAAATCAGACAAAATTCACTGTACAACTTGCCTTGCTTAGCAACAGAAATTTTGGTTCTAAATGTGGTTCTAAAAGTTGAGGACTACCTGTATGGATATTGTTAAGAAACCTCAATGACCTGAAAATTGTAAGGAATGCTAAATACACCATCAAGGGCTTTTTTTTTCTTTTTTTGGAGTAAAGAATAACTACCGTGTTTTACCGAAAAGAAGACCCTGTCTTATATTTTTTTGAACCCCAAAATAAGCGCTTGGCCTTATTTTTGGGGAGGTCTTATTATTTTGGGGCGCGTGGAGCAAGTCGGGGTTACTCTTGCCGTCTTACCTGATTTCCAACTCTGTCTCCCTAACCCTAACGCATGCGGTTAAATATTTTCATGGAAGGCTTATTTTCGGGAAGGGCTTATTTTAGCACATGCGCTCAAAAGCCCGATTGGGCCTATTATCCGGGGAGGTCTTATTTTGTCCAAAACAGGATTCCACCCCGCAGACAAGAGTTTGTACCGACCAGGAGCTAAGTCTTTGGACTCCAAAGTCCTTTTCTATTTCTTTTACTCTGGTCTCTTAATACAGTTGATAATAATCTCTTTAATAATCCCTTCCACCTCTGTTATTCAGCATTAGTCGTAATACAGTATTAATCTACATGGTTCCCTCTCTCTTGCCTGCTCATGCTTGTAAAACTACGTGTTTTCCTTCAGCAAAATAAGCATTAGGAGGTAATGGGATGCAAGCAGTTAGACCCAAGTGGAAAGAAAGAAAATAGGTACTGCAAATTACCCACTTGAATTGCACTCTTGACATGTTTATTTAAGGAACTGGAATCAGGAGCCATCCAAGCCTGAGGAAGAATAAATCTGCCAGAAAGTCAGCTATTTCTAAGGCCTCTTTCATCAGATAAGAAATGTCTGCCTAAGTTACTAAGTCAAGTATGAGACACACAGAGCAGATTCAACTAGGCCAAGGTTTTTCGACTTTGGTCACTTGAAGATGGGTGGACTTCAAATCCCAGAATTCCCCAGCCAGGGGGCTGGGGAATTCTGGGAGTTGAAGTCCACCCATCTTCAAGTGACTAAGGCTGAGAAACACTGAAGTGACTAGGCCAGGGGTTTCAAACTCGTGGCCCGCGGCCCGAATGCATCATGTGCAGGCCACGCCCATCCCCAGTTTAGTGAAGGGAAAAGTCATGATACGTCATGTGACGATGACGTGATGATGTGAATTTGACACCCTTGGACTAGGCGCCAGTGATAGCTAACCTTTTTGCCTTTGCGTGCCCACACCCATAATTCAATGCGCCCTGCCCCCCCATATGTGCCTGTGACCCCCCTTCCCCATGCTCCCCCCGCTTTTGGCATGCGATGGCACGGTGGGCCTGTTTTTTGCCCTCCCTAGGCTCCAGAGGCTTTCTAGGAGCCTGGGTAGGGAGAAAACGGCCTTCCCCACCCACTCCCAGAGGCCCTCCGGAGGCCAGAAACGGCCCGTTTCCCGACTTCCGGTGGACCCGGAAGGCCCGAAAATCAGCTGGGGAGTTGAGCTAGGGCAATGCTTGTATGCCCACAGATATGGCTCTGTGTGCCACCTGTGGCACGCGTGCCATAGGTTCGCCATCACGGGACTAGGCCATTCAGCAAACAGCAGCTATGCACCCCACAATATGCAGGATATTTATTAGAAACTGTTTGTAGATTCCCCAATTAAATTTGATTTTTTTAAATTAATGCTCCAAACCTCAGGAAGATGTAGAATCTCTCACATTTTCAAAGTTCTTACCTGAAAATCTCAAGAAATTAGGATGAAAATACCAAAGGTGTTAAGATCTCAAGGGACAAAACCAATCTCTTGCAACATTCTGGATTGTTTCATCCTTTCTATGGCACGGTATCACACAGTGCCCTCCCCAAAATTTGCTACCCCCTAATTAAACTATCAATTGAGGGACGTCTTAATAATTGCATTTCTGAGCCCAAGCACAAAGATAAGCACCATGGTTTCCACCAGGGAGATAAAAAAAGAATTCTGTTCTTTCTCCCAGCCACTTCAGCGGAATCTGCGTCTCTCAACAGATCTGAAGAATGTAACGTTCCCAAGAAGGATAGATTAAATTTCCCTCCAGAAAACAGTATTTCCCAGACTTACTCTTGTCCCCCTTTATGGCATCACACCAGTCCCTAGACTGCAGGAGGAGGAGAGACACAATTCCCTCCGTTCTGCTCACCTACACATCTTAACAACTGTGGCAAGAGAGGTCATAAAAAGGGGGCAAAACTCGCTTAACAACTGTCTCGCTTAGCCGCAGAAAGTTTGGGCTCAAAATTGCGGTCGTAAGTCGAGGACTACTTGCAGATTGCAAGAGCTGATCTAAACACACACAAACACACACACACTCAATGCAATAATCCTGTGTTTTTTAGACTGTACGAAGGTCAACTCCATTTCCCTAAAAAGGAATACTCTTGAAGTCATTTGTGGTCATAAATTGAGGACTACCTGCGGATTGCAGGAGTTGATCTAAACACACACACAAAAACACACACACGCTCAATGCAATAATCCTGCGCTTTTTAGCCTGTACGAAGGTCACTTCCCTTTCCCTACTCAAGGAATACTCCGGAGGCTTGTTCCCGAGCCAAGAATTTGCTTTTCCACCATATTTTTACATATTTCGTAGGAGAAAATACTCCGTTGTCATTCCGCTCTCAAACATTTATTCCTTATGTGAGCATAACTGTTGTCAGTTTCAGTTAACGTCATGCGAGAGAACGGGATAAGCCGGTATCTCTGCCAAGTTGTCTGGATCATGCATCCTCTGGCACGGCCGTTTCCAGAACGAAGAGCTGACAGGGTGAGTTAAGATAGGGAGGTCTTGTGACCGACCCCTGCACATCAGTGGCACCAGCGAGGCTAGACCAAGGCTCCGGCTTCTCGGCTTTGGCATGCTTGTTTCCTGACTGACTGGACATATTTGCTCACCGGCCAACTCTGTTCCTAGCTGCTTTTCCCCCGTGCCCCCCCTTCTCTCTCTCTTTCTCGCGCTCGCTCTCTTCTGCAAGCCCAATCCCTTTTGCTCCTATAATCGCAACTGCACCAAAGGAGGGGTTTTGTCCTATCACTTTTAACACATAATTTCAGGCTTCGTAACGTAAACACCATTAAAGGTTGGAGGATATAGACAGCTTGCTAATTAGGCTGACATTTCAACCTTTTTTTTTTTTAAGCATGTGGCCTTCTGTAAGAAGCACTGCTGAGAGAGTAATGACCTCAAGAGGAAGAAACGTTATTTTTTAAAAAAATCAGCCATATACATTACGCTGTTAGATAAATTTGATATACCGTGTATGCACACATGTCCTCTTAGAAGCAAATCAGTTCAGCTGTTATGCCAGGCAACAAGGGGACACCAAGACTAATTCCTTTTGCAACAATGGGCAGGGGTCAACGGTGAGATTCACTTACGTTCCCTAAAGATAAAGGTAAAGGTTCCCCTGCACATGCGTACTAGCCGTTCCTGACTCTACGGGGCGGTGCTCATCTCCGTTTCAAAGCCAAAGAGCCAGAGCTCTTCGAAGACGTCTCCGTGGTCATGTGGCCGGCATGACTCAACGCCAAAGGTGCACGGAACCCTGTTACCTTCCCACCAAAGGGGGTCCCTATTTTTCTACTTGCATTTTTTTACGTGCTTTCTAACTGCTAGGTTGGCAGAAACTGGGACAAGTAATGGGAGCTCACCCCATTACGTGGCACTCGGGATTCGAACCGCTGAACTGCCGACCTTTCGATCGACAAGCTCAGCATTTTAGCCACTGAGTCACCACGTCCCTTTTACCTTCCCTACCGGTTCGCAAATGTGAGAGCGCTCTGTGCATGCACAGTGCTTGCGCATTATGTCCGGGTGGGTAGGCGGAGCCTCCCACAATCGCCGCTACCAGTTTGCCTGATCTGGAGAGAACCGGCTGAATCCCACCGCTGGCAGGGATCCCTTGTGCCTACTTTGTTTTAAAAAAACTTTTACTATAAATGTTTGGCTTTACTTTGTTTTATCCCAGTTTCATATTGTCTTCATTGTTATTCGTCTTAGCATGAATGTCCTTGGCAATTAAGTAATAGGAAGCTAATACAGGTAGTCCTTGACTTACAACAGTTCATTTAGTGACCATTCAAAGTTACAACAGCACTGGGGGAAAAAGTGACATTTTTCACACTGATGAATTTTGTAGCATCCCCATGGTCATGTGATCAAAATTCAGATGCTTGGCAACTGGCATGTATTTATGACGGTTGCAGTGTCCCAAGATCATGTGATCAACTTTTGCAATCTTTTGACAAGCAAAATCAATGGGGAAGCCAGATTCACTTAACAACCATGTTACTGATTTAATTAATTAACTTGTGGCAAGAAACATCATAAAACTTACTTAACAACTGTCTCACTCAGAAACAGAAATTTTGGGCTCAATTATGGCTGTAAGTCGAGGACTAGCTACACAAGAAACATATTTACCGTATTTTTCGGAGTATAAGACACACCTTTTTTCCCCCCTAAAAGGGGGTGAAAATTTAGGTGCGTCTTATACACTGAATGTAGCTCTGCCCACCCACTGGCCCCCACCCTTTGGCCTCTGCCTCGCAGCAGTTAGCTCCTTGCAAGCAAACAGCAAGAAAAAACAGCTCTTTTCAGCTTCAGCACAGCCTACTTAGCACAAGTTGATTGGATCTGCATCCCGACTCTCAGCTGATTTGCTCTCAGCTGTTTTGCGCAGGGCTCTGCTGCTTGCTGCAAAGAGGTAAATTGCTGGAACAGTTTTTTTCCCCTTGTGCTAATCAATCTATGCTGAAAACAAAAATGAAAGTACAGCAGGCTGTTTGCTGTTTGCTTAAGGAGGCAAAATTGCTCAGAAGCAGAGGGAGATCTCTTTTTCTTCTTTTCCTCACCAAAAAAGATAGGTGCGTCTTACACTCCAGTGTGTCTTATACTCCGAAAAATACGGTAATACGCAAGATAGTACTTGACACTATAGGGCACTGCACATCAGAACTAAACCCAAGGACCGTTCCCCCCCATGTCATCACTCTGCTAAACAACTGATTCCCACAACACTATCAAACTATCTAGAAAGGCAGTATTGCCATCATTATTCGCATTTTCCCTATTACTTACCTCCTTATCTTCTTATGACTATAACTTGTCGCTTGTATCTTACAATTTAAATTGTTTACTTAGCATCCTAGTGTGATTTATGTTGATTGTCATAACTATCACTAAGTGTTGTATCTAATGTTTTATGATGAATGCATTTTTACAATTACTATGATACTGATCTATCGCTATTGTTGTATGTACACTGAGAGCTTATACACCGGAGACAAATTCCTTGTGTGTCTAATCACACTTGGCCAATAAAGAATTCAACTCAACTCAACTCAACTCAACTCAACTCAACTCAACTCAACTCAACTCAACTCAACTCAACTCAACTATTCTATTCTATTCTATTCTATTCTATTCTATTCTATTCTATTCTATTCTATTCTATTCTATTCTATTCTATTCTATTCTATTCTATTCTATTCTTGGATTTACTGTCATATAGAATAGTAAAATTGATTCTTTTCTGAATGGCTCTAGGACATCTATTTATTATTTCCAGGTTTTATAGGCCACTCCAGCTGAGTGTAACTCTGCAGAGTCTTAGTTACATAAGCAACAGGATGTTCAGTGTGAAAACTGAACAGCAGAATAATAGAGTTCGAAGGGACCTTCCAGTCCAATCCTCTGTTCAGGCAGGAAACCTTATACCCGTGATGGCAAACCTCTGGCACGCGTGCCACAGGTGGCACACGTAGCCATATCAGTGGGCATGCGAACTCAGCTCCGGTGCGCATGTGCACACTGGCCAGCTGATTTTTAGGTCTTCTGGGTCCACCAGAAGTAGGAAAACAGGCTGTTTCCTGCCTCTGGAAGGCCTGGGGGTGGGGAGTGGGGAAGGCCCGTTTTTCTTTCTCACTTGGCTCCAGGGCCTCTCTAAGAATCTGGGGAGGGCAACAACGGCCTTCCCCACCCCCCGGAGGTCTTCCAGAGGCCGAAAACACCCCGTTTGGGAACTTCCAGTCCCACCAGAAGTTGTCAAATGGGGCGTTTTTGGCCTCCGAAGAACCTCTGGAGGGGGGAGGCCATTTTCGCCCTCCCCCGACTCCTAGAGAGGCCCTGGAGCCAGATGAGAAATAAAAACAGGCCTACTAGGCCATCGTGTGCCAGGAGCAGGGGGAGGGGGGTTACACACACATGCGCGGGGCGGGACGTATAGAATTCTGGGTCTGGGCACACGCGTGCACAACCCCCTCCGCCCCCCCTCCTGGCACGCGATGGCAAAAAGGTTAGCCATCACTGCCCTATACCATTTGAGACAAATGGTTAGCCAACATCTTCTTAAAAACTTCCAGTGTTGGAGCATTTACAGTTTCCGGAGGCAAGTTGTTCCACTGATCAATTGTTCTCACTGTCAGGAAATTTCTCCTTAGTTCCTTGAAACTAATCCTTGATTAGTTTCCACCCGTTGCTTTTTGTCCTGTCCTCAGGTGCTTTGGAGAATAGCTTGACTCCCTCTTCTTTGTGGCAGCCCCTGAGATATCGGAAGACTGCTATCATGTCTCCCCTAGACCTTCTTTTCATTAAACTAGACATACCCAGTTCCTGCAACCGTTCTTCATACTCTCACATCGAGTTCTCATTTGTGAAGAGAGAAAGAATTGGGTTGCTGCCTGAAGATGTAGAAACATGTTACAGGGGAAGTTTGCAGTATACTATAACACTACTACAGAAGAAGAAATGTAAATTACAACTTAGAAAATTATCTTTTTTTTTTTTCATTGTTCACTTAATTAGAATGAAGTAATAGGAAAATCATCATTGCAATCTTTACATGCCAAGGGTAAATTGTAAGCTGAATTTTGAAAGCTTCCATCTGCCTTAGTTGGCAAAGCCTTCCTCTAAAATCTATTCAATTTTCACTGAATTTCAAATCCATTAATTTATAGTTTAAGATGTCCTCATAACAGAAGATCTTTCCAAAAATCACACATTCCATAAACTCAGCTCTTTAATTTTCAGTCATGCAAAGTTCTGGCAAATCACAGCCCTGCTGAAAATATTCCATCCGATCACGTGACTTTCAGAAGGCAAAACTTAATGCTAATGGATACTGGCAACGGGGATTAAGAATAAAACTAATAGTACAAGCCCAGCTATGCAAACAAAACTTCACATCAAACAGGAATAGAAAGAAAAAGAACAGGAATATACCATTTTGGTCCAACGGTTGCAACTGAGCTACACGGATTTGTTTTTTTTTTTAAATAAAAACCACTTTGCTTTACTAAATGCAATTATATAAATGCTGTAGTTGGCTACAAAACACAGGACAACCGACACAAATCTACTGCTATGCAAGGATAAGGTCCAGTAAAAACAACTTAAAATTATAACTATGGAGAAAAATGAAGGAGTTCCTTCATCTTTTGCCATAGAAGATAGAAACCGTTGCTGGAAATCAACCAAGGAGGACTTAAGAAAGATGCTAGATCACATCATACAAGCATACAGTAGAAGACGTCATTTTGACCGCAGAGTTGAACTTATCAGGGCAGGATTTACACCAGATGATTATCTACAATCCACTTAAACACATTTAGTAAAGCAGAATTATTAAAAGTACAGAAAGAATTCTGCAAAAAATATAGAGGACACGTAAGGGAACACTATACAGGCAGTCCTCGGCTTACAACCACAATTGAGCCCCACATTTCTGTTGCTATACAGCCAGTTGTTAAGTGAGTTTTGCCCCATTTTACGACTTTTCTTGCCATAGTTGTTAAGCGAGTCTCTGCTTGTTGTTACGTTAGTCACATGTTTATTAACTGATTCTGACTTCCCCATTGACTTTGCTTGTCAGACGTTCGCAAAAGGGCATCCCATGACCCCGGGACACTGCGACCGTCATAAATATGAGTCAGTTACCAAGCAACTGAATTTTAATCACGTGACCTTCAGCTCCAGGGTGATGGGATTAAGACATGGCCATTCAGGACATAATAGGACCATCTAGCAGAAAACATAGAGCCCATTGCATTGCAATCTCCTAAGGACATTGCATCATCCAGCAAACTTCAACCAAACTTATCTCAGACAAACATGACCCCACATGGCCCCGTGGGAGTCTGACAACAGCCAATAGAATACAAGTTCTTGCCCAGGGACAGGAAGTTCAAGGGCAAAGCCCAAGAGAAGGTGTAAAAGCCACCCTTTCTTAACTCCATGTGGTCAGCTACCCAGAATCACATGTGCTTGGTGGTTTCTGCTTCATCAATAAATGGGCCCTCTTTCCAATCAGTCTCCAGCCTCCATTTTGTCTCCCAATGCCTTTCTCCTGGCTTGGAACTGAACCAGATGGATATTTCTTCCAACAAGAGAATGCATGGAATAGAGGAAAAACCTTTAAATACATCGTGTATTTTATGTACCTCCTGCTCTTTCATGAGATTCTTAGTGGCCTCCGTCTCAATCTGATCAAGCCCATCAGCTCAGCTTCTGAAATACTAAACCATTCAGTCTCTCCAAACTATCTCTGGGCCCTTCAACAAAACAAGTTTTCCAAAACCACACACACGATCCAAAAAGATGAAGCAAGTAACGTTTCTCTGAAGCCCTTGATGACTGCAGTGGAACATATTTCTTCCCCAGTTATAACTGCCTTCTCTTGATATATTTTGTTTTCTTTAACATTTTTTCTATCTGTCAGAAGCTCAGAGTGGCTATGGAGTTGGGCAGCCTTAAAAGTTAACAAATTACAAAGTATGTTTGCAGGACAAAAACTCTCAAAACACAGCAAGCAAAATTACCGTCATATCAAGGGTGCTTTTGCATATGCTTTCGTAAATACATTTTTGAGCAATTAAAAGGAGTGGGGCTATTCTGAGTTTGAGCAGGAAGAGAATGGAAGCAAGTAAAAAAAAGGAAGAGAGGAAGAATGAAAAGAGGGCTGTGGAGGCATCTGACACTCTTCTAAAATACTATCTTTATAAGCGAGGCTTCTAATTAGTCTGGCTGCAATGTTTTTCTCATATGGAACCAGCGTTTCTTTAAATTAATTTCAGAAACTAAATGGGATGGGGAAATGAGAAGCTGGGAGAAGGCAGGACTGGAGACTCTCAACAAAATCCCTTCTATTTAGATCCATCAATCATGTTCCTTCTCTGTTTTCTGCTAAAATATTGTAGGAAGTTAGCACCTCACCCCTCTCCTAGGAAAAGGAGATATTTTAGGAAATATTAAAAGGGCAGAATATTTCCCCTAAAAGGGAGGCAGAAACTCATCCTCCCACCTTTGTCGATGGGCCATTAAGGCCTGGGCCAATCTATTCCACATAGCAAAGCTCTACCTCCTTCAGGCAGAGCCATAGTAGGAATTGCCCAAAGCCCTTTCGTTACATCATCACCCAGCAAGAGTCAACCAAGCCTGGGACTCAAAAGGACAACCTACAAAGTTACCCCTGCGTGGCCCCATGGGAGTCTGACAACCAATCAGAACACAAGCTCAAATTCAAAGCCCAACAGAGGGCATAAAACCCAGGCGCTCTCAGCATCTCTGTCCTTTTTCTGCCCAGGATCTCAAGATATGTGATCCTTCTCATCAATAGACCTTCTTTCCAAGCAACTTCCATGAATCCAGTGTCTTTTTCCCCACTTGGAACTGAACCCAGATGGACATTTCTTCCAACAATATAATGCATGTCATCTTCTTCCTTCTTTCACTCCACTATGCTAACCCCCGAAAATAAGGCAAGTTAGTAAAATAAGGCAAGTCAAATTATGCAAAACCTCACATTTGCAAACTGCATCTCCGAATCAAACACGTGAATAAAATGCAGAAAATGGGCTGCCACTTTAAAGACTGATTTATGGAACTCGGCTTATATAACTGGGCCTTTTCCTCTTCTCATAAACATAATGCACTCGTTTGTCAATTTTAAAAAATCTTAACAATACTGAATAAGGACAATCTGTGTACTAATAGAATGGCATGAGGCAAATCACAAGAATTGGATGAGTAGAAATGCTTATTCCCTGGTGAGAGACATCTCGAGATATCTTCTATTTTCAAAAAAACTCTCTTTCCCCCTTCAGAATTCTAAGTATTTGAAAAGTATGGAAAGGAATTCTTCTCCTCTTCATTCTTTGCCCTATATTCATATTACATCCAACTTTAAAGGCCTGAGTGAGTAACGGAGAACTTTAAAACAGATGTTTACAGCTATATTTTGCAGTTCCTTGTTTTTAAAAATAGATTTTACTATACATTTTAATAGCAATAAGTAAGAGAAAACGCAGACTAAATTCAGAGGGAATCAAGGTAAAAGAGAATAAAAGGTGTACAGAAAAAAAAAGAAAGAACAAAAGAAATATTTGAAAGACTAGCTTCCAATCTTCATCACAAGTACAAACTTAATAATTCATCACCTGCTATAACACTGCATGCAACTATCTCTTCTTCCCATAACCCATCCTTCATCCCTACATAAATCCATGAATCATTAATTTTCTTCCCATCTCAAAAGTCTCTTCAAAGCTTTAACCGACTTTAACCAGAATTATAGAAATACACCAAAAACATCAGCCTGGAAACATTTCAGATTTAAATTCTGTCATTAGCATCTATTAACTCTGACTTTTGTCATGTTAAATCTCTGGATTTTATTTGGGATTCTGTGGGCTATTTAGGTGCAAGAAGTCAGGAAACAGGACCGAGTTCAAAAGCACTACAAGTTTATTTCATGCTACCTACAGGATATACAAGAATCTGAACTACTGACAATCAAGAGGAACTGCCACCAGATAAGAGTCCAGGGACTTCAAGGGAAGGCTGGATCTAGGCCTCTTAGGGGCCTATTAGAGACTCTAAACTGATGATGCATTTGACCCTGCCCTCAGTCTCAGCCTGGTCATCTCCTACAAAACAAGTTAGAATGATGTTGCAGTCCCCCTCCAAAAAAACAACAAAAAACACATTAAAAGAAAGGAAGAGTCCATTTTTTTAAAATAAATAAATAAATAAATAAATAAATAAATAAATAAATTCTACAAACTGGACAGTCAAATTATACAGATGGGAAGGCTAAGCTAGAAGCAGTGATTAAATCCATTTTTTTTTTTACTACTAGTTCTGTGGGCATGGCTTGGTGGGTGTGGTGAGGCTTGGTGGGCGGGGCTTGGTAGGCGTGGCAGGGGGAAGATATTGCAAAATCTCCATTCCCACCCACCTCCAGGGGAAGGATACTGCAAAATCCCCATTCCCTCCCCACTCTTGGGGGAGGGATATTGCAAAATCTCCATTCCCACCCCACTCTGGGGCCAGCCAGAGGTAGCGTTTGCCGGTTCTCCGAACTACTTAAAATTTCCACTACCGGTTCTCCAAAGTACTCAAAATTTCCGCTATTGGTTCTCCAGAACCTATCAGAACCTTGCTGGATTTCATCCCGGCTAGAGGGATTGGTCCCTAGCACCCCTCTAGAATGGGGGTCCCCAACCTGTGGGCTGCAGCCCACTACCATGAGAGGTTTAAAACCAAGCCATGGAAAAAGCCAGCAAGTGCGCACGTATGCACATCCTCAGTTTCACGAGCAGCGGGCAAGCGTGAGCATGCACGCGCCATTTAAGTGAGAGGAAGGCACGCATGTACGCCGCTCACAGAAATGGAGCTGCGCGCATGGGCTTGCCGGCCACTCACGTGGAACCATTCCCTCTCTCCCCAAAGCTGGAAACATTGGGGAACTCTGCTCTAGACCTTAACTGCTAAGCATAAATTCCTGAGGTCTAACTAGTGCATATTCAAAAGAATGCATTCCTGTCTATATTTTTCACCAGAACAGAAGACCAGACATAAAAACAATACTTGGATTCTCAGTAAGCCGTATCAGCAATGCAGAATTCTCAGTTTGGAAGTAAAGAGCAACGTATTACCCTGTTTCCCCGAAAATAAGACATCCCCTGATAATAAGCCCAATTGGGCTTTTGAGCGCATGCGCTAAAATAAGCCTCCCCCGGAAAATAAGCCCTCCCCAATTTAAACGGAGAGCTGGAAATCAGGTAAGATGGCAAGAGGAGCCCCATCTTGCTCCACGCGCCCCAAAATAATAAGACCTCCCTGAAAATAAGGCCAAGCGCTTATTTCGGGGTTCAAAAAAATATAAGACAGGGTCTTATTTTCGGGGAAACACGGTACTTGAACATCGTTCCAGGATGATTCTAAGAAAAAGCAAGAGACCCAAAGCATCTTTTGACATCCGATCTGCGCTGCCTCATAGTTTCGTCCACAAAGTTGAAGCAAAGAGCAGGGATGATGTAGCTGTAGGTCTGGTCTTTTTCTTCAGGGTTTCAATGGAGGAGGGTACCACAGAGGATAATGTGAAAGGCCACTCTGGACAGAGTTGCTCAACTCATCAGACATTCACAATCAAAGAGAAAAGCCTAAAAAATAAAATAAAAAATAAAAAAAAGGAAAATGATCCCACATTGGGTCTTCCAGGAAACTTACAAGTTTTCCCGGAAGGCCTCTTCTGTAGCATCAGGAAGGTTATGCTGCCATTTTCCTCTGGCATACGAATTCAAATTCCTGGTGTAGCAACACCCAGAGTTGAGCTGCCCACTTGATTAATCTAAAAGGAATGTTGTGGTCTCCCATGGAACGGGTCAATACCGTTTGATCCAGCCTCAGGCCGTATCACGGGATTGTTTTTGCAAATTGATGTTTGTTTCTGAATCATAGGTGATGTGTTTTCCTAGTGGGAGGAGTGCAATTCAGGGGCCAAGAAAGTTTGCAAACTAAAAAGACAGGGCTCGATGGGCTTGCCTAGAATTATCCTCCCGAGACTTAACATCCAAAATGAACAATACGATCTATCCCAGATTGATGGTTCAGTTACAAGGATGAAATTTTCCACATTGTACTGGGTTTTTTTTTTTTTTTTTTGAGCTGCTTGCAGTGCAAGAGTGCCCACAAACATATCAGTAACAACGGAATGAACATAGAACACAAAATAACAGAGTTGCGGGGACCTTGGAGGTCTTCTAGTCCAGGGGTGGGCAAATGTGGCTCTTTTACAACCTGTGGACTTCAACTCCCAGAATTCCTGAGCCAGCTTGGCTGCCAAGCTGGCTCAGGAATTCTGGGAGTTGAAGTCCACAGGTTGTAAAAGAGCCACATTTGCCCACCCCTGTTCTAGTCCAATCCCTTCTACCATTTTAGACAAATGGCTGTCCAATCTCTTCTTATAAATCTCTGGTGATGAAGCACCCACAATTTCTGGAGGCAAGTTGTTCCACCGATCAATTGTTCTAACTGAAAGGAAATTTCTCCTTAGTTCTAAGTTGCTTCTCTCCTTAATTAGTTTCCATCCGTTGCTCCTTGTCCTGCCTTCAGGTGCTTTGGAAAATAGGTTGACCGCCCTCTTATTTGTGGCAGCCCCTCATATATTGGAACAGTGCTATTTATTTTATTTTATTTTATTTTATTTTGAATTTATATACCGCCCTTCTCCCTGAGGACTCAGGGCGGTGAACAGCCAAGTAAAAACATCAAGTACAAATATTAAAATACAGTTAAAATATACATATATAAATTTGGCCCCATTAATTAAAAACAATAAACAAAACACTTAAAAACACTTAAAAAATTAGGCCAGCCCGGCTTGCTGAAAAAGGAAGGTTTTAAGGGCACGGCGGAAGGCACCGAGGTCTTGGATTCTCCTTATCTCTGGAGGCAATTGATTCCAGAGGGTAGGTGCCCCCACAGAGAAGGCCCTCCCCCTGGGGGTCACCAGCCTGCACTGTTTGGCTGATGGCACCCCGAGGAGGCCCTCTCTGTGGGAGCGCACGGGTCGATGGGAGATTGTCGGTGGCAGCAGGCGGTCTCGAAGATAGCTAGGCCCTATGCCATGGAGCGCTTTAAAGGTGATAACCAACACCTTGAAGCGCACCCGGAAGACCACCGGGAGCCAGTGCAGCTCGCGCAGGAGCGGTGTTACATGGGAGCGCCAGGCTGCTCCCGTCACTACCCGCGCTGCTGCATTCTGGACCAGTTGGAGCCTCCGGGTGCTCCTCAAGGGGAGCCCCATGTAGAGAGCGTTGCAGTAGTCAAGGCGAGAGGTGACGAGGGCATGAGTGACTGTGCACAGGGAATCCCGATCAAGAAAGGGCCGCAACTGGCGGATCAGGCGAACCTGACAAAAGGTCCCCCTGGTTACAGCCGTCAGATGTTCCTCCAAGGACAGCTGCCTATCCAGGAGGACTCCCAGATTGCGAGCCCTCTCTGTGGGGGCCAACGACTCGCCCCCAATAGTCAGTGATGGAGTCAACTGACTATATCGGGATGCCGGGAGCCACAGCCACTCAGTCTTGGAAGGGTTGAGCCTGAGCCTGTTCCTCCCCATCCAGATCCGCACAGCCTCCAGGCACTGGGACATCACTTCAAGGGCATCGTTGGGGTGGCCTGGGGTGGAGATGTACAGCTGGGTGTCATCAGCGTACTGGTGGTATCTCACCCCAAAGCCACGGATGATCTCGCCCAGCGGCTTCACATAAATGTTGAACAGGAGGGGCGAGAGGACCGACCCCTGAGGCACTCCACATATAAGAGGCCTTGAGGTCGACCTCTGCCCACCTGCCAACACGAACTGCGACCGGTCGGAGAGAAAGGAGGAGAACCACCGTAATACGGTGCCCCCCATCCCCAACTCTTCCAGCCGGTGCAGCATGATACCATGGTCGATGGTATCAAAAGCCGCTGAGAGGTCTAACAGGACCAGAACAGAGGAACAACCCCTGTCCCGAGCCCTCCAGAGATCATCAACCAACGCGACCAATGCCGTTTCCGTGCTGTGTCCAGGCCTGAAACCCGACTGGAACGGATCTAGATAGGATGTTTCCTCCAAGAATTGTGGAAACTGTCGCGCGACCACACTCTCAACAACCTTCGCCAGGAAGCGAAGGTTGGAGACAGGACGATAGTTGGCCAATATTGCCGGATCCAGGGACGGCTTCTTGAGGAGAGGCCTCACCACCGCTTCTTTCAAGGCGGCGGGGAAGTGACCCTCACTCAACGAAGCGTTGATAACACCCTGGAGCCAGCCTCGTGTAACCTCCCGGGAGGCCAGTACCAACCAGGAGGGACACGGGTCCAGTAAACATGTGGCCGCACTAAGTCTCCCCAAAATCCTGTCCACATCATCCGGAGTCACAGCATCAAACTCCTCCCAGGTAACATTCTCAAGACTATTCCTCGTCACCCTGCCCTGATCTACCCAGTCAGAGTCCAAATCCCCCCGGATCTGAGCGATTTTGTCATACAGGTATTGTCCGAAATCCTCCGCCCTGCCTTCCAAGGGATCCTCCCGCGCTCCCGGATGGAGTAGGGAGCGGGTTACCCTGAACAGGGCGGCCGGACGATTCCCTGATGACGCAATAGAGGCGGAAAAGTAGTTAAACTTTGCCGTCTTTATCGCCACTAGGTAGGTCTTAATATGCGACCTTACCAGTGTTCGGTCAGATTCAGCGAGACTGGCCCTCCAACCACTCTCTAGGCGTCTTTTCCGGCGTTTCATCTCCCTCAGCTCCTCGGTGAACCAAGGAGCCGCGAGGGATCGACACCGGGTCAGAGGCCGCAAAGGCACGACTCGATCCAAGGCCCCACCAGCCGCCCGATCCCAGGCAGCTACCAGGTCCTCGGCCGAGTCGTGTGCCAGATCTTCAGGAATTGGCCCAAGCTCCGTCTGGAACCTATCAGGATCCATCAGGCGCCTGGGGCGGATCCATCTAATTGGGTCCGCCTCCCTGCGGCGGGGTGTAGCGGTTCGAAGGTCCAGACGAAGGAGTGAGTGATCTGACCATGACAAGGGTTTCATGTCTATATCCCCTATAATAAGACCACTCAACCACTGGCCAGAGACAAAAATCAGGTCCAGTGTGTGTCCCCCCCTGTGAGTGGGGCCATGAACTAACTGGGTCAGGTCCATGGCCGTCATGGAAGCCATGAACTCCCGAGCCATCTCTGACGTTTCACCAACGGACGGCAGATTGAAATCACCCATGACCATAAGCCTGGGTGTATCAACTGCCACCGTGGCTATCACGTCGAGTAGCTCGGGCAGGGCCGTTGCCACGCGGCAGGGAGCCAGGTACGTAAGCAACAAGCCCATCTGAACCCCATGACCCCATCTCACAAAGAGGGACTCACACCCGGCAATCTGTGGCACAGTGGTCTCCCTCGGACCCAGACCTTCGTTAATAATAACCGCCACCCCCCCCGCCCCTCCCCTGGGCCCTCGGCTGATGGAATGCTCTGAAGCCTGGTGGACACATCTCAACCAGAGGGACCCCTCCCTCCGGGCCCAACCAGGTCTCCGTAATACCCGCCAGGTCCGCTCCCTCCTCTTGAATAAGATCGTAAATGAGGGGGCCCTTATTTACCACGGACCTGGCGTTGCACAGCATCAGCCGGAGGCCCAGGTCCTGAGTATCTGAGCCACCTAGTATCCAAGGGGAGCCTTGAGGACCGGGGCGTGCAATCGCTCTCAAGTAGCGAGTGCGCACCCCCGGCACAGGATAAGGTCCTCTGCTCCCGCCATATCTGCCCCTCCCATTCACCGTGCTGATGACATCCCCAATCCCTCGTCCTGCGCCCTCCAGCCCGTTACCCTGTGCCAGGCTGGGCCCTGACCTAGGTGGATTACCCCCCCCCCATCCCCTTTGGTCGCCCTCCCAGTTCCCCTTAAAAAATTACTAAAAACCCTAATTAAAAAACCCCTCAATCCCCGCTTTAAAACATGCCACCTCTCGGGGCTCCAAAGCCCGTCCTTAAGGTAGGCCTTCGATAGAGTGGAAGGCCATCGCCGCGAGAGGGGGGCATCTCGCAGCGCAAGCAAATCTGCCGAGGTATAAGCCATACAAGTATGATGAGATGGAAAAGGGGAACCTTGGATGTCAGCGAAATTTAAAGATAGTCATTGAGGTGAGAGATGGCAAAAGAGGCTGGCCAGGATGAAGCTGGGGCCCCCTCACTCTCTCACAGTGATGGGGCGACCAGATCAGATGGTTGCAGTGCAGGCGGATGGCCACAGCCGTTCTCTCACCGCGGCTGGATGTAGAAGGCCAACAATAGTCACTTTCTCCCTGCAGATGGAGCAGCAGTCCTTGACCTGGACTCTCAGCTTCTCCCTCCAGCCTGCAATCTCTCCTCCCCCGAGCCAAGGCCTAAAGGTGGAAATCGGGCGGCAGGAATAAACTAGCCAGCAGCAGAAGGAGATAGAGAACAAACATAAAAATCCAGGAGGGTGATAATAAAGTCCCAGAGTCAGTAGTGATGGAAAAATGGGCCGACCTAATAGAGAGTCCAGGTAGCAACGGGGGGGAGGCCATTTTCATAGGGGGGGCGAATCCAAGGGGGAAACCAGATGGTAATTGGAATCCCCCTCTATCACTCCCCAACTCCCTTCGATGTTCCGGGCCAAATCCCCCCAATAGTCCTGCCAATTTTCTCCGAGCAAATTCTGCCACGATCTTCCCAGGTCTCGGTCCATGTAGGGGGTTTTCAGGCGCAGCTGACCGCTGGGCCATACACCCCGGGCCTCAAATCTGGGCTAAATAACTGTTTGAAGCGGCCAACAGGCCTCCGAGCCTCCGGGTGCGGGTCCATCGCCTTCCCGCACCCCCCCTCCCCCGGCAGCCCAGCTTTTTTTTCGGCCGTCAAATCGAAGGGAGGCTTGGGTCGCTATAGATGATTCCCTCGGCTCCCTCAGTTCTCCATCCGGCTCAGTTAGACTCCCCAGACCACCTTAACTCCTTCACCTCCTACAGTCAGTCCGTAGGATGAAATGCCCGATCTCCGGGGCTCCGCAGCTGTGGAGTCATCGTGGAGGCCGCCGCCGCCGCTGCCCTCCTTACAGCGCTCCGATTACATCTCCTCGCTGTAGCTCTGCCATCCCAGGGCCAATCCCGATAAGGGATGGCACATCTGAACCGTCAGACCATCGGCATGCTGAACGTGGGGCTCAAGATCACTAAAACAGCCTCCGACGTTTCCAAAGTTCTCCTTTTCCCCATCAACCTCAACAGCGAGCCCCTCGGAGGTCCGCCATCTTACGCATGCGCAGGGATATTCATATCATCCCTAGTGCTTCTTTTCACTAGACTAGACATACCTAATTCCTACAACCATTCTTTGTATATTTTAGTCAGTCGATCTATTGGTTCATCTGGTGATGGAAGTTACACATGCAATTTTGTGTCTTGCTTTGGGAGAGGAGTACCGGTAAATGATTAAAAAGAGATTAACAAGTGGAAGAAGAGTACTGTCTAATATCTATGTATATTTACCTATGTACTATGACTGCAGTATAATTTTTATTATCCTTATTATCTTCTTTACTGACTCCTCTTATTGGGACTATTATCATCATGATTATTATTACTCTGTTGCTTTGCATATGCGTTGGGAGTTTTTGCACCGGAGACAAATTCCTTGTGTGTCTAATCATTACATGGCCTAGTGTAGTGTGGTGTGGTGTGGTGTGGTGTGGTGTGGTGTGGTGTAGTATTCTATTCTATTCTATTCTATTCTATTCTATTCTATTCTATTCTATTCTATTCTATTCTATTTATATTGAGCATATGTGAAACTAGGAGAAAAGGAAAAAATTCAATAGTTGAAAGAAGGTAGTGGAGTGAATGGATCAGTGGTGGGTTCCTCCTGATATGACGTCACCGAACCGGTTCTGTCCCCCCACCCCCCGTGCCCCCCCGTTATTCTTACCTTCTATTTGGCCCCACCCCCAATCTATTGCTGCTTCCTGAGTCCCAGCTGATGGCTAGAGGGAAAAAAACTGTTTAAACTCTTGCTGTGGGGCTTCAAAGGGCCGCCCTACAGCTGATCAGAGTTAAAAGAAAACAAATGAGTAGACTGGTTCCTGCAAAAATACATGAGTAGACCAGTGCCTGCAAAAATACATGAGTAGATCAGTGCCTACAAAAAATAAATGGGTAGATCGGTACAGCTCTGCAAGCAGTTAAAAGCCTGGTAGACCAGTACCTCTGCTAAATCCTAAATAATTGTCACATGACCATCAAGCCACGCCCACAAAATAAACCACGCCCACAGAACCAATAGTAAAAAAATTTAGAACCCACCCCTGGAATGGATAGATATAGAAACATAAAGCAACAAGTTGAATTATAAATTAAAAGGCAAGTATGTATGCCAAAGTTACAGTATGTAGCTTGCAGGTGTTTATAAAAATAGGAACTCACAGATTGGTGATAGCAGCATCTTATACTCCTGAGAATGATAATGGAACCGACAGAAAAGGATATTTACAGCTCAGGGTTGAACTATGAAGTCCTTAGTAGTCTTTGAGCTTGGTTGTTTTCTTGCAGACATTTCATTTTCAAACCAGGTAAAATCAGTGCATTGCACTGATATTATCTAGATCAGGGGTGGGTTCTACTTACCTTTACTACCAGTTTGCAACAGGACTGTGCACGCGCTTCTGCGCATGCGCAGAAACTTCCTGATGATGTCTGGGTCGATGGGTGGAGCCTCCTGCCAGTTTTACTACCAGTTCTTGCGAACCGGTCCGAACCGGGGGCAACCCACCACTGATCTAGATTGGTAATGCAATGTCTTCAAGGAAACAAACAAAGCTCTAGAGAGCACCATGGATCCCACAACGATAATGGAAGAACCCAAAACGAGTTTTGGGAAACATGAAGCCATATTTTGAATCAGGGCAAACCAAGGGAATAATAGAGAGTAGAACCTGGACAAGGGTGTACATGGGGCCATTCAGCCAGCCAAAAATAATTTAAGATGTGGTCATGAAAACCAAGGAAGAGAATGAAATGAGACTGAATGCTTGAGGAAGGACAGGAAACGTAAACAGGAGCCCTGCGTGAAAAAAACAACAGGTTAAATCGCCCAACAGAATGAATAGAAAGTAGTCATCAGGAGAGATGGGGAAGCTGCATAGAACAGAATAAAAAGAATTAAGTTAAAATGTGCCGTACAGAATGCTTCAAGCTTGACAAAGGATATACACATATATAGTGGAAAATAGAATCAGAGCAAGGAATGGTTAAGTTTAAAAGAGGGAGAGAGAAACTGCAGAGAGATTTTGCTGGCAGAAAGCTGCTGAATAGCATGCGGTCTGTGGCAAACAGTGAATTATTTGTCAAAATAAATAAAAAATGACTATTTGTTATATGGAAGTGTGAGAGTGGGGGGATGTCATAGAGCAGGGGTGTCAAACTCGATTTCATTGAGGGCCGCATCAGGGTTGTGCTTGACCTTGGGAGGGGGCGGCAGAGTGGGCATGGCCAGGGTGGATGTGCCAGCTCGATGTCCCTCGTGTCGGGGGCACCTGTGGTGGCCAAGTGCTAAGGCGGGACTTCTCTCAGACCCTTCCTTACTCTCATTATAATCTCCTTCCTTCCTTCCTTCCCTCCTTCTTTCCTTCCTTCCCATCTTTCCTTCTTTTTCTTTGTCTTTCCTCTTTCCCTTTCTCCTTTCCTGTCCCTTCTTGCATGCTCAAATGCAAAAGGGGAAACATTTCTGCTTTTATTTTGTTTTCAGTTTGTTTTGCTAGCCTTTCGCCAGCGAAAACGGAGCCTGTTTGACGCCCCTGTCATAGAGCAACATAAAAAGAGTGCAGCAAGAGAGTGTATTTAAGAAGTATGTGCGCCAGAACAAGAAAAGATAGCATCAAGGTTGAATGGGCGAGAAACAAAATGTGCAGTCAATGACTGTATTATTTAAAAAAAAAAAGAAGAAGAAGAAGAAGTGAATGACCGCTTAAAAAAAGTATGCCAGGGCATTTTGATCATACAGACAATATGAATGAAATCCAAATTGCAAAACAATATATGAAGGAAGAGCAAACGGGTCAAGAGGAAGGGCAAGACTGAGATAGAGTCATAGTTGAAAAATGAGATCATCCAAAAGAGAGAGACGTTTTAAAGAACAAAAAGCAATGCGTGAGGCAGTGTACAGACATGGTGGAACCAAGGGTGGCTTGCCAAGATAGTAAGATAAAGAGAGCTACAGCCCAGTGAATGGGGTTGCTGCAAACCAGATTTAGCTTGTTTCCTTTCCTTTCCTTTTTTTCTTATGTTATAGCTTTATAATGTCAGTGTTCCAAGTAATGCACCCATAGGAAAGCAGAACTCCAAGGCAGGTATATTCCTTAAGGGACGATTTATTAGATACATCATATTGGCACAACTGATGAATCCCGACTCTGAAAGTTCCAGCGTTTTTCACCAGATTAAAAAGTAAAAGTTCCCCCTTTCCCCAAGTCATCAGTCACATTGTCCAATCGAGGTGCTGGCCAGTTGCTTGGTTACTCCACTCCTCCTCTCCCCAGCCACCTGTTGGAATGACCTTGGTTCCCACAGGAAATACTTGTTTTGACTACAAACCCCCAGCTAGCTATGTCCCCCCCATCCCTGTCCCTTCTTCTTCCTTGTGGCAACCCTGAAGCCTCAAAGATGGCCTCAGCCAGGTTCGCTTCAGGGTTGACACTGAAGTTATTACAACTTCTTATCCCTTTTCTGCACTTATTCCTTTTCTTCATAGTATCGCGTCCTCCAAAAAGGAACAATGAGACGGGCGGACATATATAACAGGGGTCTGCAACCTTGGCCACTTTTAAGACTTGTGGGCTTCAACTCCCAGAAGTCCACAAAGACCTTGGAGGTCTTCTAGTCTAACCCCCTCCTTAGGCAGGAAACCCTACACCACTTCAGACAAATGGTTATCCAACATCTTCTTAAAAACTTCCAGTGTTGGAGCATCCACAACTTCTGGAGGCAAGTTGTTCCATTGATTAATTGTTCTAACTGTCAAGAAATTTCTCCTTAGTTCTAGGTTGCTTTTCTCCTTTATTAGTTTTCATCCATTGCTTCTTGTCCTGCCTTCAGGTGCTTCGGAGAATAGCTTGACTCCCTCTTCTTTGTGGCAGCCCCTGAGATTTTTCAGTGGCTTTATAACTCTGGCCACTAAATGAATGGTTGTAAGTCGAGGCCTATCTGTACGTACCATTTCCTGAAAGACTGGAAATTAATATGGAACTGGTCTGTGGAGGATCAAATGCAAATGGATGTTGTCTTCTCAGCTTGTAAAAGATTCTTGAAAGCAGAAAGATTTGTTAGTTTCCCCTTTTCCCTGGGCATTATCCAAAAGGGCTCTGCCACACTTTGATGATAACCAAAAATCTTAATCCACATTTTTTCCTCGGAATTCTTTATATTCTTCACAATCACAGGGTCATTTCGCTCCACGCCCATCACCACAAAAAATGTCACTGAAGAAACCAACAGGTCACCTTGTCCAATTTATGTTGTTGCCACATAAAACCTCAGCTCTATATTATCTATGATAAATAGACCCAATCTGGGAAGGAGGTGATCAAATTTAATCTCTGACAACTAAGCTATTAGCTTTATCCACACACTGCTATTTTGTTAAGTGCCGAAACACTACTTTAGTCTTACGATAATTTGGTTGGGCAAATGTTCACAGAAGAAGGGAAAAAAATGTTTTTGATGGCTTGTTCAAAAGGAAAACAGCCATTTATCAGAGGTTCTATTAAAAAAAAACCTTGTGTTGGAAACTGTAGCTTGGCAGAGTTTGGTTCTTTTAAAACTTTCAGCGGGGGTTGGGGAAATAATGTTGCTTGTTATAATCTTGCTAACTACAGCTTGGCCTAAATTAAAAGAAATAAATGTCAAAGCCAGAGACTTCCTTGCATGCTTAACCTGGCCTTTCAATGTGTAAATAAACAAAAAGGAAAAAAGGAAAAACTTCCCTCAAAACCTTCACATCCAAAGAGGCAAATTTGGATAAATTTCTTTCCTTCCTCACGAAGGTTGCCCAAATTTTATCAGAACGCTTTTCTTAATATTGACAGTCACTGCCATCTTGGTCGAAAGAAAGAAAGAAAGAAAGAAAGAAAGAAAGAAAGAAAGAAAGAAAGAAAGAAAGAAAGAAAGAAAGAAAGAAAGAAAGAAAGAAAGAAAGAAAGAAAGAAAGAAATATATATAGATATAGATATATAGATATAGATGATATAAATATATACACACACACACACACACACACACACACACACAGAGTAACTCTGCCTATGTGGAAGCTGCTGAAAAACACTTTCCTGTGAAAGTAACTCCATTTCGCCAGTTGAATATTTCCAGGAAAGTCTGATTCAGCTCACATGTTTATAATGCGACTATGGCAAAGACATGGGATGTACAATGTTGGAAAAGCCTATTAGCAAATTCACAATGTTTGGGCTGCAAACTGGGAGCAGGCAGCTGGATTAGTGGGGAACTGGATCAACAAAATAACATTAAAAAAAAGACATATGAACATCCTGGAGAAGCATCCATATTCACATTATTGGGAAGATAAAACTGATATGTTTTATATCATGTGCTGGCTAACGTGTCCCAAAGAAAAAAATCACCGAATCATTCTGAGGTTTAAAAAAACCCCAAAATATCACACGCAACACTAACAGCCTTCAGACCACAAAGAAAACACTTAGTCATGTCCCTTGGTTAACATCCCAACATTGGGAGTAGGTGTTCTTTCAAGATAAGAACAAGTATATAATCTTTAAAAGATCTGGCTTGAATTTTTGTGGATGAAGTAAATTATGGGAGGCCGAAAATATTCTTGCCTTACTTTCTTCTTTTCATTTCTGTTTTTTTCCTATCTGCTGGAGCAATCCAGACCCTCAAATCCAGATTGGTTCTTTCTGCTGGCAATAGGATCCAGCAAATACCTGCAAGGAGGATAACAAAGCTACGTGGTGTGGAAAAATTAGGACCTGTTACATAAGTGAACTTACAACCGCAATGACTTGGGACCATAGTTCTGAGCTCAATTATGGTCATAAGTACTGTACTGTACTGCATCTATCTGATTTACATAAAACCACCTAAGCACTTGAAATAGAGCTAAAAATGGCAACCAGCCTACTTCCGATCCTGTCGGTCAAAGAATTCCGACTGTCGGGATCCAGAAGAAGAGCCTTTCCTGCTGTAGCACCCATCATTTGGAACATCTTACCCAGGGGTGAAATCCAGCAGGTTTTGACAGGTTCTGGAGAACCGGTAGCAGAAATTTTGAGCAGTTCAGAGAACCAGCAAATACCACCTCTGGCTGGCCCCAGAGTAGGGTGGGAATGGGGATTTTGCAGTATCCTTTCCCTGCCACACCCACCAAGCCACACCATGCCCACCAAGCCACGCCCAGAGAACCAGTAGTAAAAAAAATGGGATTTTACCACTAATCTTACCCTCTAAGGCAGGGGTGTCAAACTCAAGGCCTGGGGTCTGGATCCGGCCTCCAGGGTGCTTAGATCTGGCCTGCAGGGCTGCCCTAGAAACAGCAAAGGACCAGCCCGCAATGCCTCTGCCAGCGAAAACAGAGCTCAGGAGGGCCACAGGCAGGACTCTCAAGCTCCGTTTTCACTTACAGAGGGTTGCAGGAGGCCTTCCCAGGTGAAAACGGAGCTCGGGAGCCCGTTTTCACTGGCAGAGCACTTGGGCCTCCATAGGCACCCCCAACAGAAGTGACATTGAGCTGGCCACACTCATCCTGGCCACGCCCACGTCAGCCGCCCAAGGTCAAACACAACCCTGATGCGCCCCTCAATGAAATTGAGTTTGACACCCCTGCTCTAAGGCATTCGTGGGGAATGATGGCCCTTTTATGACTTGTGGACCTCAACTCCCAGAATTCCTGAGCCAGCATAGCTGGCTCAGGAATTCTGGGAGTTGAAGTCTACAAGTCATATAGGGGCCATTGTTCCCCACTTCTGCTCTAAGGTAACATCTGCCCCCCCCTCCCATCCTTTCACCTGGCCCTGCTTGTTGGCCTTTGGACCCAATTGGATAGTTTCATGATGGAGGTGGCTGCTGGATTGATGGCAGACTCCTCCTTCTCCCCCCACTGTCCCCGCTTTTCCTCCCCCCACTCATCCATTTTTTGGGTTATCATATTTGATATATCAGTCTTCTGTGTTCCTTTTTCATCGTTCATTTTATGATTCCGCTTTTTAGGCTTCTACTCTTTTCATTCCTTCCTTTTTATTTCTGTCAGCCACCTAGAGTAGCCCCCAGAGAGAGATAGGGCAGCAAATAAATTTAACAAATAAAATAAATAAATGACATCACCACCATCCGGACGGATCTTTGTATCCCATCAAAGAAGACAGGAAGCTCCTAATTCAAGTGTACCTAATACTCCAATTGTGCCCATATGGATCTTGGTTAGATGTTGGAAAGACCACAGAAGGTAATTTTTTTTTTAATGCTAGGTTCCTTCAACTGTATTTTGAGTTGTTCTACTCTACTAGATACATCATGGGTTCTGATTTTTGTGGGGAGAAGTAAAGACAGTCCTGCTTTTAGTTCTCCCTATCCCACCCAAAGCATACTAAAAACCTGCCAACAAAAGTGCGTATAGTCAAGGCTATGGTTTTCCCAGTTGCAATGTATGGCTGTGAAAGTTGGACCATAAGGAAGGCTGAGCGCCAAAGAATTGAGGCCTTTGAACTCTGGTGCTGGAGAAGACTCCTGCGAGTCCCTTGGACTGCAAGGCCATCAAACCGGTCAGTCCTAGAGGAGATCAACCCTGACTGCTCTTTAGAAGGCCAGATCCTGAAGATGAAACTCAAATACTTTGGCCACCTAAAGAGAAGGAAGAACTTACTGGAGAAGAGCCTAATGCTGGGAACAATTGAGGGCTAAAGAAGAAGGGGACGACAGAGACGAGGTGACTGGATGGAGTCACTGAAGCAGTAGGTGTGACTTTAAATGGACTCCAGAGGATGGTAGAGGACAGAAAGGCCTGGAGGAACATTGTCCATGGGGTCGCGATGGGTCAGACACGACTTTGCAACTAACAACAACAACATCCCACCCAAATCCATTACCAAATCCATTTGATTTTATTTGACTTATGCAAGCTGCTGTGAAAGTAGAGTCATAAAATATCCACAGCATATATTTAAAAAAAAAAAAGAAAGAAAAATTACTAACTCCAAATTGCTTATAAACTCATCACTAAGTGATGGTGCTAATTTATGCTCCAAACTAACTTGGCTTTTGTTTCAAGGAGCAGATGCCCCAACCCAAAAACGGCACCTGCTGTCCCTCCGCCCCTCACCTACCAGAAATGGGGGAGCCACAAGCAGGATGACCCACAATTTCTCTGCTTGAAATGGAAGGAGTGTCTCTCCGTAAAGTTTTATTCCAAAGGTCAAAGCCATGTGCTTTTACTGCCTCCATGAGGACAATCAAATGTACGGACAGGCTCAATTACAAACTTCTCTTGAAAGTTAACCTGAAATTCACTTTAAATACAGTTGAGCAAAGTAAGCACTGAAAAGATTTTATGAAAGCTATAGCACTTTACATGAGCAGATTACAGGTAGTCCTTGACTTACGACCACAATTGAGCCCAACATTTCTGTTAAGTGGGCCATTTGTTTAAGTGAGTTTTGCCCCATTTTACGATCTTCATTACCAAAGTTGTTAAAACTGTTAAGTGAATCACTGCTGTTCTTAAGTTAGTTAAGTTGTTAAGTGGATCTGGGTCCCCCACTGACTTGGCTTGTCAGAAGGTCGCAAAAGGTGACGATATGAACCTGGGACACTGCAACCATCAGAGATATGAGTCTGTTGCCATGCATCTGAATTTCGATCACATGACGTGAGGATGCTACAATGGTCATAAGTGTGAAAAACGGTCATAAGTCACTTTTTTCAGTGCCGTTGTCACTTTGAATGGTCATTAAACGGATTGTTGTAAGTCGGGGACTACCTGTACCAACGTCCTTGCACACAATGTTACCTATTGATTGAAGGGATGGGAGACATTACGGCCACACCTCTCTATAGCTTCTTCACTTCAAACCAGTGGTGAAATCCAATTTTTTTTACTACTGGTTCTGTGGGTGTGGCTTGGTGGGCGTGGCAGGGGAAGGATACTGCAAAATCTCCATTCCCACCCCACTCCAGAGGAAGGATACTGCAAAATCCTCATTCCCTCCCCACTCCTGGGGGAAGGATATTGCAAAATCTCCATTCCCACCCTACTCTGGGGCCAGCCAGAGGTGGTATTTGCTGGTTCTCCAAACTACTCAAAATTTCCGCTACCGTTTCTCCAGAACCTGCTAGAACCTGCTGGATTTCATTGCTTCAAACCTATATCTTAAAAAAAAGTTTTACTACTTTTTCTCCTTAATCCAGCCCCCGATATCAATTCTGCAGGTTAACCCAGAAAAGGAATAGGTAATATGGCACCTCTAGGTGCTACAGTTATCCAGAAACCATGTAATTAAGCGACGTTTGAAAAGAAGTTGAAAAATGGCTGAAATCTTGCATGGTTGCCAAACTTCATGTGATTTTAGATTCATGATATTTTAAAATGCTCTTGCATTATTCTATCCTTATTTACAAGAGATTTACACGCTCATGGAAACTCTGTTGAAAGTTTGGCCATTTTTAATTAGTTTAATTTATTTAGCAACAGCACAATTATGCAAGACTGTGCAATGACACTCGTGACCTAAAAAAACTACCAATTTCTGACAAAGATCCTTGCAGCCCCCAAAATCCTACCTGTTCAATACAGGTCATCCTAAAGACTATCACAAATTCACAATAAGCACTTTGGTGGAAAAGACCATCCAGTTGAGAATAGAGAGAGAATATTGAGGTATTATGATACAATGTCTAGAATATTATGCATAACTAGTGAGAGAAAGAATAATATATACCTAGACCAGATCCTTCAAGGAGCAAGGGGAAAGAGCTTAAAACCTTTCGTTTTAAGCTTACAACCTTTCGTTTAGTGACAAAGTTACAACGGCACTGACAACCACTTCTCACATGACCGTTGCAGCATTCCCCATGGTCACATGATCAAAATTTGGTTGCTTAGCAACTGACTCATATTTATGATGATTGCAGTGTCCGCAGGT
Organism: Pituophis catenifer annectens; assembly: GCF_029215685.1. NCBI lineage: Eukaryota > Metazoa > Chordata > Lepidosauria > Squamata > Colubridae > Pituophis > Pituophis catenifer. Next base: position 285,448,991 of record NW_027256882.1, on the reverse strand, counting down.
CATGTCATCATCTTTTACAACTTTCTTATAAGCAAAGTCAATGGGAAAGCCAGATTCACTTAACAACTGTGTTAGTAACTTAACAACCACAGTGATTCACTTAACAACTGTGGCAAAAACTGTGGCAAAAACTGTGGCAAAAACTGTGTCGTCGGTAACAACTGCTACCGACGACCTCCCATCGTCCCGTGCGCTCCCACAGAGAGGGCCTCCTCAGGGTGCCATCAGCCAATCAATGTAGGCTGGTGACCCCCAGGGGGAGGGAAGGCCTTCTCTGTGGGGGCACCCACCCTCTGGAATCAGTTGCCCCCAGAGATAAGGAGAATCCAAGACCTTAGTGCCTTCCGCCGTGCCCTTAAAACCCACTTTTTCCAGCAAGCCGGGCTGGCTTAAGAAGAAATTTTAAATGTTTTAATTGGTTTGTATTTTTAATTTTGGGCCAAATTTATATATATTTTAATTGTTTTTAATATTTGTATTTTATGTTTTTTAATTCTGGCTGTACACCGCCCTGAGTCCTCAGGGAGAAGGGCGGTATATAAATCTAAAAAAAAAAAAAAAAAAAAGGTCATAAAATGGGGGCAAAATCACTTAACAAATGTCTCTCTTAGCAACAGAAATTTGGGGCTCAATTGTGGTCGCAAGTCGAGGAATAGCTGTAATCGTAAATGCCAAATTATATGGGAGCGCCTTAAATTTCCAAGCATTATATTCACACAGTCTCTTTAACAAGATTTATTGAAAAGAATGCATAAGGTTATAAGAATCCCAGCAAATGGACAATTTCCCATTTAGTACCAAAATATTCCAGTGTACATTAAAGTCCGCAAACAGAATTTGAGGAGGCAGGTTCCACTGATAACAGAAAAGCTTGCCGAACCATCTCTTAAATCTTTTAACAACTCTTGCAAGAAATAACACAATATTTTTTTTAATGTATGCACAGATCTCATAAAAGTTTTCTGAGAAGCTTACAAGAGACAACCACAAAAACTCAAGCACATTATTGAGAAACACAGTATTCAAATTATACAGTGAGCGATTGATTAAAAGAATTTTTGCTAGTATCAGAAAGATGTTATCTACCACACTTTGACATAGTCCACATTAAGAGGAATTTAAAGTTTGAGGAGAAAGAAATTTCAAGAACGTCAGTTAGTAGACAGATATAATGATAACAACAATAATAAAGACCTCACACTGTTATAGAAAAGAAGATGTGATTCACTGATATGGAGATAAGACAAACTGATGAAAAACAACTGGAGAAAATAAAATTATATTGTGGTTTGCACATCAAGATTGAAAGATTGTGCAGAAATGGATAGGCTTACATTGAAAATCAAACAGAAAGAAGATACAGAATATTATCAAACATGGAATCTATTTTATCAGTGGTTGGAAAAAAAGGGATGGGAGGTTAAAAATGTAATCTGTATTAAGCAAATTAAATACCCAGACAACATGATATTTATTAAGCAGTAATAAATGTAAACAATAGAAAATTAATAAAATTTATATTAAAAAAAAAAGATTGAAACATTGTACAGGAAAAATGGAATGCCATATCAGTTGTATCGAGCTCTTGGTGTAATACCAGGGATGAAATCCAGCAGGTTCTGACAGGTTCTGGAGAACCGGTAGCGGAAATTTTGAGCAGTTCCGAGAACTGGCAAATACCACCTCTGACTGGCCCTGCCCCCATCTATTTTCTGCCTCCCGAGTCCCAGCTGTTCGGGAAGAAATGGGGATTTTGCAGTATCCTTCCCCTGGAGTTGGGTGGGAATGGAGATTTTACAGTATTCTTTACCTGCCACGCCCACCAAACCACATCACGCAGACCAAGCCACGCCCACAGAACCGTAGTAAAACAAATTGGATTTCACCACTGTGCAATACCCAGAGGACTCCCCAAATATTTAGAAATTATAAATTTACTGGCCTTAATATTGCTAATTTTGCAAAAGATGAACCTACTTGGAACAACATACCGGTAACTTCGCAGCGATAACTTTTAGGTGCCTGGCTAGGGAACGTAACAACCTGCCATAGCCAACTCACTACGGCCGACTCGCCAGAGGACAACTCACTGTGGGACAATTTAGCAATTCTATTTATTTAAAACAAATAAAACTTATTTTAATTTTTGCCATTCGGATTTCATTCTGTCACTCATTTTGCATCCTTTCTTTAATGATTCTGTTCCACCGTTTCTTTGGTGTTAATGTAACTTTTGTCCCGCAACAAGTTGTCCTGTGGCGAGCTGTCCTGTGGCAAGTTGTCCCACAGCGAGTTGACTGTGACAAGTTGGCTGTAGCGAGTTGGCCGCGGCGAATTGTCATAGACCCACCTGGCTAGTGCCCAAACAATTGAAGTCAACACACATCTTCAATTGGATGAATTGTGCAATAATACTGCTTCAAGGACAACTTCCGAAAATTCATAAAGGACAAGGACGTTTCAATGACAACAAAAAGAACAAGGACAACAATGTTGTTTCTTCTTTTTTTTTAAATAATCTTTCTTAAGCATAAAAAGATAAAGTATCACATTCACTACATACAATATAAAATATGAAATAAAGAAAAATAGAAGAACATTAAGAACTAAAGAGAAAGAGAAAGACATAGAAAAGAGAGAAACACAAAGGAAAGAAAAAAGTAAAAGAAAAAGAAAAATAGAAAATACACACAATATAATAATACAAATTACTATATATATATATATATATATATATATATATATATATATATGTATGTATATATATATATGTTTTCTGAGGTTTTCGCAGGTGTTTGTATGTAGGTCTTTGGTTATTCGGGTTTTCTCCCGCGTAAAATTGGAGGTGTCTGGCAGTTAAAAGGAAGAAACAGCTGCGATCACACATATTGCTCCTAGAAGCACGAAGCCGAGAACACCAGCCTGAAGATGACGAATGAGACTTCGTCGAAATGTTGCCAAGACACTTCCAATTTTACGTGGGAGAAAACCCGAATCACCAAAGACCTACATACAAACACCCGTGAAAACCTCAGAAGATATATATATATATATATATATATATATATATATACACACATACATATACATATACATATACATATACATATACATATACATATACATATATATATATATATATACACACACACATACATATACATATATATATATATAGAATAGAATATAACCTCAGAATATAAACATATATATATATATATATATGTTAAAAGGAAGAAACAGCTGTGATCACACACATTGCTCCTTAAAACACGAAGCCGAAAACACCAGCCTGAAGATGACGAATGAGACTTCGTCGAAACGTTGCCAAGACACCTCTAATTTTACGCGGGAGAAAACCCGAATAACCAAAGACCTACATACAAACACCCGTGAAAACCTCAGAAATTATACACACACACACACACACACACACACACACACACACACACACGTTATTGACGGTGTCTAGTTGTTGATTTTGTTATCTTAGGAACTTTGTTTTTGATTTATCCATTCATGCCATTTGTTCCATACCATATAATATTTCGAGTCTACCTTATCCTTTAATTCCAGTGTTAGCCTGTCCATTTCAACGCAATCGTAAATTTTTTTAATTACTAATTGTTCTGTTGGAATTTGGTCTGTTTTCCAAAGCTGAGCGAATGCCAGCCTGGCTGCCGTGATTACATGCAATATTAAATATTTAAATTCTTTCCTAATATTTTCTCTAATCATGCCCAATAAAAAGATTTCTGGCTTAAGTTCTATTTCTTTGGCCGTTATTTCCTTTAACCAAGTTTTAATTTTTTCTCAGTATTTTTTTGTTTTTGGGCAAAGCTACCAGACGTGGAAGAAAGTCCCATGTACCTGTTTACATTTCCAGCAGATTCGGCTAAGATTGGGGTACATCTTCGCCAATCTCGACGGGGACAGATACCATCTGTACCACATTTTGTACTGGTTTTCTTTATATACTACAGACCTTGTCATGCTCTGGTTGGCTTCCCACACCCTTTCCCAATCTTCTAACTGTATATTGTTTCCAATATTTCTCGCCCAGGCTATCATTTGCCCTTTTACTATATCTTCTGCCAAATCGAATTCTAATAGATATTTATAAATTTTTGAAATTAATTGGAATGGAATGGAATGGAATGGAATGGAATGGAATAGAATAGAATAGAATAGAATAGAATAGAATAGAATAGAATAGAATAGAATAGAATAGAATAGAATAGAGTTGGAAGGGACCTTGGAGATCTTCTAGTCCAACCCCCTGCTTCGGCAGGAAACCGTACACCACTTCAGACAAATGGTTATCCAACCTCTTCTTAAAAACTTCCAGTGTTGGCGCATTCACAGCTTCTGGAGGCAAGTTGTTCCACTGATTAATTGTTCTCACTGTCAGGAAATTTCTCCTTCGTTCTAAGTAGCTTCTCTCCTTGATTAGTTTCCACCCATTGCTTCTTGTCCTGCCCTCAGGTGCTTTGGAGAATAGCTTGACTCCTTCTTCTTCCTGGCAGGCCCTGAGATATTGGAACACTGCTATCATGTCTCCCTACTCCTTCTTTTCATCAGACTAGACATACCCAGTTCCTGCAACCGTTCTTCATATGTTTTATCCTCCAGACCTCTAATCATCTTTGTTGCTCTTCTCTGCACTCTAAAAAGAATCAACTCAACTCAATGGCACTAACTAGATCAAACAAAAAGTCATATGTTCTTTAACTACCTACTTGGTATTAAAACCACCCAGATTTGGACAGCATAAAAAACTGTTATGATGACGATGATGGTTGGTCACACAGTCAGACAGATATTTAGACTGGATTTGGCATTTTTATCCAATCATTATTATTATTATATTCACAAAAATGTGAAATCACAGCTGCCAGTTCTGTAACTGTGCGGGCCTTCCTATGCATCAAATTCTTCCTAGGATGTCCAAAATATATTTGTTTAATATACAGTATGAGTGGACTGCTACTACTAATAACAATTTATTAATTATTAAGAACAGATTATATTGTTGTATAAAATTAACATAGAAGAGAAAGAACTGGAGAAAATAACAAAATACAAAGTAAGCAGAAGTAGAACAACTGTGGCAAAAAAAAAAAAAAGAAGAAGCAAGGGTAGTACCAATAGTAACAGGCGCCTTGGGTGCAATCTCAAAACAATTGGAGCACCACTTGAACATCATCGGCATTGACCAAATCCCCATCAGTCAATTGCAAAAGGCAGCTTTCCTCGGAACAGTTTACATCCTGTGATGATGCCTTTAACACCGTCAAACCTCAACATCTGACTATCCCAGGTCCTTGGGGAAGGACTTGATAAATGGATAAAAAAAGCCAAACATCTAGATGATTGTGAGAATCAAAACTGCTCTATTACCAAAGCTACAGAGGATTTTGTTGTTGTTGTTAACCTGATTTAAAACCAATAATGGCTAAACGTAGACCTACAGATGCGTAATGCTTGCATCTCAAATCATCCAAGACTCTTCTTCACTGCTTTCTATTGCCTTAAGCAAAACATTAAGGATATAAATATGTTTAGGATTAGCATTTAGTTCATTGTGGGGTCTTTAACTGGGAGGAAGTGCAGACAATTTGGTTTAATTGTTTTTTTGTTGCAGGAGAGTTACACAGAGGGAGGAGAGAAAGAGGAAATAAAACACATATGAAGGTCTTTGTACCACACACAGAGAGAGCGCTGTGGTTAGGGCTTGTTAGCATTCCCTACAGACATGGAATTGATTCATACTGAAAATAGATACCCAAACAAGCAGGGTAAACCAAATGTGATTTCTATCGCAACTCAAGGGAAGGCCAGTCCACCGTACATTGTACATCACTGTATCAGACCAGACATGTGCTGACATTGTACCATAGAGAAAGCAAAGTACAACCGGACATGCAGCTGCTACCGAAATGAAACAAAAAGTAATTGCCAATGTTCACAAAAAGATGGTTCTTGAGATGAATTACAATATTTTTTCATGGGATTGAAAAGGCAGCGCAAGTAGAATAATTGACATGGCCAGAATCACAGGTTTGGAAATCTCACTTGGCGTTACAGTTGAAGACTTCGTGATCTATGGGACTAAACATAGAGCCAATCTGGTCTAGCGGTTAAAGCACCAAGCTTAGAAACCAGGGGACTGTGAGTTCTAGTCCCACCTTAGCCATGAAAACCAGCTGAGTCACCTTGGGCCAATCACCAGGAGACTGTGAGTTCTAGTTCCGCCTTAGCCATGAAAGCCAACTGCATCAACTTGGGCCAATCACCAGGAGACTGTGAGATCTAGTCCCGCCTTAGCCATGAAGGCCAGCTGAGTCACCTTGGGCCAATCACCAGGAGACTGTGAGATCTAGTCCTACCTTAGCCATGAAAGCCAGCTGAGTCATCTTGGGCCAATCACCAGGGGACTGTGAGATCTAGTCCCGCCTTAGCCATGAAAGCCAGCTGAGTCACCTTGGGCCAATCATCAGGAGACTGTGAGTTCTAGTCCCACCTTAGCCATGAAAACCAGCTGAGTCACCTTGGGCCAATCACCAGGAGACTGTGAGTTCTAGTTCCGCCTTAGCCATGAAAGCCAACTGCATCAACTTGGGCCAATCACCAGGAGACTGTGAGATCTAGTCCCGCCTTAGCCATGAAGGCCAGCTGAGTCACCTTGGGCCAATCACCAGGAGACTGTGAGATCTAGTCCTACCTTAGCCATGAAAGCCAGCTGAGTCACCTTAGGCTAGTGTCTCTCACTCAATCTAACTCATCTCAAAGGGTGGTGGTTGTTGTACAGATAATAGGAGGGGGAAGGAGTACAGGTAATCCTCGACTTACAATCACCAGTGAGCTCAAAATTTCTATTGCTAGGCGAGACAGTTGTTAAGTGAATTTTGCCCCCTTTCACGATCTTTCTTGCCACATTTGTTAAATGACTCACTGCCGTTCTTAAGTTAGTAACACAGTTGTTAAGGGAATCTGGCTTCCCCATCAATTTGCTTGCCAGAAGGTCGCAAAAGGTGATCACACAATCCTGGGACACTGCAACTGTCATAAATATGAATCAGTTGCCAAGCGGCCAAATTTTGATCACGTGACCACGGGGATACTGCTAGGGATGTGAGAAAAATGGTCCTAAGTCATTTTTTTCAGTGATGTTGTAACTTCAAACAGTCACTAAATGAACTGTTGTAAGTCGAGGACTATCTGCATTAGTTATGTTCACTGACTTGAGTTATTTATAAAAATAACGCGGGATATCAATAAATGTAAAAATACATTAAACCTGTTAACTCTGCTCTTCGAATGCAAGGTTTAGAACAAAATGAAATTACATAGGAATATAGGTTCCAGATAACAACAGAAGATGCTACTTCTATTTCTTATAAAATGGAGAAAAGGTTTATACCTGATTTAGACATCTGACATGTCCAAAACATACTCACACACACAGACAAATAAAAGCCTTAAATGTTTGATGGACAAAGGTACAGGCAGCAGTAGCACCAATGAAACTCACTTGCTACTCCTGATGCAATTCCGTATAGCAGTCCACCTCCTTCAGATTCGGGCTGGAAGACATGGGAACTTGGAGGAGGGCTTCGTTCTTGACGGATGAAGTTATATAACAAAGTTTTCACTAGTCGGCTGGTGTATGAGACACTGGCAATACAAAAGAGCCAAAGTTTTAAGTGGATTTGGGACTGCAGTCAAATCATCCCTTTCCTTTCCTCTATTTTTGCAAAACTATCTGAAACGCGAAAGTTTAAAAGTGCTCTTTTAAAAATGAAAACAGATCACTAAGATATACATCTCAAGTTAAAATCCCTAATTCAGTGTTTCTTAAGCTTGGTGACTTTAAAACGGGTGAAATGCTTCCGGTTCAGACCAGATCGCCTGATCTGGTAGCGATGGTGGTGGGTTGTTCGGAGAACTGGTAGCAAAAATCCCTGCCCCCCCCCATGCCCAGATGAGCCATGCGATCATCAGAGGCTGTTTTTTTTTACTTTTAAAAGCATTTTTCCTGCAACCTCTTCGGCCAAAAAAATGCTTTTAAAAGTAAAAAAAAAAAGCCTCTGATGATCGCGCGGCTTAGCTGGGATCGTCAGAGGCTTTTAAAAGCATTTTTTCTGCAACCTCTTCAGCCGAAGAGGTTGTAGAAAAAAAAATGCCTTTAAAAGCCTCTGGCGATCCCAGCTGAGTTGCCTGATCGTCAGAGGCTTCTAAAAGCATTTTTTCTGCAACCTCTTAAGGTTGTAGAAAAAATGCTTTTAAAAGTAAAAAAAAAAAAAAAAGTTGGCCACGCCCACCATCACATTACCCTCCCCCACCAAGCCATGCCCACAGAACCGGTAGTAACAAATTTTACATTTCACCACTGCTTTAAAATGTGTGGACTTCAACTCCCAGAATTCCCCAGCCAGGGGAATTCTGGGAGTTAAAGTCCACACATTCTAAAGACACCAAGCTGGAGAAACGCTTTCCTAATTTGATGCCTGCTAGACACTCTTAACTCTTCTGAATTTTAAAAAGGCTAATATATTTTAAATGTGTTAACAGAGGTGCTAAAAAAAAAGTGCTAGTCTATGAAAATAAACACAAATTTTCCATGACCTTTTTATATATTCAGAAATCATTTTATACGACTTAGCCTTTATAGATTCAGAAAATAAAAATAGTTTGCCACTATTTGTTCTGTTACAAAACAGAATACTCACAGGTACAGAGCAATGAAGGCAGAATAAATTTACATATCTGTGACAGCCTGCTCTTAACCTGGTTCAACAAAACTAAAAAAAAATCTAATTCCCACTCTTTAGAGATTCACAGAAATACACAATAAATACTTCCCTGCAAAGCAAAACTTTAGGCTTAAACAACCTGGTGCATTCTAAATATTTGAAATATAGTTCCCACAATCTCTTCTTGCCAGTGGCCATGCTGGCTTGGGCTGATGGAAGCTAATATCTAAAACATCTAGAAAACAATGGGTTTCTAACTGCTGCTATGAAGTGTTGTTTTTTTTTTTTTTTAAACTTGCTGTATAAATGCAGAGCTATTCTAATTCACTCCATATCCTAAAATTATGAAGTGGAACTGCATACAATACTTTCATCTCAGTATATTTGTTTAACAATCTGTGTTTAAGTGTGATTAAAAAAAAAATTCTTATTGCCCAGAGTCAATCTGTTATCAGCTTGGGAGATCTTTTAGGAACACAAATTAACCTAAATAAATATATTTGCTTTGACAGAGTAAATGCAAGTGCTATGCTCGTAAACTCAAGAATAAAACCTACCTACCTGTTTTTCCCCAGAAAATAAGACTCAGTCTTATATTTGTTTGCCTCCAAAAAATGCACCAGGTCTTATTTTGGGGGAGATGTCTTTCACTGACTCACCTCGCGGTGGCGGCACCAACAGCCTTGACCAGCAGGAGCGCACTGCCGGCCCACTTCTGCAGCCGCTTCGCGTCACTTGCACGCATTGCCCCTGACCTCAGTTTCACTGTCAGAGGCCTTCAGGAAAGGCCTCTGCAGCTGACAAGAGCTCCAGATTGAGCTCTTTTCCAGAAGGCCTCTGATGGCAAAATGGAAGCCAAGGGGCACTGTGTCAATCCAAAACTCGTTTCTCAACTGCAGATGCCTTTCCTGAAGGCCTCTGACAGCGAAACAGACATTGAGGGCGACGTGCGCAAGAGGCGGCAAGCAGCTGCAGAAGTGGGCCGGCAAAGCGAGACAGGTGTCGGGGTGCGCGAGGCCTGGCTGCAACTCTTCCCACCCTCGCTTGATTTTTACCCGTACGCCTCACTCCACCTCATGCAACCAGATGCAACGAAGTGGGCAGGCTCTTAACTAGGGCTTATTTGGGGGGTAGGGCTTATATTGGGCACACGTGTAAAAAAAAATCAAGCTAGGACTTATTTTCATTTTATACGGCTTGTTTTTGGGGAAACACAATAAAATAGCACTGCAGTCTAACCTACCATCGGCCATGCATAAGATACTTATGAATGATGCCCTTCCGCAGAATTTCCTTGTGGAAAAGCTGACAGGAGAGAAAAACGACCAGTGTTGTCACAGCTTCCAGCGAAATGCTGTATGTAATGTCTCTGCAACGAATGAAGACATAAAGTATTAATCAACACCAATGAGTACATATTTACTAGGAGTCTTTTTACATGTTATATGCAAATATTGGCTATAATGTACGCTATGAACCTGGCTCAAAGAAATCCTTGACAAAAATCCCCTCCCCCAATTCTGATTGCACTAATCCATAGGATCTCTTCCTCGTGTATTTACAAATAAGAAAACCCTGAAAGGGGGGGGGGAGTAGATAATTCAACAATACGTGGATGGGCTCCATATAAGTACAGTAGCAATGGGTGCCCCGTTAGAGGATCTGAAGGACCTGGTTGTAGATAGATCCCCTGGAGAAAAATTGATGTGGCCACTAAGAATCAACCCTGAATTGATGGCATATAATCAATCAGATTACACCATTCAATAGTCATAGAACACAGAATCATATGTCTGGAAGGGATCTTGGAGGTCTTCTAATCCACCCCTCTGCTCAAGATAAGAGACCTTATACCCGTGATGGCGAACCTATGGCACGTGTGCCACAGGTGGCACACGGAGCCATATCTGTGGACACGCGAGCGTTGCCCTAGCTCAGCTCCAGTGTGCATGCGTGTGCCGGCCAGCTGACTTTTGGGCCTTCCGGGCCCACTGGAAGTCGGGAAATGAGCCGTTTCAGGCCTCTGGAGGGCCTCCGGTGGTGGAGTGGGGAAGGCTGTTTTCACCCTCCCCAGGCTCCTAGAAAGCCTCTGGAGCCTGGGGAGAGCGAAAAACGGGACTTCTGCCTCCAGAGGGCCTCCGGGGGGGGGAGGCTGCTTTCGCCCTCCCCAGGCTCCAAGAAAGCCTCTGGAGCTGGGCCCACTGTGCCATTGCATGTCAAAAGTGGGGGGAGTGTGGAGGGGTTGTGCGCATTGAATTACGAGTGTGGGCACGGGCATGTGTATGCACGCCCCCCCACGCGCGACCCCCACTTTTGGCACACGACGGCAAAAAGGTTAGCCATCACTGCCTTATACTATCCTGGTCAAATTAATCAATCAGAATAGAGCTGGAAGGAACCTTGGAGGTCTTCTATTCCAACCCCTTGTTCAAGCAAGGAGACCCTATACCATTTCTGACAAGTGGCTGTCCAGTGTCTTCTTAAAAGACTCCAGTGATGGAGCACCCACAACTTCTGAAGGCCAGCTGTTCTCACTGTTAGGAAGTTTCTCCTAAATTCCAGGTTGCTTCTCTCCTCGATTCATTTCCATCCATCGTTTTTTGCTTGCCTTCTGGTTGTTAAGTTTATTTTTAAAAACCTCCAGTGACGGATGATTGAGATTCTCAATAATCCAGGTTGTGGTTGTCTCAAGTTTTCAAAGAAAAAAACAACAAGAAAGTTCAGTTATCCTTTTAGAAAAAGCACCTTTGGGACTCCAGTGATGGATCACCCACAACTCTGAGGGACAGTGTTCTCACTGTCAGAAAATTTCTCCTTACTTCTAGGTCGGATCTCCCTTTCACGAGCTTTTACCCATTATTTCTTGTCCTGCTGTCTTATATTCTACCTTTGTTATTGCTTCCCATTGCTTTTGAATAACCACCAAGTTTCATACACAACTAACCAGGAAGAGGAGAGTGAACGGGCTTCCCCCCCTTCCTCCCCCGCCTCCCCAGCCTAATTTCTGGTGTTTCTAGGAGTACTGAAAAGACCTCTAACCTAAAAAATCCAGAGCTATTGCCAGTGAGTCATTACAGATAATAAAGAACCCTGATATAGTTACTAGGGATGCGGTGGCTCATGAGGTTAGAACGCTGGGCTGATGATTGGCAGGCTAGTGTTTGAGACCTGCTGCCGCCACCGAGGGGAGTGAGCTCCTGCCACACCCTCCAGCTCCTGCCAACCCTGCAGTTCGAAAGCAGGCAAGCACAGTGGTGAAATCCAAATTTTTTTTACTACCGGTTCTGTGGGCATGGCTTGGTGGGTGTGGTGTGGCTTGGTGGGCGTGGCAGGGGAAGGATACTGCAAAATCCCCATTCCCAACCCACTCCAGGGGAAGGATACTGCAAAATTCCCATTCCCTCCCCACTCCTGGGGGAAGGATATTGCAGAATCTCCATTCCCACCCCACTCTGGGGCTAGCCAGAGGTGGTATTTGCTGGTTCTCCAAACTACTCAAAATTTCTACTACCGGTTTTCCAGAACCTGTCAGAACCTGCTGGATTTCACCCCTGGGCAAACATGAGAAGATAAATGGTACCGCTTAGGTAGGCACCTTCATGGGGAAGTGAAAGGAGCCCCCAACTAGGCATCCCCTGGGCAACAGTGATGTCACCAGCAAATCCTTTCACTACGAAAGCACTTTGGTGCTTCCAAAATGGAAATATTAGTATAGAGTTACTGAGTTATTGTGTCTTCAAGTCATTGTTGACTCTGGCCAACTGTCTAGACTAGTCCCTAAAGTTTTCTTGGCAAAGGTTTTTAGAAGTGATTTGCCCTTGACTTTTTCACAGGGCTGAGCGTGAATGACTGGCCCAAGGGCACCCAGCCAACTTTGCAGGCCCGAGCTGGAACTAGAACTTGCAGTCTTCTGGTTTCTAACCTGATGCCACTAACCACTAAACCAAACTGGCTCTTTACACCCCCACAAAAAAAAAAATTAAACTTGGAGAAAATATAATAGCCATAGAAGTGTTTCATACTTAGAACCTTAACAGTACAAAACAGTACAGTACATAATATTGAAGTACTTTCAATATTATGAAAGACATTTGTCAATTTGTGTTTTTCATTTGTGGCTGATTAAGTCCAGCATATGCCACAGCAGTTTAGCATTGGGTCCAGGAAGTTCAAAAGTAGGAATGTAAGAGCAGTAACATCTTCCTCTGTTGCTTTCTATCATCTGGTGTTCAAAGTATGCAAGTCTAAGATGTCAAAGATTTTCAAATAGCCACGGATAGCCCTGTCCTCCATGAAGGAGAAATTTCCTAACAGTCAGGACAATTAAATTAAAAGAGCCTTGGTGGCGCAGCAGACTAAAGCACTGTTAAGTAGCACCAGCTGCCTGCAATTAGTGCGAGTTCAAATCTCACCAGGCTCAAGGTTGACTCAGCCTTCCATCCTTTCGAGGTAGGTAAAATGAGGACCCGGTTTGTGGGGGCAATAAGCTGACTTTGTATAAAAAAGAACAGCGCTTGGGGGGGCCCAAAAGCCCTACTAAGCAGGTATATACAAAAGTATGAAGACTATTGCTTAATGCATTGTAAGCCGCCCTGAGTCTCCGGAAAAGGGCGGCATATAAATCGAACCAATCAATCAATCAATCAATAACCAGTGGAACGACTTACCTCCAGAAGTTGTGGGTGCTCCATTACTGGAGGCTTCTAAGAGACTGGACAGCCACTTGTCTGAAATGGTATAGGGCAGTGTTGGCAAACCTTTTCGGCACCGAGTGCCTAAACAGGAGTGAGCGCACGTGCAGGAGAGCATTGGAAACCAGAAGAGCAGCTCCCTGGTGCGCACATGCAGGAGCGCTGGAAACCGGAAGAGCTGGCCAGCTGGTCTTTGCATGCGCTGGGAAGCTGAGCTTCCGCTTTCCGGCATGCGCATGTACGCCAGTCACCTGGTCTTCCAGTTTCTGGCACTCCTGCGTGCACGAAGACCAGCCTGCCAGCGCGCATGTGCGCACCAGAACCTGGAGGAACCACGGACGACGGCTGGCGTTCCCAGAGAGATGGCTCTGCGTGCCACTTCTGACATGCGTGCCATAGGTTCGCCATCACAGGTATAGGGTCTTCTGCTTGAGCAGAGAGTTGAACTAGAAGAACAAATCCTGTTCCGTGACCTCGGGCCCTGTCCATTCAGAACTGGCCCGTGGAAATGGCATGCGAGGGCACGGGCGTGAAGCTGCATTTGTGAAAGCAGCACATTCACGCAAAACTATCCCCTCTCCCCTTCCACGGCTGCTGCCTCTGCCGGTCTGCCGACCTGGAACGGTTGGAGACCACTGGACTAGAAGACCTCCAAGGTCCCTTCCAACTCTGTTATACTGTTTATGTTTCTGAATTTGTCCTGGCTTCCCTTTAAAACCATCTAAATGTGCTCTCCTTTCCCATATTTCTTGAAAGCTAAACTCTGCACTTGTTGAGGAGTCCCAAATCTCTCTCTCTCTCTCTCTCTCTTTCTCTCTGTGTGTGTGTGTGTGTGTGTGTGTGTGTGTGTGTGTGTGTGCGCTCGCGCACGCAATTTCAAGAGGGTTGAAATCCAAGTTCGGATTTTATCTGTGTCTACCACGCCGTCTCCTATTTAGAGTTTTGTAAGAATTATAGAGTCTTGCCTCAGAAGAAGCAATCCCTTTTAATCCGTTTGGCTGCCCCTTTTTTGTACCTCTTATCGGGTTCTTTAATTTCAGTGATCTTGTGCGGTAAGTACTTTTTTTTTTTTTATCTCAGGCTTTTCAGCCTCGCTGATCTGCGATACCAAAATGGCATCAAGGCTTTGCAATGTTTATAGTGGTGGTTTGGGATGCCCAGATGTTTTGCGCTGATAAGGACGGCAGGATAACAATATTTGGGTACCCTTGCTGGGAATCACTGACCTATAGACTCGTCCCACGTCAGCTTTTCTGAACAAAAGCCATTTCTTACTCTTCATCTCCTAACAAGTCGAATTTCACCGGAAGCATCCAAGGTTAAAAGTTCACTAATTTAGGACGGTTGCCAGAAGAGACGGATTCAAGCATCAACATTCAAATAATAAAGGAAAAGGGCTTGATTGCCACATTTCCCAAGGGTTGACCAGAAAAGTGAAAGGCGAGTTGCCAAAAAAGGATGAAGCCAGTTCAGGATACTGAAAGGCAAAACCTCATGTTTGGTGATCTCCGAGGAATGTGGTCTTTCCTCTTGGCAATGCTCTCCAAATTAAACATCCACTAATGGCAAACATGCAATGCAAAGAATACACTAGCGATGCTTGTTTGAGAAACATTTGGGAAGCTTCTCAATTTACTTCTGAAAAATAACGGGAAGCCAAAAACCCAACAGTGACCTCTTTTGCCATCCTCTTTATTTGAAAAGAAAGAACAGGAAATATTCCCAGTTAATTCTTCCACCTCCATAGAAAGGAAGGGAGTGGATTCAGCAGCTACAAAAGGGAATTAAGATGTCTCGCTCGTGAGTCATTCCTTGGACTGCAGACAAAACCTCAGGACACTCAACGCTTCCATTTCTCACCCTACCTAGGTTTATATTCATCCGTAAAAATGAAAACAAAAAATATATGTATCTGTTAAGTCACGCAAAATTACACCCGATTGCTAACGTTTCCACGCTTGTACCAAGTCAGCCATTCTATAAAATAAATAGAAACACCTCTTTCAACAGCAGGATTTGCTTATAGAGACCGGGTGCTTTCAGATGGAATATTAAACCATAGCTTGGTGTTTAGGAACGAGAGCAAATTTCACTTGCATGTTTCTATCGTCTTCTTTGCTTTTAAACAAGCGAGGAAATGAAGAAACTTTCTTGTTTGGGTCAAGGAAAAAATACACCTTGCAGCTACATCTTAATGGGGAGCATAGTGCCATGCGGTAAATTACACCATCTGTTGAATTTAGATACAGCAACAATGCTACTCATTCCGATAGGAAGCTTCTAATCCCCTCGCTTTCCAAGGAAGGAAGAGCATCTAAAATGAAGGGAAACTTGTGCTAAAGCAATTTTGCATTTATAGTATAGATTTCCAAATTTTCAAGGCTGTGCCAGATACGATTTTTAAAAATTAGCTGCTATTTGCTCAGAGAGAAAATTCATGCTCTTTCATTTAGTTCTGCAGGCTATAAATCTTGAAAAAGTTGGGAGTTTTATTCTCCAGTGGTTTCAACAAATAAGGGACTGTAAATAGAACATAAACTCCTAGTGCTGGAAGGGACCTTAAAGGTCTTCTAGTCCAACCCTCTGTTCAAAGCAGGAGACTTTATATCAATTCCAGTCAAATGGTTGTTCAGTCTATTTTGGAAAATCTCCACTGATGGAGCACTCACAAATCCAGAAGGCAAGAAATTCCATTAATTGTTCTATCAGAAAATTTCTTTTTCTTTTTTTACTTCTAGGTTGGATCTCTCTTTAACAAGCTTCCACCCATTACTACTTCTTGTCCAGCCCTTCGATGCTTTGGAAAATAAGCCAAGGTTTACTATCTCATTTCCCCTTGCCATTTGATCTAATCATCATAATTCTTGGTGGCTGAAGTGAAAGTTACAAACATATCTACATAAATGTTCAGGTTAACAGGAAGAGATTAAAAATGTCAAATAAAAGCTGTTGGAGTCTCTTGACATTTTAAGGATTCTCCAGATATGAATTGTCAATTATACTTAAAGATTTACTATAATATACTTCAGATATTAAATAAATATGTGAAATAACAAAACCTTATAGCTTTTACCTCAAGTTCAAACGTAATATATTAAATTCTTTGGCACAATCCAGAACATGCACAACATATTTCTCGTCGTTTCCCAAATTTTCTCATTTAATTATTCTATATCTTAGATGAATTCCTGGACACTGTCCAGTTTTAGTCTCAGACTGGGGGGAAAAAAAGATCCTTCTTTGGGAATTTTAATTAGAGAAAAGTGCTCATTTGGCTGGGCAAACGGCAATCCAGCAGGCAAGTTTGGTTGGCATGAATTTAATTAGGGATCAAAATTCACTTTCAGCTTTGAGGCAGAGCCTATCCCTACATGAGAAACAGAAAGGACAATTTCCTGTTGGTTTCATTTGCCACATGAACCCAGCAGGAAACCATAATCTGCTTTGCCTGCTTTTTCACTTAACATAGACAATGATTTGCTTTAGTGCAATAAATCCTAGCTAGTGATTGGCTCAGTGTCCGTAACTGTAGCTTAGCATGATGTGAAAACATAATAGTCGGGACATATGCCTAGTTTGGTTTTGCATGCTGCTCAAAGCTCTCCACAAACCCAACGAGATACATGGCATGAATAGCTACTATAGAAGGAGGGGAAAGCCTCAGGAATTGGCCAAGCAAGCCGTGATTACTTTGTCTACATCGGGTGTCAGCCACATGCGGCTCTTTGGGCCCTCCGTCGTGGCTCCCTGTCAGGTGATCCCACCACTGGCTGCCCCCCCTCCTCGCTCTCCCTTCCCAGTCACTCCTCACCTGGTCTGAGAAGATAAGGGCGACGGCAGTGGATGGAGAAGTGGCCGGGGCAAATAAAGAGAGATGGGGAGAGAGTGAGAGATACAGAGATAGAGGGGGAAAGAGAGGAAGAGGGGAGGAGGGAGGGGGGGAGGGAGAGAGATGTCAAAAGGGTTTTGTGGTTCCCAGTGTTTTTAAAAAACCGGTTCTCTGCCCTAATGACCTGGTAGGCATGGCTGGGGAGGGGAGGGAAGGGTCATGTGACTGGAGGAAGTGAGTGACGTTGAGTTGGCCACGCCCACCCAGGTTTTGTAGCTCCCGTGTTTTCTTTTCTGTGGGAAACAGGTCCAAACGGCTCTTTGAGTGTTTAAGGTTGCAGACCCCTGGTCTATATGTCAGAGACAGAGTTGACTGAGGAGCCCTTGGTGCTCTCTGAGCTTGCTTGTTTTCTTGCAGAAGTTCTTTCATCACCCAGACTAGGTAACATCATCAGTGCTAGTAAAGTCTAGCACTTGAGGATGTTACCTACTTTGGGTGATGAACCGTCTCCAAGAAAGCAACCCAGAAGCACCAAAGACCCTTCATTTCAATCCTGAGCTACAAATATTCTTCTTTATTGGTAAGAGGGTTGATTAACAAACAAGCCCATGGTTTAATGTGATTTGTGTATCTAAGGAAGACGCGCGCACAATTAAGGAGAAACTTCCTAACAGTGAGGACAATTAACCAGTGGAACAGCTGGCCTTCAGAAGTTGTGGCTTTTTCATCACTGGAGGTTTTTAAGAAGAGACTGGATGGACACTTGTCTCAAATTGTACAGGGTCTCCTGCTTGAGCAGAGGATTGGGCTAGAAGATCTTCAATGTCCCTTCCAGCTCTATTCTGGTTGCATTGTAAATTCTGTCTACTTTGGTAAATGTCTATGGAGATTCTCAGTCATTCAGGTCATAGTTGCCTCAAAGGTGCTTTTTTTTTTTTTCAAAAGGCAACTGGACTGGTTTTTTTTTGAGGGAAAAGAAAACATTTCGCTTCACTGATGAAGCTTCTGGGATAAGAAGCAAACTTCTTCTTTCTCAAAAAAACAACAACAATCTAGTTGTCTTTTGAAAAAAACACCTTTGAGTCCACTTTGGTAGAAAATTCTTCATCTATATAAAGATGGGGCAACAAAAATCAAAAGTAGCTATCGGGCTAATTTACTGAAGGTTAAGGAAAGTCTCTGAATTTATAAGGAAATTTATCCTGAGCAGAAGTGGTATTCAGCCAGTTGGTACTGGTTCGGGCAAACTGGTAGCGGAGATCACGGGTGGGCCCGCGCCCGCCCACCCACTATGCTGTCCTATTTAGCCATGTTTTCGAGGCCGGGTGCATGCGTGGAAGGCACGCACGGGGGGCGAACTGGTGGTAAAAATATCTGAAACCCACCTCTGATCCTGAGACAGAAAGAAGAGAGAGTAAGTTCTAAGGTTGCCATAGGCAAAATCCCGCTAAGACCAAATTAATTTCTGTGCACTTTAGCTTTTCTTCAGGGCAATATAGTAAAAATAATTATTGTGCTAATCCCGAGACACATGCAAACAATATTTACAATTTCCCATGATTTTCCACTCAAGAACACTTCAATTCATCTGATTGTAATCAGATGGGGCATGCTAACATTCTTTTTTTAAAAAATCTCATTCCCTAACCTCCTTTTTCTTGTTATCTTTTGCAAATACTTTTTTGAACATAACCTAAACATTCAGAAACAGCTCCTGACATTACATTTAGTGGATCCAACAGAAATAAAATTTGTTCTGTTTTTTTTTGTCTGACTATTACAAATCTGGTTATCATAATGTGGACTGAAGTATAACTATGGAATTCTAGAAGAATGAGTATTTTTTTTAATTAAAAGGGAGTTAAAATGCATAGCCTATAATCATTATTATGTAAAATAGATATTTGAATTTCCAATTAGAAAGGGCCAGTTTTTATTTTGTTAGGTTTATGTCCTGCTTTTTCTTCAGGAAGTCAAGGTAGTATGTGGAGATCTCCCCTTTTTAATATGACCATGAGGCCTGAGGATTATTGGTATTGTAATCACATTGCATCTGGAGGGAACCCAAATGGAAACAGAACATATGAAATCTACTTACAAAAGAGGAACCTCAACAATCAGCTGAATGAGGCAGCAAAGTAATTCTTCCATAAGATCTTCATATTCAGATCCTAAAAGAAAATAAGGAAATTTTACTGGATATTTCAACATTAGTGCAGTAATAACTGTCTGGTTTGGTTCTGCAACCCAACAAGACCGACAGAGACTTCAGAGGATAATTAGAACTGCAGAAAAAACAATGGCTACCAACCTGCCTACCATTGAGGACCTGTATACTGCACGAGTCAAAAAGAGGGCTGTGAAAATATTTATAGACCCCTCGCATCCTGGACATAAACTGTTTCAACTTCTACCCTCAAAACGACGCTATAGAGCACTGCACACCAGAACAACAAGGCACAAGAACAGTTTTTTCCCAAACACCATCACTCTGCTAAACAAATAATTCCCTCAACACTGTCAAAACTATTCACTACATAAGTCTGCATTACTATTACTATTAATCTTCTCATCATTCCTATCACCAATCTCCTCCCACTTATGACTGTATGACTGTAACTTTGTTGCTTGGATCCTTACGATTTATATTGATATTGTTTCCTGATTGCTTATTTGTACCCTATGACTATCATTAAGTGTTGTACTTCATGATTCTTGACGAACGTATCTTTTCTTTGATGTACACTGAGGGGGTATGCACCAAGACAAATTCCTTGTGTGTCCAATCATACTTGACCAATATAAAATTCTATTCTATTCTATTCTATTCTATTCTATTCTATTCTATTCTATTCTATTCTATTCTATCTTCCAAAT
Organism: Pituophis catenifer annectens; assembly: GCF_029215685.1. Lineage (NCBI taxonomy): Eukaryota > Metazoa > Chordata > Lepidosauria > Squamata > Colubridae > Pituophis > Pituophis catenifer. The sequence continues at coordinate 285,428,838 of NW_027256882.1, read as the reverse complement.
TTCATCCAAATTTCCAGTTACCAAAGTTTAAACTTCACCATCTTTTTTTTAAACAGTGTATTTTTAAAAATGGCTCAAAAACAGCTGACTGAAATACAGGCTAGGAATTGGATTCAAATTAAAAATTCCATGTTTTCAGATCATTACTATTACACCTCCTACTGTAAATGGCAAAAATTAATTCTAGATTATTTAGAAATTGGTTAAAAGCCTCTGTCATACAGAAATCAAACTTTAAGGAAAGAAAGGAACTTGTGAGAACATTTTCAGTAGAAAAGGAAGAAGAAAATGAGACAGAAACTTAATCTACAATTCTTTTTGCTTTATCATTCAAGCAAGTATTAATCTTTGCAGAATAAAAAAAAATCAGGGCTTAATTATCCAAGAAAATTTGCAGGATGACATAATATTAGTCTTCCAATATTTGAAGGGCTGCCAGAAAGAAGATTGGGGTCAACCTATTTTCCAAAGCACAAAAAGGGTAAAACAAGAAACAATGGATAGAAACTAATCGAGGAGAGAAGCAACCTAGAACCAAGGAGAAACTTCATAACAGTGAAAACAATCAAACAGTGGAAAGGCTTGCCTTCAGAAGTTCTGGGTGCTCTGTCACTGGTGGCTTTTAGAAGAGATAGGACAGTCATTTGTCTGGAATGGTATAGGACAGGGATGGCTAACCTTTTTGCCGTCACGTGCCAAAAGCGGGGGGAGCGGGTCACATGCGGGCGTGCCCACACCCATAGTTCAATGCATCACATCCTGGGGTGAAATGCTCCCGGATTGGACCGGATCGCCCGGTCCAGTAGCGATCTTGGCTGTTGGTTCGGCGATCTGGTAGCGATGGCGGAACAAAGCTCCGCCCACCCACCCGGATGTCATTACTTCCTGGTTTTAACCAGGAAGTAATGTGTTTTTTACCTTCTGCAAATGCACAGGTTTTGCGCATCTGCAGAAGGTCTGCGTGCGCATGTGATGCGCGTGCGAACAAAGCGTGTGGGCATGCGGTGCATGCTCTTCCAAACTAGAAAGGAAGGTAAGTAGATTTCACCCCTGGTCCCACCCACCCCGCGCTCCTCCTGCTTTTGGCACATGATGGCCTGGTGGGCCCGGTAGGCCCGTTTTTTCGCCCTCCCCAGGCTCCAGAGGCTTTCTATGAGCATGGGGAGAGCAAAAAATGGGCCTCCCCACCCCCCAGAGGCCCTCCGGAGGCCAGAAACAATCTGTTTCCTGACTTCCGGTGGGCCCAGAAGGCCTGAAAATTAGTTGGCCGGCACACGCATGCACGCTGGAGCTCAGCTAGGGCAACGCTTGCGTGCCCACCGATATGGCTCCACGTGCCACCTGTGGCACGCGTGCCATAAGTTCGCCATCACAGGTAAAGGATCTTCTGCTTAAGCAGGGGATTGGACTACCTGACCTCCAAGGTCCCTTCCAACTCTGTTAATTCTGTTACTCTGCTCATCACAAACTATAACTAGGGCATGTCCCAACAGTAAGGGATCATTTGTTAACTTTTCATAAGGTGAATGAAATTGAAGAAAATTGAAAATATATTTGCAGGGGAAAAAAAATGTCTCTCATTCAGAAATAAATTAGGTTCTACGTTTCCATTGGTCAAGCAAGGCCGAGGCATCAGAAGGTTAAAGACGGCCAACCATTGGCCGAGCGAGATGCAATTAGCAATTCTTTCAGCTTAGCGCATCCGCACAGAATTATCGGCATCGCACAGCTGACAAAATAAGCTCTGGGAAATAAACGCCTTTCCCTCCAACCCAGTCATTAAGCCAAAGCCTAAAAATCCAATTGCTTTCATTTGTCTGCTTCACTGCATCCCAAAGCAACCAGATCCTGTTTTTCCCCCCCCCTCTTTTACATTTTGGCTTCTCGGGAACATCTCAGCTCTTTGTACCTTACAGTGTTTACAAACTTTTGGGGAAGTTTTTTCAGGACAAGTGAATTTACAGGATTATGTCCAAGCACAAAGGGAAGGTTATACGCCATCATTATCCAAGCTTCGCAATTCGTCCCGAATAGAGGAAATTATTCCAATTTTATAGAAGGGTAAACTAAAACAGGAAACAATCCACTGGCAGAAGATCAGAGTGCAGCAGAGATCAACACCGAAGAGGAATTCCAATTTCCTGACTTCTGGATCCTGCTCCAAACCAATAGACCACACACAAGCACCTTGTTTTTCTTTTTTCTCCCAAAGATCGTTTGTTAAACGAGGCAAAAATAATAATAATAATAATAATAATAATAATAATAATAATAATAATAATAATAATAATAATAATAATAATTGCCACTTTCTTCAACCAACTTAACCCTGGGTGTTTTGCTGCTTTGAATAACCGGAATAATTCTTTAAGCGTTTGTCCCAAAGGTGTTTTTTTACAAGAAGCAACTGGTTTTTCTTTGAAGATGTTTCACTTCTCATCCCAGAAGCTTCTTCAGGAATGGAAGGGGAATGGTGGGGAATGGAAGAGCTGGAGAAGCTTCTGGGTTGAGAAGCGAAACGTCTTCAAAGAAAAAGAAGAAAGCCCAGTTGCCTCTTGGAAAAGCACCTTTGAGGCAACATGACCTGGACGACTGAGAATCTCCATCAAGTTTTTATTTATTTTTTTAAATGTATACATATCATTATGTGGATGGTGTAGTGTTTGAGTAGCATACATTTCCATACAGATAAACATATTCATAATTATTACATTCCATTTTCCTTATTCCATATTACTTACCCCTATCTTTTACACAATTTTTTTATTTTCATATAAATATTAATAAGTATGCAATAACATCTAAACCGATATGCTTTAATGTCCACTGTATTATCTTTTGTTATAATTTCAATAGTAGAAAAAATACAAAATTGTCCGTCTGTTTTCTGTACACCATATTTCCCAATTTTACAACAACGATGACTGAGAATCTCCAAAGGCATCTCACTAAGTGTTTGCTTGTCTGAAACAAAATAATATAAATATTTCTTCATAATTGGGAAAGAGTTTAGTGACCCACTCCTTTCCCCTGATTGGAACGAAGATATGGGGTAAAAGAAAAACAATTAGAGGTAGTCCTTGATTTATGACTAGGACGGAGCAACAAAATTAGCAACAAAATTTCTGTTGCTAAGCAAGACAGTGGTTAAGTGAGCTTTTCCGCATTTTAAGATCTTTCTTGCCACCGTTGCTAAGTGAATCACTGCATTTGTCAAGTTAGTCACACGGCTGTTAAGTGAATCTGGCTTCCCCATTGACTTTGCTTGTCAGAAGGTCACAAAAGAGGATCGCACAACCCTGGGACATGGCAACCGTCATAAATAGGAACCAGTTGCCAAGCGTCTGAATTTTGATCATGTGACCATGGACAGGCTGCAACGGAGAAAAATGGAAGGCTGCTATCCTGTCACCCCTAGTTCCAGCGGTGGGATCCTACCGGTTTAACAACCGGTTCGGTGATCCAGTTCGCTCCCAGCTGATTGTTGGAGCTACCGGTTGGCCCAAACTGGTCCAAACCATTAGAATCCCACCCCTGCCTAGTTCTCCTTTTCATTAAATTAGACATACCCAATTCCTGCAATCGTTCTTCATATGTTATAGCCTCCAGTCTCCTAATCACCTTTATTGCTCTTTTCTGCACTCTTTCTAGAATCTTAACATTTTTTTCTATATCATGGCGACCAAACAGGATGCAATATTCCAAGTGTGGTCTTCCCAAGGCATTATTAAATGATAATACTTTATGTGATCTTGATTCTATCCCTGTTAATGCAGCCTAGGACTGGGTTAGCTTTTTTGGCAGCTACCGCGCACAGTTGGCTCCTATTTAAGCGATTGTCCACTAGGATTCCAAGATCCCTCTCGCAGTTCCTACTATTCAGCTGTTACTGCATTAGTGTTGTGAAGGCAGCAAGAGTTGAGCTATAATGGAGATAAATTATACTTCATTCTTTATACATAACAATTCTATGCAAAAATACATACTTGGGCACCAAAGTCAAATTATAGATTTCAGAGAATCCCTAATAAAACCTGACATCATCTTTGGTACATGGTACAAAGTTAAATGTATTTCTTTGCAAGCTTGTATGCCATTTATAACCCAGTTGTTCGTGGATTCAGACTAAGAACACAGTGGCAGATGCCGAAGTTTCAACAGCCTTTTTAGCCAGTGCTTGATCTCAACCTATCAGGTAGCAAACATTTTCTACAGCTGGCTAAGAGCTCTTTTATTCTAACGCTTGAGATTTTCTCCTCAACCTTCCCCATGTGACTCTTGCAACTCAGAAATACTCTTGCGTGTGCTGAATGTTTGAGAGCCCTCACAGATTTGCAATCTGGGGACTGCGACGGCCGTTCTCAAACCTTGATTCTTCTTTACTATATAAGCATTTCATGGTAGAGTTGGCGGTATGTTTCAGAGTAACCGTGTTGGAAGGGACCTTGGAGGTCTTCTAGTTCAGAGTTCCCCAACCGAGCCAGGTTTGCGGCCTGGTGGGAGGAGAGAGGGGAGGGTTCTGGATGAATGACAGGCAAGCATGTGTTTTCACGCAGTTCGATTTGTGGGAGCGGCGGGCACACACGGATGCAGCTCACACAAATGGAGCACGTGCGCACGTGCTTGCATGCTCCTCACGCACGTGGGGATGCGCGCACATGCACGCCTGCCACTTCCTCAGCCCGGTTACGAACGGCTCGAGGCCCAGTAGTGGGCTGCAGCCTGGAGGTTGGGGATCCTTGTTCTGGTTCAACCCCCTGCTCAAGAAGAAAACCCTATGCCAGGGGTGTCAAACTCAAGGTCTGGGGGCCGGATGTGGCCCATAGGGCCGCCTTGGAAACAGCAAAGGACCGGCCCACAGTGCCTCTGCCAGCGAAAATGGAGCTCGGGAGGGCCACAGGCAGCACTTCCGAGCTCCGTTTTCACTGGCAGAGTGTTGCAAGAGGCCGTCCCAGCCGAAAACAAAGTTCGAGAGCCCGTTTTTGCTGGCAGAGTGTTCGGGCCACCACAGGCACCTCCAACACGAATGACGTTGAGCTGGCAAGGCCCATCCTGGCCACACCCACTCTGGCCCCCCGAGGTCAAACACAACCCTGATGTGGCCCTCAATGAAATTGAGATTAACACCCCTGCCTTATACCATTTCAGACAAACAGGTGTCCAAACTCTTCTTAAAAAGAAGAGCTTCTGCAGTCAAATCGTTCCACTAATTAATTGTTCTCACTGTCAGGAAATTTCTCCTCGGTTCTAGGTTGCTTCTCTCCTTGATTAGTTTCCATCCTTTGTTTCTTGTCCTGCCTTCAGGAGGTTTGGAGAATAGATTGACACCTCCCCCCCCCCCTCTTCTTTGTGGCACTGATCTCAAGTGGTTTTTATGGCAGCCCCTGAAAATCCGAGTTTTTCAGATCAGTGCTTTGCTGCAAATACCAAACTCCTTTTCCGTTTCAATTTCTTCGTCTCTCAAGGGACCCCTGGAGAATCCCTGAAACATCCATTCTGACCAGGGATACCTCAACTTTTGCATACAACTCTATTTCGGATAAAATGACCCCTGAACGATGTATTGTGAAAGGCCAACCAGGAAGCATAAGAACAGACATTCTGCAGAACGATAAAAATCTTTTGGCCAAGGTGTGATGCCATTGGTTTTGTTGGAATAATTCAATATTTACCATAAGAGCCTGGGGTTTTTTCCTCATAGGTGAAATGAAGCTGCAATTCCTCTTCTGACATCTGACAGATCAACACTTTCAACAGGCAGCAGATAATAAACAGAGCATTCTGAGCCTGCCAGATAAAGAGGTGGCTGGAAGAGAAACAGGAGTTTCAAGAGCCTGTATACCAACCATATAGGAAGAAAATAACTTTCAAGATACAGGTAGTCCTCGACTTACAACCATTCATTTACTGACCATCCAAAATTGCAACGGCACTGAAGAAAAGTGACAAGTGGCCCTTTTTGAGACTTACGACTGTTGCAGCAAACCTCAATCATGTGATCAAAATTCAGAGGATCGGCAACTGGCTTGTATTTATAATGGCTGAAGTTGCCCTGGGGTCGTGTCCTCTCCTTTGGTGACCTTCCGACAAGGGAAGTCAATGGGGAAGTCAGATTCAGCTTACAATCGTGTTATTAAGAACAGGCAAGAAATGTCATAAAATGGGACAAAACTCACTTAATAGCTCTCTCATTTAGCAACAGAAAATGTTGGGCTCAAATTGTGGCTGTAAGTTGAGCACTACCTGTATTCGTTACAATACATTCATGACATTAAATGCTTATTTATTCTGTCTGCCTGCTTGCCTGCCTATCTATCTACCTATTACCTATATACCTACCTATCATCTCTCTCATCTATCTATCCATCCATCCATCCATCCATCCATCCATCCATCCATCCATCTTATCTATCTACCTCCCTCCCTATTACCTACCTATCATCTCTCTCACTCTCTATCTATCATCTCTCTCACACACACATATACACATCTATTAATCATTTATCCATCCATCCATCCATCCATCCATCCATCCATCCATCCATCATCATCTTCTCTCTCTCACACACATATACACATCTATTAATCATTTATCCATCCATCCATCCATCCATCATCTCCTCTCTCACACATACACATATACACATCTATTAATCATCTATCTATCTATCTATCTATCTATCTATCTATCTATCTATCTATCTATCTATCTGCTTTTTGTTCGTTCGTTTGTTTATATCACAACTTAATATTTTTATAAAAAGGTGATGAAAATATCTAATATTCTTTTGCCCTCCTATTTTCCGCATAACAACCACCTTGTGAGGTGCCTTGGGCTGAGAGAGAGAGAGGGACTGGCCCAAAGTCGCCCAGTTCTCTTCACATTCTCAAGCAGATGTCAGTAGATCAGAGGAGCAGATGTATTCCATAAAATTAGGAAGGCACATGGGCAAAAATAAAATGAGATATGTCTAACAGTGATCTAACAACACCCTCAAATCTTGCCATCTGTATGTGTCGCTTCCCCAGGTTCTAAGTCTTGGGCGCCCCCCTTAACTCTTTCCAGCCCATCGTCAGAGCTGCCCTTTTGAAGCCTGCTACCACCCCTGCCAAGTTTACAATCAGGCTTTTCCTGCTGTGAGAAATAAAGATTTCCACCTCACCAGCTTTGATCCTTATGGATAACACCCAATTTATGGGAATGCTTACAATGGACTCTCCAAATGCCTTGGCTAACCCCAAAATGTTCTGCCTTCTTTTTATACCTAGCCCTGCTTTGTTAAAACATGCAGGATGTTTTACTGAACAGGAAAGTACTGAATTCCAGACAATGCATAAAGGGCTACTAGCTGCGGTCCTAAGATTTGACAAAGGGGGTTGGGTAGGGTAGGGTAGAATAGGAATAGGGATGGGGTAGGGGTAGGGGTAGGGGTAGGGGTAGGGGTAGGGATAGGGATAGGGATAGGGATAGGGATAGGGATAGGGATAGGGATAGGGATAGGGATAGGGATAGGGATAGGGATAGGGATAGGGATAGGGATAGGGATAGGGATAGGGATAGGGATAGGGATAGTGTGAGAGGAAAAACCTCTCAGCATATTGCTGCAGCTAATTGATTGATTGGTTTGAACAGTTTGAATGAACCAATCAGAGCACAGCTTCTTGGCTCTGAGTTTCCCGCACTTTCCAATGGTCAGTTGATCAGTATATAAGCAGCAGCAGAGCACGAGAGCCACGTTCACTTCAGAGCCCAGCAGATCATGACCAGAGACCTCACCTGAGACCTTACTCCAGAGCTGAAGTTGCTACAAAGAGCTGAGTCACTGCCTTGCTCCTGAGAAGACTGACAAAGAACGCAGAGAGCCTCCCATGCTTGGGAAGAGGATTAGAGCTAATGGACTTTGCTGAGAGGAGAATCTTTTAGGCTGTTGGTGCCTTCTTGTAGGTTTTGTTTTTATGTGTTTTATTATTAAACCAGTTAATTTCTCAAGACTCCTCTCTCAACTTGCATGCTTTGGTGCTTTTGTGTGCATATCGGGTCACGGTCCATTCGAATACAGAACCTTTCCTTCACAGATAGGGATAGGGATAGGGATAGGGATAGGGATAGGGATAGGGATAGGGATAGGGATGGCATAGAATAGAATAGAATAGAATAGAGAATAGAATAGAATAGAATAGAGAATAGAATAGAATAGAATAGAATAGAATAGAATAGAATAGAATAGAATAGAATAGAATAACTTTATTGTCACTTAGAATGTATGCTAATCAGCATACATTAAAATAAAATTTCATTACCTACAGCTCTCAAAGGGTCACCACCTCCAATATACACTACATAACCATGACAGAATAAATCAATATCATTTCATAATATTGTACAATGTTATGAAGTCGCTTTCTATAATCCATTATCTATCAAAAAAAAAAAAAAACACATCTCACTGAGTCACCTCCTTTCTTTGGAAGTGTCAAGCAGAAAAAGTCCTTCGTCTCTTAATTCTAATGTCGCCGGATGCAATATGACCTTAACAACGTGGCATATTCAGGATAATTAACACCGTGCAGAACACATTGTAATATTACTCAAGCAGATACGTTTTTAGAGGCTAGCAGCTACATTTTTTTGGAAAGCTTGAGTCACAGATGCTGGGAGAATTATGTAGAGTATGTCTGGTCGTATTAGACAGATGGACAGAATCAAGCAGATTGGAATAGTATAGTTGGAAGGGACCTTGGAGGTCTTCTAGTCCACCCCCCCTACTCAAGCAGGAAACCCTACACCATTTCAGACACATAGTTGTCCAATCTCTTCTTAAAAGCCTCCAATATTGGAGCACCCACAACTTATGGAAGGAGATTATTCCACTTATTAATTGTTCTGTCAGGAAATTTCTCCTTAGTTCTGGTTGGTTCTCTCCTTGATTAATTTCCATCCATTGTTTCTTGTCCTGCTTTCGGGTGATGGAGCATTTGACTTATTTTCTTTTCTTTTCTTTTTAAAAAGGGAATTGGGGGATACCTATTTTGCCTTTCTTGGTTTTAGAAAATGTTACCACTAAGTCAATGCATGTACTACAGTTTTTGTGTGTTACCTGCCACAAAACAGTTGGGAACGTTATCATTAGAATAGAATAACAGAGTTGGAAGGGACCTTGGAGGTCTTCTAGTCCAACCCTCTGCTTAGGCAGGAAACCCTACACCACTTCAGACAAAGGGTTGTCCAATCTCTTCTTAAAAATGTCCAGTGTTGGAGCATTCACAACTTCTGGAGGCAAGTTGTTCCATTGATTAATTGTTCTCACTGTCATTACCTCCAAGTCATTTTGATGGAAATGTTTACTAGAGCGGAGACCATTATACAAGGACTCAGACTTCATAAAATACTATTAGCTGTGCCACTGAAGCAATCAGCCAGCCCCCTCAGTAGCAACTATGGGCATTTCAACCAGGGTTGGGTTTGGTATTTGTGCTTTGAAGTTAACAAAAATCAGCAAGTAACAAAACACACTTACTTCTGACATTCTGCTGAAATTTTTAATTCTTTGGTTCTGGAAAGGAAGACTTTAATCAGTGAGGCAAGGTTTCCTGTCCGAGGATTATTCTCCACTAGGAAGAAGAGCAGGAAAAGTTAGGTAATGTTTCAGATTGTACAATGATTATATCTAGTTTAAACACGAGGTTTGCAAGCCTATGTCCTCTTAACCAGGGTATTACACTCAAACTCAACAAAGAATGTACCTCTTTCTTTGTAAATTTGTTCAGCATATTTACTGAGCTGGTAATCTCAGCCAGGCATACCAGGAGATGTTTAGCCATCAGAGAAGCCTCAAGGTGCCACATCTCAAACTGATGAGACAACATGCTTTAAAAGGGGAAAAAAGGAACATTTAAGGTGCTTTTTCCAAAGGCAACTGGACTTTCTTGGTTTTTTCCTTGAAGACATTTCGTGTTGTGGTCTGCCAGCAACCTGCAGAGCTGGCAGCGGGGTCGGACAGTGAGGACCGCTGGGGAGGAACATGGGCCAGTCCTGGAGTCAGGGGAAAGCCCGGATGAGGGCTCTGCATCGGAGGCAGAGATGGGGCCAGGGAGTGATGCGCGGACTCCAGAGCCCCCAGAGTCGCCTGTTCCTAGTGCACGCGTGCGCAGAGCTGCCAGAAGGCAAGAGCAGCTAAAACAAAAGGGACGACTCGGGAGTAAGGCCAGGAGATGATTGGCCCCTCCCATAAGGCTTAAAAGAGAAACAAAGGCACTTGGGCCTTTTTGCAGGAAAGCAATGTTGCTAACTCTGTTTCCAGTCGGCATCTCTTGTTTGTTTCTGAACTTCGTGGGGCTTTGCCAAGTAAGGCCTTTGGCAGGGTGTCAAAGAAGATAAAGTTTGGTAATTATCCCAAAGGACTTCTTCCGAAGGACTTGTTTTGCAATTAAATGGGACTCAGCTGGGAATGAACGTAATTCTCAGCTGTTACAATAAAATAGGTTTGTTTGGGACTAATTGTGTCTTGTAATGACTCAGTAAGCCTAGGTCACAACATTTCGCTGCTTCTCATCCAAGAAGCTTCTTCAATTCTGAACTGAGCTGAACAGAAGGACACAGCGAAGGGGTCGTGAAAGGAAATTTGACCGGGGAGCAGGGGGGTGATAGGAAGGGCAGTGCAATTGAAATAATGAGTGGGAGGGGCAGATATGACAGGCACAGGGGGCCATATCATGCTCCGGGGGTGCGCATATGCTGTTTACGAGCGATTGCACACTCCGGCCCCCAATGCGCGACTCGTGTCCGGGGTTGAACAGAGCCTCAGACCCTGGGTCCACGGCTGATGTTATGTAATGCCAGGTCGGTTGTTAACAAAGCCCCCCTCATTTGTGATCTTATTTTGGAGGGGGGTGCGGACCTGGCAGGTATTACGGAGACCTGATTGGGCCAAGAGGGGGGGTACCCCTCATTGAAATGTGCCCACCAGGTTTCCGCGCATTTCATCAGCCAAGGGCTCAGAGGAGGGGTGGGGGAGTTGCAGCGATTATTAGGGAAAGTCTTTGTCCGAGGGAGACCATTGTTCCTCAGATAGCCGGATGTGAGTCCCTTTTTGTGAAGTGGGGCCGTGAGGTGCAGATGGGTCTGTTGACTATGTACCTGGCTCCCTGCCACGTGGCGGCGACCCTGCCCGAGCTGCTCGATGTTATTGCCAGGGTGGCGGTTGATACCCCCAGACTTATTGTCATGGGGGAGTTCAACCTACCATCCGCTGGTGAGGCGTCAGAGGTGGCTCGGGAGTTCATGGCTTCCATGGCGGCCATGGACCTGACCCAGTTAGTCCAAGGCCCCACTCACATAGGGGGACACATCTGGACTTGATTTTCATCTCTGGTCAGTGATTGAATGATCTTGGTAGAGGGGATCTAGACATTAAACCCTTGTCATGGACAGATCATTCGCTCCTTCACTTGGGACTTTCCAGCCGCTTCCCCCCACCGCAGGGAGACGGAACCGACCAGATGGTTCCATCCCAGGCGCCTGATGGATCCCGAAAGGTTCCTGACGGAGCTTGGGCTGTTTCCTGAGACCCTGGCACACAACCCGACCGAAGACCTGATGGCCACCTGGGAGAGTGTGGCCACCAGAGCTTTGGACCATGTCGTGCCTTTGTGGCCTCTGACCTGATGCCGATCTCAATTGGCTCCTTAGTTCTCCGAGGAGCTGAGAGATGAAGCGTCAGAAAAGACGCCTAGAGAGCATCTGGAGGACTAGTCAATCCGATTCTGACCGGACACTGGTGAGGTCTTTTATCAAGACCTACCTAGTGGCGATAAAAGCAGCAAAATCTAACTATTTTCTTGAGGAGAGGCCTCACCACCGCCTCTTTCAAGGCAGTGGGGAAGTGACCCTCTGATGCCATCGCTGACTATTGGGGGTGAATCTCTGCCCCCCACAGAGAGGGCTCGCAATCTGGGCGTCCTCCTGGACACACGGCTGTCTTTAGAAGAGCATATGACGGCCATGGCCAGGGGGGCTTTTTATCAGGTTCGCCTGATTCGCTAGTTGCAGCCCTTTCTGGACCGGGACGCCTTGCGCACGGTCACTCATGCCCTTGTCACCTCCCGGCTGGACTATTGTAATGCTCTCTACATGGGGCTCCCCTTGAAGAGCACTCGGAGGCTCCAGCTGGTCCAGAATGCGGCCGCGCGGGTGGTTATGGGCGCAACCTGTTGTGCCCACGTGACACCCCTCCTGCGCGAGCTGCACTGGCTCCCAGTAGTCTTCCGAGTGCGATTCAAGGTGTTGGTCACCACCTTTAAAGCGCTCCATGGCATAGGACCCGGCTACCTTCAAGACCGACTTCTGCCACCAACAGCCTCCCACCGCCTGTTCGCTCCCACAGAGAGGGTCTCCTCAGGGTGCCATCAGCCAAGTTATGTCTGCTGGCGACACCCAGGGGGAGGGCCTTCTCTGTGGGAGCCCCTGCCCTGTGGAATGAACTGCCCCCGGAAATGCGTAAGATCTCCGACCTTCCGTGTATTTCTCTGTGCCCTCAAGACCCTGCTGTTCTGCCAAGCTGGGCTATCAATGTAATGATTTTTAAATTGGGTGTTTTAAAAATTTTGGGGTTTTAAATCTGAGCCAAAATTATGTAATAATTTTAATTATTTTTAACTGATGTCTGTCTTTGTGCTTGTAATAGGCTGTACACCGCCCTGAGTCCTTCAAGAGAAGGGCGGTATAGAAATAAAATTATTTATTTATTTATTTATTTATTTGGATGAGAAGCAGCGAAACATCCTCAAGGAGAAACAAAGGAAGTCCAGCTGCCTTTGGAAAAAAAACACCCTTGGGACAACCATGACCTGGGTGACTGAGAATCTCCACAGAAAATTCAAGATGGAGCTCTTGATAGTAACCCTCTCGTTTCCCATGTCTGATTCTAACGTTTCAAACAGTTTCATAAAGTTCAGACAAAGCCACAGGTGGCAGTTTCATAAAGTTCTGACCAAGTCCCAGATCTCAAAAACTACTGATCTGAATCACTATACTGTGGCAGAGTTTGGAAAGCTAATTGTTTTGTTCATGTTTAAATTTCAGGGGGGGGGGATTTCAGACGGGGTCAAAATGCAGCGTTTTGAAGAAGCATTTGACATCCATTACCAAGCAATGATCATGTTTCCATTTCTGCTTTTACCTCCTACACAGATTATCTTCTGAATAAATGCATTAAAAACCTTTTTTTTTAAAAAAAAAGTTAGAAAAACAACCTGTTCCACTATAACTGCACCCAAGCCACTTCCTGTGATAGCATGCAATATAAAGCAAAAACTTGTGAAAACGTTTGGCTTAAATAGCACATGCGGGTACAATATGACTACTTCAAGGCCTTAAAACGAAGTGGGTTTAAAAAAAAAAAAACCTTGTGCGCAGGCCACAGATGGGAGATATTAAATGCATCAAAAATACAAAGGGTTGTAGAGCGATTTGCTAGGAAAGCTGAGAGTATGCACAGCACGGAAAGAAAAACGAAGCATGGAAAGAAAGGCTTGGCTGACTGCAGTGTCCTACCTAAAGACTTGCAGACGGACACAGAAGCTTCATCCAAAAGTTTTAACTCAGCGCTGAAAACAAAAGAAACATGTTTATTAGACCTGATGCCGTTGAATTTGGGCAAATTCATCATCCATTCAGACAGCGGGAGGTTTTGATAAAAGGAAAATAGTTGTAACTCAAGGTTGAAATGAGGGATCAGAACAACAGAGTTGGAAGGGACTTCTAATCCAATACAGGTAGTCCTCAACTTACAACCACAATTGAGCCCAAAATTTCCGGGGTTAAGTGAGATGCTTGTTAACTGAGTCTTGCCCCCATTTTGTGACCTTTCTTGCCACCATTGCTAAGTGAATCACGTCAGTTGAAAAGTTAGTAACACGGTTGTTAAGTGAATCTGGCTTTTCCATTGATTTTGCTTGAGGTTGCAAAAGGGGATCACATGACCTTGGGACACGGCAACAGTCATACGTATGAACCGGGTGCCAAGCATCTGAATTTTGATCACATGATCATGGGGCTGTTACAAAGGCGTGAAAAATGGTCGTAAGTCACTTTTTTTCAGTGCCGTTGCTAAGTGAGACAATTGGGTCAGTTGCCAAGCATCTGAATTTTGATCATGAGGATGCTGCCAAGTCAATGAGAAGCCATATTCATTTAACAACCGTGTTATTAACTTAAACAACTGCTCTGATTCACTTAATAACTGTGGCAAGAAAATGGGGCAACACTCGCTTAACAAATATCTCACTTAGCAACCTAAATTTTGGCCTCAATTGTGGTCGTAAGTTGAGGACATATTTTGTATTAGAACCAGTGGTGGGCTGCAACCGGTTTAACAACTGGTTCTGTGAGCACGCACTTCGCGCGCGCACACACCTAACATGTGTGCATGCAGCATTCAAAATACAGAAATTTGAAGCTGAGCTGCTTACCTTCTACGACAGCCCTAGTAAGTAGAACAGCGGAGGCACGGAAATCAGCTGTGCTGTGCGAATCAGCTGAGCCAGAAAGCAGGAAATATAGGACAGGATAGGGTGGGAGCAGGAGGGCGAGGCCAGCTGATTGTTGGAATTACCGGTTCGCTAGAACCGGCAGCAGCCCACCACTGATTAGGACATATTTTAGATACGAGGAATAACAACTTATTCAATATCACCCTGACCATGTTTAAAATGAATGTAAATTCGAGTTGCCCTGCAAGATAGGCAGAAGACCAACAGAAGAGGACATCTGTAGCTCAGGGCTGAACTATATGCTGTTTTGAGCTTGGATGTTTTCTTTATTAAAATAGTTTTTATTAAGCATTTTTCACCTTTAAAAACAGGAAAAAAGGACAAAAAACACAGTAAAAAACAAGACAAACATAACACTATGTACTATTTTTACAGCCTTCTGCATTGGCAGGTATATTCTGCTTTTATATTCAACTCTTCTACTTTATCTTACTATCCTTTATAACAACTTTGATAACTATTATAACCACACTTGTTACATACATTTTACATTATACTTATTTAACATTAACAATAATTAATAGCTTTTGGTTTTTGTTTAAGCGATATTAGATTAAATCTCCTATTTCTTATTTTGGTTTCTGTTTTCTAGCCACCCGTACATTTTATTCCACATTTTATAGTAACCCAAATCTTCTCTTTCCTTTATTTCCATAGTCATTTTATCCATTTTTGCGCATTCAATAATTTTTCTAATCCCTATTTCGGATGTTTTCTTATATACATATTATTACCCAACTAGGTAACTTCAGCTAGCACTGATGATGTTACCTAGGTGGGTAATTAAACATCTGCAAGAAAATAGCCAAGCTCACAGAGCACCCCATACACAAAATAATGACAAATCTCATTAACTTAACCGCTATCACCATTATTGTTTGAGTGCTTTCCTGGTTTTGCCCATTTCAACCCAGTTCAAAAGATTGACTGATTGAGTTGACTCGTCCCACATCTACATCAAGGTTTTACTCTGAAGGGTTGGTTTTAAGGCTGTCATCCTTGTTGCTCGATAAAGCCAATCCTATTTAATACCGAAATACTAGTATGGCTAAAAGCATTGCTCATTTGACCAAAAATCACTACTTCGGTATTCCTTGTTTTTATGATTGTGCAAGTTTGCAATAAATTACTCTTATCTGCAAAAATGTACACACACACACACACCCAGGTCTAGGCCAGAGGTGGGTTTCAGCAGGTTCTGACCAGTTCTGAAGAACCGGTAGCGGAAATTTTGAGTTGTTCGGAGAACCGGTAGTAAAAATTCTAACTGGCCCTGCCCCCATCTGTTCTCTGCCTCCCAAGGAGCAGCTGATTGGGAGGAAATGGGCATTTTGCAATATCCTTCCCCTGGAGTGGGGTGGGAATGGAGATTTTACAGTATTCTTCCTCTGCCACGCCCACCAAGCCACGCCCTCCAAGTCATGCCACACCCACCAAGCCACGCCCACAGAACCGGTAGTAAAAAAAATTGAAACACACCACTGGTCTAGGCCCTGCACAAAGTTTTTCATGAGAGCAATGCGCTAACAGATAAAGGTTGCTTTAGATCAGTGTTTCTCAACCTTGGTAGCTTGAAGATGGGTGGACTTCAACTCCCAGAAGCCCCCCAGCCAGCGCTGCTGGCTGGGGGATTCTGGGAGTTGAAGTCCACCCATCTTCAAGCTTCCAAGGTTGAGAAACACTGCTTGAGATTCTATCTTGAAAGCAAAAAGAACACTTTCCTACCAAAAAATAAAATGGAAAAAGGGCCCTAGAACACAGTATCAAATAACAGCAAGATGCTTTGTTAATGTGTAAATCAGGGGTGAAATGCTCCTGGTTCAGACCGGATCACTCAATCTGGTAGCGATGACGGCAGGTGGTTCGGAGAACCGGTAGCAAAAATCCTGGCGCCGCCCCCCCCCCAAAAGAGCCTTGATAGTACAAGGGTTTAGTGCACCCTGTTATTAACACAGCTGCCTGCAATTTCTGCTGGTTCGAATCTCTCCAAGGCTCAAGGTTGACTCAGCCTTCCATCCTTTCTAAGGTAGGTGAAATGAGGACCCAGTTTGTGGGGGCAATAAGCTGACTTTGTATAAAATATACAAAAGAATGAAGGCTATTGCTTAAAGCATTGTAAGCCGCCCTGAGTCTCCGGAGAAGGGCGGCATATAAATCAAATTAAAAAAAAATAAAAAATGCCTAGCTGAGCAACATAATCATCAGAGGCTTTTTTTTTACTTTTAAAAGCATTTTTTCTACAATCTCTTCCAACGAAAAAATGCTTTTAAAAGTGAAAAGAAGCTTCTGATGATCGCGTGGCTCAGCTGGGATCGTCAGAGGCTTTTCAAAGCATTTTTTTCTGCAGCCTCTTGGCCGAAGAGGTGGTTAAAAAAATTATTTGAAAAGTCTCTGACGATCCCAGCTGAGTTGCCTGATCGGCAGAGGCTTTTCAAAGCATTAGAAAAAATGCTTTGAACAGTTTAAAAAAAAAAAAAGTTGGCCATGCCCACCCAGTCACATTACCCCCACCACCACCAAGCCATGCCCACAGAACCGGTAGTAACAAATTTTACATTTCACCCCTGGTGTAAACACATGGTAAACTTCTGCAAACAATTGTATCTCCTTTTTTAACAGATCAACAGAGTTGGAAGGGACCTTGTAAGTCATCTAGTCCAACCCCCATCCAGCCACCCAAGCAAGAGGCCCTACACCATTTCTGACAGATCACAGTCCAGTCTCTTCTTGAAAGCTTCCAGTGATGAAGCTCCCACAACTTCTGAAGGCAACTTCTGTTCCATGGGTTGACTGTTCTCACTGTCAGAAAATGTCTCCTTATTTCTAGGTTGAATCTCTCTTTAATAAATTTCCATCCACGATTCCTTCTCTGGCCTTCGGGTGCTTTGGAAAATAGCTTGACCCCCTTCCTCTCTGTGGCAGCCCCTCAACTATTGGAAGACTGCTATCATGTCTCCCCTGGTCCTTCTCTTCACTAGACTAGCCATGCCCAGTTCCTGTAATCGTTCTTCATATGTTTTAGCCTCCAGTCCCCTCATCATCTTGGTTGTTCTTCTCTGCAGAGTCTCAACATCTTTTTTATAGTGTGGTGACTAAAATGGATGCAGTACTCTAGGTGTGGTCTTCCTAAGGCTTTATAGAGTGGTATTAGTACCTCACTTGATCTAGATTGTATCCCTCTGTTAATGCAATTTAGGATAGCATTGGCTTTTTTGGCTGCCGCTGCACACTCCTGGCTCATATTTACTTGGTTGTCCACTAAGACTCCAAGGTCCCTCTCACAGTCACTGCTATTAAACCTGGTTTCACCCAGTCTATATGTGTACATTAGGTTTGTTTTTCCTAAATGTAAGACTTTACTTTTCTCTACAATAAATTTCATTTTGTTAGATAGGGTTAGATAAGATCCATCTGGATTTTGAGCCTATCATCTAGGGCAGTGATGGCTAACCTTTTTGCCATCGTGTGCTAAAAGCGGGGGGAGCACAGTGGGGGGGTCACGCGTGTGCGTGCCCACACCATAATTTAATGTGCGCGTGACACACACACCCATTCCTCCTGCTTTTGGCACGCGATGGCACAGTGGGCTCGGTAGGCCCGTTTTTCACCCTCGTGAGGCTCCAGAGGCTTTCTTAGAGCCTGGGGAGGGCAAAAACAGCCTTCCCCACACCCCTGGAGGCCCTTCGGAGGTCGGAAACAGCCCGTTTCCTGACTTCCGGTGGGACCGGAAGGCCCAAAAATCAGCTGGCTGGCACGCACATGCGTGCTGGAGCTGAGCTAGGGCAATGCTCGCACGCCCACAGATATGGCTCCACGTGCCACCTGTGGCACCCATGCCATAGGTTCGCCATCACGGATCTAGGGTGTTGGCTATTCCTGCCAACTTAGTTTCATCAAATGCTAAAAAAATTAATGTGTTTATAAAACAACTGTGCAATCAGCAACTGTATTATCACTGAACTCCAAATTTTAGCCAATTCTGGTAACCACCCATTATTTGCTGATGGCAAGTCCCAGCCTTTTGTTTTATATGATGTCCCCAATGTTTAGTTTCCTAACAACAGAACTCAAACCTCTGAGGAAAGATCAGTTATTTCTTTGTATGGGAGTACATTCTCTCTTTTTTTTTAATCAGTTTTATTAAACTTTATTGTAAGATAAAATACACAAATAAAAATTGCTGTATTTTTCGGACAATAAGACACACCGGTATATAAGACGCACCACGATTTTGAAGAGGTAAGAAAAAAAAAAACATTTTTGCCCTCCCTGGCCCTCAGGAGCAACTCTCCAAGCCTCTCAAACCTTCTGCGTGCCCCATTTTTTGCCCGTTTTTCGCAAAAATGGCTCCGTTTTTGCCCTCTCCCAGGAGCACTCTGAGGGCCTCCCAAATCATCTGCGCACCCTGTTTTTCGCAAAACAGGCAAAACCCAGGCCATTTTTTGCCTGTTTTTGTGAAAAATGAGGGTTTGAGTGGCCTGCAGAGTGCTCCTGGGGACTGGGGGAGGGCAAAAACGCCCCCATTTTTGCGAAAATCGGGCAAAAACCAGGCCTGTTTTTCACAAAAAATGGAACGAGCGGGGCAGGGCTTTGGGAGGTCAAAAATGGATGTATTCAGTGTATAAGATGCACCAACATTTCCATCCTCTTTTAGGAGGGAAAGAGGTGCGTCTTATACTCCAAAAAATACAGTAGTAAAGTTAAAAAGAGAAAGGTGCAAAGAGACATAGAAAAGAACGAAAAAAGTAGTGATTTCTGACTTTTTTTCATCGCAGCAGAATACAAAATGGATTACAGCTTCAATCATTTGCTTTACCTTTCTAAATATTTCAAGCCATTTTTATAACAAGAAAAACATTCTAACCCTCAAAATCTAAAATTAGTGTTTCCTTTTTTTCAGTTTCGAGTACAAAATTCAGAAGTGGTTTCCAAATGGAAACAAAACTAGGTAAGTTCTTCTCTTTAATTAAAACAGTCAATTTTGCCATCTCTGCCAACGCCATCGCCTTAACCATCCATTCTTCTATGGTGGGAATTAATGTACCCTCCCATCTTTGTGCATCCAAGAAAGCCTTGACTTACAACCATTCATTTAGTGACCGTTTGATGTTGCAACAGCACTGAAAGAAGTTGACTTGCGACTATTTTTCACATTTATGACTGTTGCAGCATCCCCGTGGTCACATCTTCAAAATTCAGTCACTTGGCAACTGACTCATAGTTATGACGGTTGCAGTGACCCAGGGTCACGTGATCGCCTTTTGCGGCCGTCTGACAAGCAAAGTCAAGGGCGAAGTTAGATTCACTTAACAACCGTGTTACTAATTGAAACTGCAGCAATTCACTTAACTAACAATTGTGGAAAGAAAGGTTATAAAATAGAGGCAAAACTCACCTAACTGTCTCATTTAGCAACAGAAATTGTTGGGCTCAATTGTGGCCTTACGCCGAGGACTACCTGAATTCTCACTGCTGTTAACACATATAGTAATAAAGTTCAAAGAGTCTGTCAAACCTAACAGGAAACCTTCCGGTTTATATTTCTTTTGAAGATCTTCTGAATTAGGATAAAAATCTGATTTCCAGTATTTCTTTACTTGTTTATTTATTTTATTATTCAAATTTCTATACCGCCCTTCTCCTTTCGGACTCAGGGCGGTGAACAGCCAAAATAAAACATTTATACATAAAGTACGATTAAAAATAGATTTAAAATAATTAAATTTGGCCCATAGTTTAAAATTTATCAGTTTAAAATCCATATCAAAATTTAAAATCAACCATAAAATCATACTTCATCACAAATCCACTAGAGATGGTAAATATATATATATATATATATATACACCCTCTTTACAATTCTGAAGCTACTTTGAAACACAAGACCATGCTGTTTGCCCAAACTCTGAAGATGTGCCAGAAATCTGGGTAGTTGCTTTCATGGTCTCATCCAGCACAAACAAATGGTCTTCCCTTCATGTTCATCAACACATGGAGAATGACGCAGAAAGGTATATCGCAGTGGTGGCAAACCTTTTACTCACCGAGTGCCAAAAAGGTATACGCTTCGCATATGTGCAGCTCCCACCGTGTGCTGCGCGCACAACCACACCCTCTGTGCATGTGCGTGGCTTTCGCGTGGCTCCCCCATGCGCTGCACGCATAATGGCACCATCTGTGCATGCATGCAGTTTTCATGCGGCTCCCCGTTGCGCTGCACACGCAATTGCACCATCTGCGCATGCACGCAACTTTCATGCATGCATTACATGCACATGCGCAAATGTGCGCGCATGCACAGGAGAGTTCCGAAGACCAGCTGGGTCTACGGAATTGCGCACATGAAGCTTGAACACCAGCTGGGGCGCGTGCGCATGCACAGCTGCAAGTGAGTTGGGTGACAGCTAGCGTGCCCTGGAAAGATGGCTCTGCGTGCCACCTCGGGCATGCGTGCCATAGGTTCGTCATCACGGGTATATCGTGTAACATTCAAGTGGTTGGGGGGGGGGGGGGAATCATGGCCATCAACGGCCATTTTCCTTGAATGGCCCAAGAAACTGAGGGTTATATTTCTCCATTATGGCGAAACACATCAATCTCTATGCTGGTCAGGGTGGATAAAAATCAATGATTTTTTTAAAAAAATCAAAAAAATCAGATTTTTTTGATTTAAATCGGATTTTTTTGATTTTTATTGAATTTATTTTAATAAAAAAACTTTTGGGGTAAAAATCTATCGTAAGATAGTTTTCTATTTAAGATACATAAATAATTTAGTTTATTCAGCATGAAATGGAGCTTAGTTATGTAGCATGAGGCTGTATACTCTGCAACACTGGGACTATCAGTGAGTCAACAGTGGGTCAAAGGAGGAGCAGAGATGACCGTTGCTCTTTAAAAATTATGATTTAAATCGAGTTGATTCAAATCAAGCCTTTTCACTAGTGATTTAAATCATGATTTAAATTGTGATTTAAATCAACTCGATTTAAATCAAATCCACCCTGATGCTGGTAGTCCTTGACTTACAACCGCAATCGGGCCCCAAATTTCTGTGGTTAAACAAGGCAGTTGTGAAGCGAGGTTTGCTCCACCTTAGGCCCTTCTTGCCACGGTTGTTAAGTGAATCGCTGCAGTTATTAAGTTAGTAACACGCTTGTTAAGTGAATCTGGCTTCACCCATTGACTTTGTCAGAAAGTAGCCAAAGGCGATCGATCATATGACCCCGGGACTCTGCAACCATCATAAATAGGACTGTTGCCGCATGTCCAAATTTTGATCATGGGATCATGGGGATGCTGCAATAGCCGTTAAGTGTGAAAAATGGTCATAAGTCATTTTTTTTTCCAGTGCCGCTGTAACTTCAAAGCAGTGGTGGGTTCCTCCCGGTTTGGTCCGGTTCAGCCGAGCCGGCAGCAGTGACGATATGACGTCACTGAACCGGTTCTCCCCCCCCTGCCCTCCCACGTTATTTTTACCTTTTATTTGGTCCCACCCCCAATCTACTGCTGCCTCCTGAGTCCCAGCTGATGACTAGAGGGAAAAAAACTGTTTAAACTCTTGCCGCGGGGCTTCAAAGGGCCGTCCTACAGCTGATCAGTGTTAAAAGCAAACAAATGAGTCGGGTCGTAAGTGCGAGGACTGGTCATAAGTGTGAGGACCTTCCAGAAATGACTCTGACCAGCTAGCCATGCCCACCTAGTCACATGACCTCCAAGCCACACCCACAAAATAAGCCACGCCCACAGAACCGGTAGTAAAAAAAATTTAGAACCCACCCCTGCTTCAAAGGGTCACTAAACGAATGTTTGTAGGTCAAGGACTACCTGTATTTCCATGTTTGCCTTCGCATGTCCTATATTTTTATTTTTTATCTGAAATCGACCTACTTCATGCAAACCCACTAAGAACCCTTAATTCAGTGTTTCTCAACCTTGGAAGCTTGAAGATGGGTGGACTTCAACTCCCAGAATCCCCCAGCCAGCGCTGCTGGCTGGGGGATTCTGGGAGTTGAAGTCCACCCATCTTCAAGCTTCCAAGGTTGAGAAACACTGCCTTAGTTATTTTGAACACTGTTGTCCAAAGTTATGTCAGGGTCTTTCCTGCTATAAACAGCATTACTTGCTGCTAATAGTGCTCACAGCAAGTAGAGGTCAGGAAAACGCCGGTGCCAGAAGTTGTTTCTTCCCAAGTTGTTTGCCACCCACTTTGTGCAATCAAAACCGCCGCAAAAGGTCAGAGTGAGCACACAGCAGAAATCCACTCGAGAGCTATCCTGAAGCTCAAGTATACTCCTGCGAGGATGTTTTGGTTCATTCCCAGTCTGCCTACTCATGGGATAATTATATATCATCCCTCCGTGTCCTCGATGGGCTTCCATACTGGTAGATCTACTTGATGGGCAGGCTGAGGTTCAAATCCTCTAGAGATCCAGGCAGGAAAGCAAATTCATTTCAGGGTGGTCTGGTTATTCCTCTATCCTCAAAAGCAGAGCCTTATGGGAATAAGATTCAACGAAGTGATTCTTCCAGGAACCATACTGTGTGTGTGTGTGTGTGTGTGTGTGTGTGTGTGTATCAAATTTATATTTCGCTGATAAAGAAATAAAGGAGACTAGTATAGATCCATTTCAAGCTATTTAGCTCTCATCAGCTAGTCATACCCTAACTTGGATTCGAACTTGGGCTGCCTGCATGTTAGGCAGTTGTATTAACCTCTGAGCCACAAGTTCTCCTCCCTTTATCAGACTGAGCCAGGGGAGAGATTAAGTATCGAGGCACCTGGTCTACTCCATCTTGTGGGAGGGAGCATACTGCATCCCTTTCGCCTTTCACCTCCAATCCAGGAGCCCTCAAGCAGTCACATTCACGACAAACCATTTTATACCAAATTTATATTTCGCTGATACATATATATATATATGTATGTATGTATGTATGTATATATGTATGTCAGTGGTGAAATTCAATTTTTTTTACTACCGGTTCTGTGGGCATGCCTTGGTGGGCATGGTGTGGCTTGCTGGACGTGGCAGAAGAAGGATATTGCAAAATCTCCATTCCCACCCCACTCCAGGGGAAGAATACTGCAAAATCTCCATTCCCTCCCCACTCTGGACCAGCCAGAGGTAGTATTTGGCGGTTCTCCAAACTACTCAAATTTTCCGCTATCGGTTCTCCAGAATTTGTGTGTGTGTGTGTATATGTGTGTGTGTGTGTGTGTGTGTGTGTGTATAAATATAATATATAATACATTTTATATAGATAAGATAGATAGATAGATAGATAGATAGATAGATAGATAGATAGATAGATAGATAGATAGATTGATTGATTTAGTGAACAGTACATTGTCTGGGTCGATTTACTTTATACAAAATCTTTATACCAATGATGATATTAATTAAATGTACATAATAATACTCTTTCAGCTTCTCAGATTTACATATACATTGTAATTATAATGTATTCTATTTTGTGGCAGTATATAAAATAGTGTTTTTCCAATTATTACTATGTCTTATTACTAGCCTCTGATACAACAATTCCCATATTAAAAGGTATTATGTTTCTACACATCATCCCTTATTTTTAATTTTTTTAAGCCTCCATAATAGTAATCTTAACTTCTAACATTTACTTCTATATATTAACTATAATAGCATCTATCATATAACAATATGCATAATGGCATTTTCCCAATTTTTAATTTCTAGCTCTATTTCTTTAGTCTTTACTAAAACAAATCCCATATTACGATGTATTATAGGAACCATACTTGATGGAGCCTAGAGTAAGTGGGCTGCTTAAATCTGGCCCACAGGACTGGCCTGGAAATAGCAAAGGACCGGCCTGCGGTGCCTCTGCTAGCAGAAACGGGGCGCAAGGAGGCTGTGCACGCCTCCCCCCCGTGCCCCGCTTTGGCCTGGACGGCCTCCTGCAGCACCCTGCCAACCAAAATGAGCCCCCCATGCACCCCATTATGGCCGGCAAAAGTGCTGCAGGAAGCTGTCTAGGCCAAAAATGGGGTGCGGGGGGGGGGCAGTGGCACGGTGCTGCAGGAGGCATCCGTCCTGTCTCGCCGCCCCCCCCCCCGTCAGCCCCGCGGAGAACTATCTGCAAGTCCCCATTTGCATTGTCGTTATAGATTTATTTTGTTTCAAGTATGACTTCTTGAGCTTTTTTTTTTTTAAGAGATATAAATGTAGTATAATAGAATAGTACGTTGGCTTCCTCTTCATCCTCGGATCCTCCCTGGATTCGGTATGACTGTTGGTTTTGGAAAGAGCATTAAAGCTCTTTCATTTATTCATTTTATTTTTGTATAGTGCCAGAAAAGTGTTTCTAAGTGAGAAGCCAGGAACGAAAATGGGACTTTGATTCAGACACATTGACAGACACAGACAGACAAATTTAACTGACTTAGTGGTATCCTTCGAGTGTCTTTAATTTTTTTTGCAATGTTATAAGATGTTGGCTGGGGAATCCTGGGAGTTGAAGTCTATACATCTTAAAAGTTAGAGCCTTGGTGGCGCAGCAGACTAAAGCAGACTAAAGTGCTGTTAAGTAACACCAGCTGCCTGCAATTACTGCCAGTTCAAATCTCACCAGGCTCAAGGTTGACTCAGCCTTCCATCCTTTCGAGGGAGGTAAAATGAGGACCCGGATTGTGGGGGCAATAAGATGACTTTGCATAAAAAAAGAACACCGCTTGGGGGTGGGGGGGCGAAAGCCCTACTAAGCAGGTATATACAAAAGTATGAAGGCTATTGCTTAACGCATTGTAAGCCGCCCTGAGTCTCCGGAGAAGGGCGGCATATAAATTGAACCAATAAAATAAATAATAAAATAAAGTTGCCACAGTCGGTCGAGAAATATTGTCCCAAAGTGTAAGAGAGAATATCAAAGCTCAAACTCTGCCGGGTTTTTTCCCCCCTGCCTTTCCATAAATGTTCAGGCATGTCGGACGGCTGCAGAGCACAGCAGCACCACTAGAAAAAGAATGCATCTTTGGGGTCTGCTGAGCACTGGAGATATTATTTATTGCAAGGCACTGAGAGACCACAGGAACTCACCCGGCATAATGCCGATAAATCTAGCATGATCGTTAAAAATAATTAATAGGAGTATCTGATCATGCAAACCCATTTGAGAGGAATCACTCTGTGTTAAGGATTACTCTTTTTCTCTCCCACACTGAAACGCACACGCAGGGCAGAAGCAAAGGGATGGAGTAGGAATATAAAGCCAGGAAGTCTAAAAACATCCTATTGATTACACACAAGAAGTGTGGAAGCTTCATCTCCTAGGTGGTCCTTTTTTTTTTTCTTAACTCAAGAAGCAGACAAGTATAATTAAAAACAAATGGTTGAGAAGAAGGAAAAAGAAAGAGAAGGAGAAAAAAAAAAAGAACTGAGCACGCATCACAGTCTCCTCAATGTAAAAATCAGGATTTCCTTAATGCGCTCCACATTTTAGAACACTCTAGCTGGCTTCTGGTGATCAAGATGTATTCCAAACCCAGAATAATTCAACTAACAAGCATCTCTGGGTACAGTTCAGGAAGAAAAACAAAAAAAAACAACCCCTTTCTGTCTTCTAAGAATACAAAATGAATATATGGAGCCACAGGGATATAGGAGCTGAAAATCGTAATGGCTATTTCCAAGGATGGGCTTCTGGGGGTTCGGGAGACCCTCTGGCTAAGATTATGTGCACTTCGGAGAACCCCCAAATCCTGGCTGGCCCCGCCCACCCCGCCCCTCCCAGGAGTCCCCACGCAGCCTGTTTTGGATGCAGGTAAGTCCAGGGCGAATGCGGAGCAGGGGTGGGTTCTAAATTTTTTTACTACCGGTTCTGTGGGCGTGGCTTATTTTGTGGGTGTGGCTTGGAGGTCATGTGACTAGGTCGGCGTGGCTAGCTGGTCAGAGTCATTTCTGGAAGGTCCTCGCACTTACGACCAGTCCTCGCACTTACGACCCGACTCATTTGTTTGCTTTTAACACTGATCAGCTGTAGGACGGCCCTTTGAAGCCCCGCGGCAAGAGTTTAAACAGTTTTTTTCCCTCTAGTCATCAGCTGGGACTCAGGAGGCAGCAATAGATTGGGGGTGGGACCAAATAAAAGGTAAGAATAACGTGGGAGGGTGGGGGGGGAGGGCGGGGGGGAGAACCGGTTCGGTAGCATCATATCGTCACCGCTACCGGCTCGGCCGAACCGGACGGAACCGGGAGGAACCCACCACTGATGCGGAGGCTCGGGGATGGCGAAAAACGGGCCTACCGGAAGTTCAGGAAGGCCAGAAACAGGCCCATTTCCGGCCTCCCAGAGGCTCGAGAAAAGCCTCTGGAGCCTGGGGAGGGCAAAAATGCCCCCTCTGCCCTGGTGCAGGAGGCCGACTAGGCCACGCCCACCCAGCAACCGGGCAGAAAACCCCTTAATAAATTTTTGAAGCCCACCCTTGGCTATTTCCCAGCAGAATTCTCCATCTAACATTTTCTGGTTCAAAAGACCTAAGCAACACCACTCAAACTTGTAGTCTTTGTAGGAAGATAACTACCAACCCAATTTTTAAAGACAAAATGACTCATAAGAAACTATACAGATTGTCCTCGACTTACGACCACAATTGAGCCCAGAATTTATGTCGCTAAGTGAGACATTTGCTAAGTGAGTTTTGCCCTGTTTTACGACCTTTCTTGTCAGTTGTTAAGTGAATCACTGCAGTTGATCAGTTAGTAAGTGAACCTGGCTTCCTCCACTGATTTTGCTTGTCAAAAGTTTGCAAAAGGTGATCACATGACCTCAGGACATAGCAACGGTCGTAACCAGTTGCCAAACATCTTTTTCATCACTTTTTTTTCCCATCACTTTTTTTTTCATCACTTGAGACTTTCAAGAAAAAATTGGACTGCCATTGGTCAGAAATGGTGTACGGTCTCCTGCTTGAGCGGGGGGTTGGACTAGATGACCTATAAGGTCCCTTCCAACTCTGTTAATCTGTTACCTGAGTTTTGATCACATGATCATGGGGCTGTGTGAAAAATGGTCATAAATCACTTTTTTCAGTGGCGTTGTAACTTTGAACGGTTGTTAAATGAACTGTTGTAAGTCGAGGATTACCTGTAATGGCACCAACAGGGTTGGAAAACTAACCCTTAGTTAGTAGAGGATACCAGCTGGTGGCAATAAGCCAGGATAGTAGATATAATGCCCAAAGATAGAATATTCTTTATTGGCCAAGTGTGATTAGACATACTTGACCAATAGTGTCTCCGGTGCAGAAGCTCTCAGTGTACATACAAACAATAAAGTAATACCCTGTTTCCCCCAAAATAAGACATCCCCTGATAATAAGCCCAATCGGGCTTTTGAGTGCATGGCAATAAGGCCAAGCGCTTATTTCAGGGTTCAAAAAAATATAAGACAGGGTCTTATTTTCGGGGAAATACGGTATAACCATAAGTTACCAATAGGAAAAGATAGTAGTAAAGATGAGGAGGATTGCTGGCAGAACACATACCTGTACTAAATTAATTGATTACAGAAATATTGTGCAGCTTTATTGCATTATGATCACTACGTTTCTAAATACAGTATCGTTGTTGGAATTACAGATAGTCCTTGACTTATGACCACAATTGGGCCCAAAACTTCCATTGCTAAGAAAGAGAGCTAAGTGAATTATGCCCGTTTTATTATTTTTTTGCCACAGATGTTAAGTGCCTCCGGCCAGCTGGGAAGGTAACAACTGGTGATCACACAATATGGGACAGTGCAACTCTCATAAATACATGCCAAGCACCTGAATCTGGAGTAAGTGAACATGGAGTTGCTACAATGGCCATAAGTGTGAAAACTGGTCATCTGTTGCTTTTTTCAATGCCAACCAGGGTGGATTTGATTTAAATCGAGTTGATTTAAATCATAATTTAAATCATGATTTAAATCACTAGTAAAAAGGCTTGATTTAAATCAACTCGATTTAAATCATAATTTTTAAAGAGCAACTGTCATCTCTGCTACTCCTTTGACCCACTGTTGACTCATCGATAGTCCCAGTGTTGCAGAATATACAGCCTCATGCTACATAACTAAGCTCCATTTCATGCTAAATAAACTAAATTATTTATGTATCTTAAATAGAAAACTATCTTACGATAGATTTTTACCCCAAAAGTTTTTTATTAAAATAAATTTGATAAAAATCAAAAAAATCCGATTTAAATCAAAAAAATCTGATTTTTTTGATTTTTTTTAAAAAAAATCATTGATTTTTATCCACCCTGATGCCAACAGTTCATTTAGTGGGCATTTGAAGTTACAACAACACTGAAAATACTGACTTATAACCATTTTTCACACTTATGACCGTTGCAGCCTCCCTATAGTCATGTGATTTACATTCGGCTGTTTGACAACCAGTTCATATTTACGATGGCTACAGTGTCCGAGGGTCATGTGATCCCCTTTTGTGACCTTCTAACAAGCTGTTCTGCACCAGCTACGGATCCCAAAGAACGCAGCACACACAAAGTCTCTACAAACCTTAGTTTACTAAATTAAATCAGTCTTTTTCAAACAAAGGCTGTTAATTAACTTTCTTAACAGCCTACAAGAATCCAAAGAATAAACAATTACTATGGTTGGCAGAAAGCCCAGAAGCAATTTGCAGGAAACTGATAAGAGAACTAAGATCCGGACGCGAATAAGAGTGAACGAAGTTGTTTCCTGCAAATTGCTTCAGTCGGCATTCCTCCTTAAATAGGCTAAGGGAGTGGCCAATTAGCCCCAAGCCTTACTCTCGAGGAGATCTCCTCCTGAGGAGCCACTCCTGCCTTTTGGCAGCTCTGCCCGCCCGTGCATCAAGAAGAGGCTCCTCCTCTTCTTCCTCTTCACTTATGGGAGCTTCTGGAGGTTCTGAAGGCCCTGGCGAAATCCCCGCCTCTGGCACCACATCTTCTCCAGCCTCCTCACTGTCTGACTCGAATGCCAGCTGCACAGGCTGCTGGCGCAGCACCACACCAGCCTCCTCGCTGTCGGAATCAGCTACTAGCTGCACAGGCCGCTGACGGGCCACAACACAAGCAAAGTCAAATGGGGAAGCCAGATTCACTTAACAACCATGTTACTAACTTCACAACCGCAGTGATTCACTTAACAAATGTGGCACGAAAAGTCATAAAATGGGACAAAACAGTTCTGACTTAAGCAACATAAATTTTGGGGTCAATTGTGATCATAAGTCAAGGACCACTACCTGTATATGCCAAAAACCCAAAGAATTACTGGAAGACAGGCAGGAAACACCAACTCAATACAGAAACTAGACAACCAAGAGAATGCTTAACAACCTAACCAAGAAAGGGAGAATCACAAAAAAAGAACAGTGGAAAATCAAAAGCATTTATTCATTTCCTACACCCCCCAAAAATACCTTTTTGTGAAACTGTATTGTTAACAGGGACTCCAACATAAAAATAGCCAAAAGATCTTACTAAATAGCTTGGACATCTCACAGAAAGAAGCAAATATTTTGTCAACTACAAGGCCTCCAAAAAAACCCCAAAGACCTAAAAATAGAAGAAGGAGAAATGATGGTTTGCTGTCAGAGCACCCTTTAAACCGATAGACCCAGAAGTGGAACGGAATGGAATGGAATGCAAGACAAGACGATACAAGGAACAGGGAAACAAAACAGAACAGAACAGAACAGAACAGAACAGAGAACAGAGAACAGAGAACAGAGAACAGAGAACAGAGAACAGAGTACAGAATACAGAATATAGAATATGGACTAGACTAGACTAGACTAAAATATAGAATATTTTGTTTGGCCAAGTATGATTAGATATACAAGGAATTTCTCTTCAATGCAGAAGCTCTCTGTGTACATGCAAAACAACAGAGCAAATAATCATAATAACAATACCAATAAGAGGAGGTAGTAAAGAAGATAAGAAGGGTAATAATACTATAGCCCTATTATATGGGTAAGTATTCTTAGGCATAAGCAGTGGCGGGATTCAAATAATTTAACAACCGGTTCTCTGCCCTAATGACCAGCTCGGTAGGTGTGGCTCGGTGGTCATGTGACTGTGTGGGCATGGCCAACTCAACGTCACTCACGTCGGTGGACGCTTCGCCTTAGCTGTTTCAATGTAATAAGGGTTAACCAGAGAGACAGTTTCTGTAAGCAGGGCAATAAAGATTAGGCTAGAAACAACACCACAATGTTTCTTTCCTGCCTTCCTTACAGGATTAGCCCTGTAAAGTAGAAAAAAACAAAATAAGATTTCTTCCAACAACTGGCTCTCCGAACTGCTTTTTATTTATTTATTTATTTATATGCCGCCCTTCTCCGGAGACTCAGGGCGGCTTACAATGTGCTCAGCAATAGCCTTCATCCTTTTGTATATTTATACAAAGTCAGCTTATTGCCCCCACAATCTGGGTCCTCATTTCACCTACCTTAGAAAGGATGGAAGGCTGAGTCAACCTTGAGCCTTGGTGAGATTCGAACCTGCAGTAATTGCAGGCAGCTGGGATTAATAAGCAGCTTAATAACAGGGTGCCTTAGACCACTGTACTACCAAGGCGCTTTGAAAGTTAACAACCGGTTCTCCCGAATAGGTGCGAACTGGCTGGGCATAAGACAGTGCTGTGGGAATTGGGTATTCAGTAGAGTGATGCCACAAGGGGAAAAAACTGTCCCTGTGTCTAGTTGTTTTGGCATGCAAAACTCTTTAGCGCCATCCGGAGGGGAGGAGTTGAAACAGTTTATGTCCAGGATGTGAGAAGTCTATAGATATGTTCTCAGGGCTCCTTCTGACCAGCGCAATATATGGGTCGTCTATGGAAGGTAGGCTGGTTGTAATTGTAGTGAAAAGTAGTGCAACAACCTACTGCAGAAACACTACACAACATATCCAACCTAATCCAATACACCAACATTTCCATTTCGCTAAAATTGAAATACTGTACCCAGAATACTGGACCTCATCAACTTCTGCTTTACTACCTACTTTCAGTCTGATGGACAAATATACCAACAAATCAGAGGAATATTCATGAGGTTACCACTCTCAGGACTCATAGCAGGAACTATAATGCAGCATCTAGAAACTATAACACTCCGCCACATATAACTAAAAATAATAGATACAGTATGTGGTTGAGAAACTACTAGAGAAGATAACATGGAATAATCAACAACATCTTCAAAGGATTAAAATTCAGAAGGGACGAAGAAAACAACAAAATACTACCCTTCCTGGATATTCTCATCAGCAGAGGAAACGGCAGCAAATTAGAAACACAAGTCTATGAAAATACGACCCACACTAGCTAAGTGCTCCATTGCAAAATTAATCCAACTTTCCCGTAAGAACATTATTCAGATGAGCACTGCAGCAACCCAGAACACCAGAAAAAGGAAACAGAGCCCCTTATACAACATTTCCATAACAAAATGGATGCCCGCGGAACTTTATCAAAAAATGCCTGACCACTGAAACCACTATCAAAGGATGCTGTACATCAAAAAACAAAAAACAGCTCAGAAACAACCAACAGACTATCATAACTATGCAGCATCACCATAGCATACAAGCTAACTGAAGCCCTCCAAATCCTATTGAGTAAACCAAAAGGCGCAGTAGCCCAAGAAGGGGGGGGGACAGTAGTTCACCTACAATCTACAATCTAAAGCAGAGATGTCAAACTCAATTTCATTGAGGGCTGCATCAGGGTTGTGTTTGACCTTGGGGGGGGAGGGGGCATGGCCAGGGGGTGGCCAGCTCAACGTCACTCATGTCAGAGCCACCTGTCGTGGTCTGGGTGGGGCTGGGGGAAATCCTCCTGCAGCCCTCTGCTAGTGAAAACGAACTTTGGGAGGGCTCACGCAGTCCTCCCAGGCTGTGTTTTCGTCCGTGACGGCCTCCTGCAACCCCCTGCACGCGGCTCTCCCGAGCTCCATTTTTTGCTGGCAGAGGGCTGCAGGAGGCCAGTGAGGCCAAAATCGGAGCCCGGGAGGGCCGCACGCAGCCTTCCCAAGCTTCGTTTTCACTGGCAGAGGCACTGCGGGCCAATCCTTCGCTGTTTCCAGGGTGGCCCAGCAGGCCAGATCTAAGCACCCCCAGGCCAAATCCGGCCCATGGGCCTTGAGTTTGACACCCCTGGTCTAAAGGATTATAACAGCAATTATATAGGCAGAAGTCTAGAAGACTGAAGACATCCATGGATACCAACTAGACATCAGAACACGAAATGAAAACTGCTTAATTTCCTAACACATGACCAAACTCAAACCATGGTTTCAACTGGGAATCTGTGAACGTCCTAGACTAAGCTAAATCCAAAATCACTCAGGAATTCCTGGAAGCTTGGCATTCGGATAAATCAGTCATCGTTACACACAGATATGAACCATATTTACATACACTTCAAGCGACTAAAAATGCTAAGAAGGAAACAAAAAGATCAGAACACATCCTCTATAGCAGCCAACGCCCAGATATGCAGGGATTAACACCAGACAATCAAGCAGAAAACAATACCCTAATCAAGGAACTACCAAGAAGAAAAACCACACCCTCACCAACGCTGTCAGAGCAACCGACTGCAGCGGCCCTCAACCTTTTGGGCACCAGGGACCAGTTCCGTAGAGAGAGGTTTTTCTGCGGCCCGGAGGGAGTGTTGTTTCGCGTGCTGCCTGCATCCCACGGATGGGGTTTTGCTTGTTTGTGCGGCCCAGCTGCTGGCATGCTGTAGTCCATGGACCAGGAGTTGGGGATCCCTGAGTTACTGTATATAAACAGGGAGCAAACCCCAGACTCACTAACTCCGATGATGTTACCTAGATAAGTTATGAAATGTCTCCAAGCAAAAAATCAAGTGCAGAGAGCATTAAGGACTCCAAAAGGACAGTCACAGAATGCTGGGGTGGGAAAACTTACACATTTTCATTGAAAAAAGCAATATAACAAGCAATTAAATATCTAAATGTCTTTTTTTAAAAAACTGTATGACGGCATCTTACCTTTAATAAAGATTGTCCTCATTTCTGAATATTATTTCAAGCGCTTAAGTGGCACAATACAATCAGCCATAACTGTCATGGTTTAGTCAGTGGTGGGTTGCCTCTGGTTTGGACCGGTTCGTAAGAACCAGTAATAAAAGCAGCGGGAGGCTCCACCCACTGACCTAGACGTCATCATAGGTGATCTGTGCATGCGGGCGCGATGCAAACTGGTAGTAAAGGTAAGTAGAACCCACCCCTGGGTTTAGCATGTTTAGTTTGTTGAATAAGCTGTAGTTAAATCAGAGCTTACTATCATATCTGAACCCAATGAATGGCTTGGATCTGCACAGTAAAATATTATTGAGTACAGCTGGATCCAAAAATTAGCAAGGCCTAAGTATCCAGAGTCCCTTCTCGGAGTCTAATACATTCAAACATATTCCACATTCTCCAATATTCATTGCTGGCATGTTGAGTTATTCCTATTTTCAATACAGGGGTGGGTTCTACTTACCTTTACTACTGGTTTGCAACGAGATCGCGTGTGCGCCTTGCTTCTGTGCATGCACCTTGCTTCTGTGCATGCGCCTTGCTTCTGTGCATGCACAGAAGCTTTTGCGCATGCGCAGATCACGTCTGATGACGTCAGAGTCAGTGGGCGGAGCCTCCCGCCGGTTTTACTCCCGGTTCTATAGAACCAGTCCGAACCGGGGGCAACCCACCACTGAGTAAATAAGGGAAAAAAGTTTTTATTCATTATTTAACCAAAGTGCGATATTTAAGTAAAAGTTATCAAGAGGAATGCATTTCATCATAACAGCTTCCAATAAGGTATAATCATGTACTTTATAAAAGGTATAATCATAGTACCTTCCCATAAAGTGGAGAGAGGCTTGATTTAATTAAAGAGAACAGGGAAAGTGATTTTTTTTAAAAAAAAAAAGGAAAAGATTTAAAAAAGCAAAACAACGGCACTGTATATACAAAGACTTATCGTACATGTCTACAGGATTATCGTTTTACAAAGTACTTTCCATAATAGATGGCCCCAGTTACCCAGTGAAGACTTAAATGTTATTATCAACCTATTATGAATGAATTGCTTACACGCATGTAGTTTATATGTGGACAATTAAACACGAAATCGTCCCCCACTGCTAAGAGCTGGATAACTAAACTTTTCAAGGTGTTGACAACACATAACTGTCTTTGGGAACCAAAGGCAAACTTTCCAAGTCAACTGTCATGCAATAATAATGGCTACATTTTGGAAGGGAGAGAAAAAAAGGTGGTGTTTGATTTCTGGGAGAACTACAAAGGCAAAGATTTTGCCTATTTGGACAGAAAATAAGCCCATGTGTCATCTGCAAAGATTCATGAAGTGACATGAAAGCAGCAGACTAACACTTCATATTTATTACATTTCCTATGCGTCATAACCCCTACAAAGGCACTGCTCAATTGAAATGAATCAGTACCAAGCAAAAAAAAAACCACGAGTTTCTTCAATATAGATCCTTTTCATTAGTCCATAGTGTAGCACTGTTAAACTTCAAGCTCCTTTCTGCTTTCGAAAAACTTACTAGCAACAGGGGGTAAATGGTATTTTTTCAAGCACAGGAGTGTATTTAGCAGAGATACAGCAAACGTAAGGGGAAAAAAAAAACACCCAGACTTAAAAACTAAAGACACTATGGATTTGACCTTATTAATAAAGTTTTTTTTAAAGCAGGAAGCGTAAATATTAGGGATGAAATCCAGCAGGTTGCGACAGGTTCTGGAGAACCGGTAGCGGAAATTGTGAGTAGTTCCGAGAACTGGCAAATACCACCTCTGGCTGTTCCCAGAGTGGGGTGGGAATGAAGATTTTGCAATATCCTTCCCCCAGGAGTGGGGTGGGAATGGAGATTTTGCAGTATCCTTCCCTTGCCACGCCCACCAAGCCGCACCATGCCCACCAAGCCACGCCCACAGAACCGGTAGTAAAAAAAATCGGATTTCACCACTGGTAAATATCCTCTCCAATAGGAGCCCCTAGCAACATTGAAAGACAAAGACACTGAGAAACAAACTTCTTGGATTTCTCCCAGGTAACTAGCATGAAAAACAAATTATTTGTCCGGTTGATGGCAGAGTCCTGAGCTGCTAGTCTTTTCTCTTACAGCAGGGTTTTTGTTTTTTGTTTTTTTTTTATTTGATTTATATGCCGCCCTTCTCCGGAGACTCAGGGCGGCTTACAATGCGTTAAGCAATAGCCTTCATACTTTTGTATATTTATACAAAGTCAGTTTATTGCCCCCACAAACTGGGTCCTCATTTTACCTACCTTAGAAAGGATGGAAGGCTGAGTCCACCTTGAGCCTGGTGAGATTTGAACTTGCAGTAATTGCAGGCAGCTGATGTTAATAACAGTGCTTTAGTCTGCTGCGCTACCAGGGCTCTGGTAGTCAGACTGGTGTCAGGGTTGTCAGACTGGTGACCCGCAGGCCAGATGCGTCACGCACAGGCCACACCTACCCCATCTCCGCGAAGGGAAAAAATATGTCACATGACAGCAACGTGATGCCGCAAGTTTGACACCTGTGTCTTACAGGTAAAATAATGTCATGTGGGGGTCCTTGGTACTCTGTGAGCTTGGTTGTTTTCTTTCAGACGTTTCATTACCAAACTAGGTGACATCATCAGTGCTAGTAGGGAATGGGGTTTGCTCTCATTTTATATATTAGTGGCTTGCCCTGTCAGTGTCAGTGGGAGTGGCCTTGATGGTTCCTTGATTGGGCTATTGTTCACTGTTAGCTACCGTGTTTCCCTGAAAATAAGACCCTGTCTTATATTTTTTTGAACCCCGAAATAAGCGCTTGGCCTTATTTTCGAGGTGGTCTTATTATTTTGGGGCACGTAGAACAAGATGGGGCTCCTCTTACCGTCTTATCTGATTTCCAGCTCTGTCTCCCTAACCCTAACCAGAGGAAATGGCAGGGACCAGCTGCACATACGTTTAAATATTTTTGGGGAGGGCTTATTTTTGGGGAGGGCTTATTTTATTTATTTATTTATTTATTTTTTAATATAATTTGTATGCCGCCCTATCTCCCTAGGACTCAGGGCGGCTCACAACAAATAAAACAAACCCAATAAAACATAAAATAAAACAAAAAATTTCACACATGCGCTCAAAAGCCCGATTGGGCTTATTATCTGGGGATGTCTTATTTTCAGGGGAACAGGGTAGTTTGTCTGAGTTGTTTGAAGTCTTGTATACTTCCTGATTGTTGGTCTAGTATTAATTAATGTTGGTCTTGTGTTAATTAATTTCTCATTTGGGTGTCGATTACTGTTGAGGAAGTGTTCTAGTCTTTTTGTTTCTTTATTGGCTTTTTGTTTGTCTCTTATGAATGGTATGTAGATATTGTTTATCTCAATGTGCCAGTTGATGGCTGATTTGTCTGAGTGCCTGGCTTCCAGGAATTCTCTGGTGTTTTGGGACCTGGCTTGGCCTAGGATGCTCAGTTTCCCAGGTGAAACTATAGTTAAACCTGTCTATGTGTTCTGGAGTTTTCATCGTGTCTTTCGACTGCTAGTTGGTGTCCATGGATGCCATAAGTACCAACTAATTGCATAGACAACAGAGAGCTAAAAATGTCTTCCTATCTTGCCATAATCAGCATGACTACAGGGATAACGTTAAAAATGTCCTGACAACATACACAGAAATAGAATGGAAAGGATTCCAACATCCATCCTAAAAGTAGTGATTCTTGTTTACCAATGCAAGAGGCAACTTAAAAGACAATTTCCAAAGGATTTGTGTTCTCCGCTGTGTATATTTATACACTTGCATTCTTTCTGATAAAGTCATTCTGGGGTTAACCGAGGGGTCTTTGCTGCTGCTGCTGTTTTCTTGGCAAATCTTTGCAAAGTTTATGCTAACTATTATATCTCACGGAGTTTCTTAACATTAAAAGTTTCACAACATTTAGCGGCAGAAAATGACTAAACGGTCAAAATGAGGTTGAATTAAGCAACCTTTTAATTTGCTTAAACTGACACTAACGTTTTTGCTTTGTCATGCCCATTTGAAGCCCATTCTTGTTTCCCAGAATAAATTGATGGGTTTGGGGACATAAGTTTGAATAAGCTCAAACCTGCCAGTTAATATTGAAGTAAATCTTTGATCAATAAGTGACTGGGAGCTATGGTGGTGCAGTGGTTAGAATGAGTATTGCAGGCTAACTCACTGCTCAGTGCCAGGAGTTCGATTCTGACCGGCTCAAGGTTGATTGAGCCTTCCATCCTTCCGAGATCGATAAAATAAGGACCCGGATTGTTGGGGGCAATATGCTGATTCTGTGAATGCTTAGAAAGGGCTGTAAAAGCATTATGAAACGGTATATAAGTCTAAATGCTATTGCTATTTACCATTTATCAACACCCAACTAATTTTTTTTTTTGCCTTTTTTGCAATAAAATGTCCCAGACAATATTTTAGCATCCGTTTCTGCACAAATTCAGACAAACAATGTTCCAATATTTGAGGGGTTGCCGCAAATAAGAGGGAGGTCAACTTATTCTCCAAAGCACCTGAAGGAAGGACAAGAAGAAGTGGATGGAAACTAATCAAAGAGAGAAGCAACCTAGAACTAAGGGAGAAATTTCCTGACAGTTAGAACAATTTATCAATAGAACAACTTGCCTCCAGAAGTTGTGACTGCTCCAACACTGGAAGTTTTTGAGAAGATGTTGGATAACCATTTGTCTGAAGTGGTGTAAAGTTTCCTGCCTAAACAGGGGGTTGGACTAGAAGACCTCCAAGGTCCTTCCAATTCTGCTATTCTGTTATGTTCTGTTATCCCCTCCTCATCTCAAAAGCCTTGTGTCCTTTTGCTGGTTTGTTCCGAGTATTACAAGGCCGGGACCACTCCTTCCTATTAAGCTTTTTCAGTCAAACGGGGCAGAAAAAAAAAATGCCTTCAGCCATCTCTATCACTATCAAGGCAGGAAAAATCCATTTCCTCATCCACAGCTAGTCAATCACTTCTGTCTTCCAAGATAAAGTAGGCACAACAAACTTTTCTATTATCTGTGGACTGTCGTAAAGGAAATAGTTCTGAATCTTTTTGTCCAAAAGTCACACTTGAACTCCCTCTGACCTCTACACAACTCCAGAGCCCAGCCAAGAGCCACCCAAGCAGGCTGAAGACATCAAAAATGTGCAGCAACTGTCCACACACTATCAGTTCTCTCAAAACAGGCACAGACATCATCACAGGAAAAAAAAAAAGATAGTGAACATAAATATTTATTATTTTGCTGCATGTCAGTGTTTCTCAACCCTTGGCAACTTTAAGATGGGTGGACTTCAGCACCACACTGTCTGGGGAATTCTGGGAGTTGAAGTCCACCCATCTTAAAGTTGCCAAGATTGAGAAACACTGCTTTATATAATTCCCCTTAGTAAGGGACATTTATTATGTACTTTGCATGTAAGAAGAAGTTACCTGCTGAGGCTGGTGGCGCAGCAGACTAAAGCACTCTTATTAACATCAGCTGTCTGCAATTACTGCAAGTTCAAATCTCACCAGGCTCAAGGTTGACTCAGCCTTCGATCCTTTCTAAGGTAGGTAAAATGAGGACCCAGATTGTGGCGGCAATAAGCTGACTTTGTATAAATATAAAAAAGTATGAAGGCTATTGCTTAACGCATTGTAAGCCGCCCTGAGTCTCCGGAGAAGGGCGGCATATAAATCAAATAAAAAAAAATGCCCCAACTTATTCTTAATCCTCGATTTATCTTTTAGCCTTAAATGAGTCTTCCAAAGTAACTTCCACGGATATTATAGCGCTTTAATTATACTTTCCTTATGATCCTTCACACACATACGAAATAATTACCCGAATTCCCTCTAGTCGCATTATGAAATTATACAGGACTATATGATAAAACTATCCACAGGAAAATAACAATGAAATGCGTAAGACCTATCAGTAATTTATCGCATTCCCTTTCTTTTTTAAAAAAACTCCTGTATTAAAGCAACATAAAAGTTAGCTATTTTTAGGATTTTCCATTAAGGGGTCAGACGTCCTGTTCTTCCACCAACCTTTTGTAAAAACCCAGGGGAAAAAGAACAAAGCAAAACAGAATGCATTCAGGGAAGCATATTGTGTTGGGGTTTTTTTGTTGTTGGTTTTTTTTAGCAAATTCGGCTTTAGATTTGATACTTTCCAGCAAGAAAACAATACACCCGTGTCTAAGAGCAGGTACAGGTACAACTGAGCCCAAATTCTCTGTTGTTAATGTTTCTGTTGAAACCGTTAAGTGAGTTTTGCCCAGTGGTGAAATCCAATTTTTTTTACTACTAGTTCTGTGAGCGTGGCTTGGTGGGCATGGTGTGGCTTGGTGGGCGTGGCAGGGGAAGGATACTGCAAAATCTCCATTCCCACCCCACTCCAGGGGAAGGATCAGTGGTGGGTTGCCCCCAGTTTGCACCGGTTCTATAGAACCGGTAGTAAAACCGGCAGGAGGCTCCGCCCACCGACCCCAACGTCATCAAAATGCTTCTGTGCATGCGCAGAAGAGTACGTGCGCGCAGCTCCATTGCAAACCAGTAGTAAAGGTAAATAGAACCCACCCCTGGGAAGGATATTGCAAAATCTCCATTCCCACCCCACTCTGGGGCCAGCCAGAGGTGGTATTTGCCAGTTATGCGAACTACTCAAAATTTCCGCTACCAGTTCTCCAGAATTTCACCCCTGGTTTTGCCCCATTTGACGACCTTCCTTGCCACAGTTGTTAAGTGAATCGCTGCAGTGGACGAGTTAGTAACCCAGTTGTTAAGGTGAATCTGGCTTCCCCATTGTCAGAAGTTCAGAAAAAGGGATCACGTGACCATGGGGCACGGCGACTGTCACAAATATGAATTAGCTGTCAAGCGTCTGAATTCTGATCACGTGATCATGGGGATGCTGCAAAGGTCATACACTGTGAAACATGGTCCAAAGTCACATTTTTCAGTGCCGTTGTAACTTTGTCACTAAATGAACCGTTTTACGTTGAGGACTACCTGAATGCCATAAATCAAGACGCAAGGAGTCTTAACTATGTCCTTCCTCCCACCCTTCATGCAATGTTAACATAAGGAAATAGAAGGATAGAGATAAAGATACTTAAGAGAGATAAAGAAAACTCCTTGCCCAGAGATACTTAATTGTTTAAATACTTTACTTTACTGTTCAATAAAGTTCACAAATGAAGCACAGGTAGCATCAGAAGAGCAGGTAGGACCGAAAACGTTGTCACCACTAAAGAGGGCAAATAAGCAGAAGCTGAGCTCTGTGCACAGGATAATCAGAGACCGGGCACGAAGAATCAGGGCCACATGTGAAGCAGAGGTGGCATTCAGCCAGTTCAGACAAACTGGTAGCAAAAATAGTGGGTGGGCCCCGCCCGCCCGCCCCCCGCCCAGGCTCTATGCTGTCCTATTTAGGCACGTTTTTGAGGCCGGGCGCATGTGTGGAAGGCACACAGTCTCACATTTTCGGTGCTGGGGGAACTGGTAGGTAAATTATGTGAATCCCACCTCTGATGTAAAGCTCTAGTTAAGCTGATTTATTGTTCATGCTCATACACAAAAATCGGTCAATTAACTGAGCCAGCACTAAATTGGCACTTGGTAAGAGTCAAGAAGACTTAGACCTAGGCCAGGGGTAAGCAACCTGCGGCTCCGGAGCCACATGTGGCTCTTTGGGCCCTCTATTGTGGCTCCCCTGTCGGGTGATCCCACCACTGGCAAGCCCCACCCCTCGCCCTCCCCTCCCAGTCACTTCTCGCCTGGCCTGAGAAGGTAAGGGTGATGGCGGGGGATGGAGAAATGGCCAGGACAGAGACAGTGAGATACAGAGAGAGGGGGAGAGAGGGAGACATAGAGACATAGAGAGAGCCTTGGTAGTACAAGGGTTTAAGGCACCCTGTTATTAAGCTGCTTAAGACCAGCTGCCTGCAATTACTGCAGGGTTCGAATCTCGCCAAGGCTCAAGGTTGACTCAGCCTTCCATCCTTTCTAAGGTAGGTGAAATGAGGACCCAGTTTGTGGGGGCAATAAGATGACTTTGTATAAATATACAAAAGGATGAAGGCTATTGCTGAGCACATTGTAAGCCGCCCTGAGTCTTCGGAGAAGGGCGGCATATAAATCAAATTAAAAAAAAAAAAAAAAGATACAGAGGGGGGGGAGGGAGGGGAGAGAGAGAGATGTCAAAGGGGTTTTGTGGTTTCCGGTGTTTTTTAACAACTGGTTCTCTGTCCTAATGACCGGCTGGGTAGGCGTGGCTGGGGGGGGTCATGTGACTGGTAGAAGTGAGTGACATCAAGTTGGCCACGCCCACCCTGGTTTTGTGGCTCCCGGTGTTTTATTTTCTGTGGGAAACGGGTCCAAATGGCTCTTTGAGTGCTTAAGGTTGCAGACCCCTGACCTAGACCATCCATCCATCGAGATTTAGACCATTTATTGAAACCAGATTCCAAGCTGATTCCTCTCTTGACTCCGTCCCGTCCATCCTCGTCCCCCCCCCGATTCTATCTGTCGTCATCCTACACGGTTTTAAAAATTGCAATTCAAAATTAAAACAGGTAGGCTACTTTCATAAAAGTAATGCAGAGGAAACTGGGTGGGAAGCTCTCCACTGTCACTGAATCCTGGTAGTTCCTTTGGAGGAAAAGTTCTCTTACGGGAGAGTTAAATGGCAATGGGAATTAAATGAATCCTAATGAGTTTCCGGTTGTGAAACTATCTTGACACGGTCAATCAATTCGTATCTGAAAAATGGATTTGCCACAAGACAACTTGCTCTTATCAGCAAGTTAGTCTTTTTTTAAAAAAATCTATTAATCCTACACAAGCACAGTTTTACTGTTGTAAGGGAACCTGGAGTTTGGGGGGGGGGGTTGTCTTCGAAGTGTATCCCTATTCACGTACGTCACCCCTCCAAAACACAATTGGCAGGTCAGAAATTGCAGGAAGAAGGAGGAAATTCATTCCTTCAGTCTCATCCATGATACCGTGGATGGACAGAGTTGCCCTTTGAGAGATGAATGGCATACAACATGGATGGATGGATGGATGGATGGAAAGAAGAGCCTCAGTGGTACAGCGGACTAAAGTGCTGTTAAGTGCTAGCACTTAGCTGCCTGCAATTAGTGTAAGTTTGAATCTCACCAGGCTCAAGCTTGACTCAGCCTT
This sequence comes from Pituophis catenifer annectens, assembly GCF_029215685.1. Taxonomy (NCBI): domain Eukaryota; kingdom Metazoa; phylum Chordata; class Lepidosauria; order Squamata; family Colubridae; genus Pituophis; species Pituophis catenifer. The sequence goes on along the minus strand of NW_027256882.1, from coordinate 285,386,028 downwards.
CCATCCTTTCGAGGTAGGTAAACTGAGGACCCGGATTGTGGGGGCAATAAGCCAACTTTGTATAGAACAATACAGCTTAGTGGGGGCCGAAAGCCCTAATAAGCAGGTATATACAAAAAAGTATGCAGGCTATTGCTATAATGCATTGTAAGCCGCCCTGAGTCTACAGAGAAGGGCGGCATATAAATTGGACTAATAAATAAATAATAAATAAAAACAAAGGCATTATCCTGCTTCTATCGAATTGAGGCCTTTGAACTCTGGTGCTGGAGAAGACTCCTGCGAGTCCTTTGGACTGCAAGGCCATCAAACCGGTCAGTCCTAGAGGAGATCAACCCCGACTGCTCTCTAGAAGGCCAGATCCTGAAGATGAAACTCAAATACTTTGGCCACCTAAAGAGAAGGAAGAACTTACTAGAGAAGAGCCTAATGCTGGGAACGATGGAGGGCAGAAGAAGAAGGGGACGGCAGAGAACGAGGTGGCTGAATGGAGTCACTGAAGCAGTCGGCGTGAGCTTAAATGGACTCCGGGGGATGGTAGAGGACAGGAAGGCCTGGAGGAACGTTGTCCATGGGGTGGCGATGGGTCGGACACGACTTCGTAACTAACAACAACAAATTGTATTGATTCTCTTCCATCTCCTTCCATTTAATGATTATTGCATTATATTGTTATCTCACCTTCCTTAATATATATTGGGGCAACTCATTATTATTATTCCCCTAAGACAAAAAGCAATGTGATTGGAATTAAAAACAAAACACACACAGAGTAGGCAGAAGACTAATCTAAACAATGAACACATGAATGAGTGATTGCTGTTGTTAAGGCTTGATATCCCCAAGAGGCACTAAAGAAAGTTTGTTTATGGTCAAGAAGGGTTGGCTAATTTTAGGATTATGTCGGGAAACCATTACTGTTTAAACAAGCTCACTTAACAAGAACGGTTCCCATACATCATGCAGCATGATAAATACCATCATTTTTAGCAAAATCTTGGAACCCTTCAGGGAGACAGAATAACAAAACAGAGTGATTCAGATGGAACGCCAAGCCCTGATCCCGCAAAAGGATGAGCAACCTTTTGGCATCCAGAGGTCCCACTTCGTTCGTTCAGGAAACCGCTACGGCTGTTGTGAATGCAGTTGTAACATGTAACACTCTCAAAGTCTGTATGGGGATGGAAGAAGAGGAAGACTTACCTATCTTATCCCCCCCATCCAAGCCCCCACCCAATGAAAAACAATGGGACATTAGGCACCCATTTTTGGCTGGTTGGTTGTTGCAATTTTAAAAGCACGCCACGAAAAAAGTCTGTAGAATTTCAAGTTGAAATGCTTAAAAGGTTCCCTTCACACATATGTGCTAGTCGTTCCCGACTCTAGGGGGCGGTGCTCATCTCCGTTTCAAAGCCGAAGAGCCAGCGCTGTTCGAAGACGTCTCCGTGGTCATGTGGCCGGCATGACTAAACGCCAAAGGCGGACGGAACGCTGTTACCTTCCCACCAAAGGTGGTCCCTATTTTTCTACTTGCATTTTTTTACGTGCTTTCGAACTGCTAGGTTGGCAGAAGCTGGGAGAAGTAACAGGAGCTCACCCCGTTACGCGACACTAGGGATTCGAACCACTGAACTGCCGACCTTTTGATCGACAAGCTCAGCGTCTTAGCCACTCAGCCACCGCGTCCCTTTTACTCCTGGTTTAGTGCCAGGTAAATAAATCTCACGTTCCTATGTTCCCATCCTTCTGCTCCCTGTAACACTTTCAGATGAGGCTAAACGGTGATCACAGAATGGGTTTACAAACTGTTCAGATGCCACAGCAGGGCTGGTTTTAAATCCAGAAGGATTTAAAAGAGATAAGAAAGAGCGCCTGAATCTATTTCATTAGAAATGTGTGTGCTGAGAAGATATCCCAGCTTGAGTACAACAGCAAAACATACACATAGTATATATGACTGCAGTTCTCAACAACGTTGTGGTATTTCATTAAGGAAACAATTTACGTTTGAAGTAGCTTAACTGCGCAATTGAAACATCCACTCCAAAACTAAATTACGCAGCTACCATACATCAGCACCATCTAGTGTTCAAGACATTTTTCTGATGTTTTTTGACTCTCAAGTTATATCTAAACACTATATATATATATATATATATATATATATGTTTTCTCAGGTTTTCGCGGGTGTTTGTATGTAGGTCTTTGGTTATTCGGGTCTTCTCCCACGTAAAATTGGAAGTGTCTTGGCGACGTTTCGACGAAGTCTCATTCGTCATCTTCAGGCTGGTGTTCTCGGCTTCGTGCTTCCAGGAGCAAATGCTCCTGGAAGCACGAAGCCGAGAACACCAGCCTGAAGATGACGAATGAGACTTCGTCCAAAGACCTACATATATATATATATATATATATATATATATATATCATTACAGTATAAAAAGTATTGTTAAATACTTATTGAGCACCGAGACGTGCTGGCACTGAATACAAATATTTGTTCGTTCACAGTATAATAAGAAAGATTAAAAAATAGGATGAAAGCTTTCCATATCAAGAAAAAATTATCAGGAAAGCAGGAATAGTCGGAATTAATAGCAAATAGTACAGCAACATTAAACACACACATTTTAAAAATGACCCCAACAAATAATTGTAATATACAGGCAGGGCAAGATCTAAAAGGATTGGGTTTACAGGTGGTCCTCCACTTATGACTGCAACTGAGCTCCCAATTTTAGTCATAAATCATGACCATCTTAAAAGTGGGTCACTACATAACTCTGCCTAAGTTTACGACTGTCATTAAGCAAATGCGACAGTCATAAAGTGAACACTGCAGCCGTTAAGCAAACACTGCAGTTATTTTTAAAAAATAACAATATGCCAGTTTCTAGCAAAAACATTGTAAATCGTGGTCATATGACCACAAGACACTGCAAGCAGCCATACATGTATGTGAGCCAGCTGCCAAGTGCCTCAAATGCAGCCATATGACTGCAGGGGAGAGAGCCCGGCCATCGGAATTTCGAAACCAGGTTGTAAGTAGCTTTTTCAGGATCTTCATAACTTCAGTCACTAAGCGACTGGCCATAAATCAAGGATTACTTGTAGTTGGCACACTGTAGTTAGCACACTGCTGGCATCCTAAAAAGCGCTTGGCCTTATTTTCGAGGTCTTATTATTTTGGGGCGCGTGGAGCAAGAGGAAACGGCAGGGACCAGCTGTTCATGCGTTTAAATATTTTCGGGGAAGACTTATTTCTGGGAGGGCTTATTTTCAGAGGGGGCTTATTTTAGCGCATGTGCTCAAAAGCCCGACTGGGCTTATTATCAGGGGATGTCTTATTTTAGGGGAAACAGGATAAGCCCAATTGGGCTTTTGAGCACATGCGCTGAAATAAGCCTCCCCCCGAAAATAAGCCCTCCCTAAAAATATTTAAACGCAGAGCTGGAAATCAGGTAAGACAGCAAGAGGAGCCCCATCTTGCTCCACATGCCCCAAAATAATAAGACCTCCCCGAAAATAAGTCCAAGTGCTTATTTCGGGGTTCAAACAAATATAAGACAGGGTCTTATTTTCGGGGAAACATGGTACTACATTATTCCTTATGGGGAAAATGTGTTTGGTATTTATCGTTTTTGGTACTCATCGTGCCTCCTGGAAGCAATTAATGCTGAGTTCTGATGTACCATTGGATTCCAAATTAAATAATTGAGACTGCCAAAGTGCCAGAATAGTCCTCCATTTACAACCATTCATTTAGTAACCATTTGAAGTTATACTGGCCCGGAGAAAAGTGACTTATGACCAGTTTTCACACTTACAACCATTGCAGTATCCCTACGATCACGTGATCCAAATTTGGGCAACCGGCATGACAGTTGCACAGTAATCCCAGGGTTATGTAATCACCAGCTGGCTTCTGATAAGAAAAATCCAATGGGGGGGGAGAGAAGTCTGACTTGCTTAATGTCTGGGAGTTGAAGTCCACATGTCTTAAAGTTACCAAGGTTGGAAACCCCTGTCATAGGCGACTCATCTGTGAACAGAGTTCTAGGAAAATTACTGTATTTTTCAGAATATAAGACGCATCGGAGTATAAGACACACCTTAGTTTTTGGGGAGGAAAATAAGAAAAAAGCTGATTGGCGGGTGGATCGGCCTCTGTGCCTTGCTTTTTTTTGCTTTTTTTTTTTTCTGCCTCTGAAACTTCTGAAACTCTGTTTCAGAAAAAACTTTTTTTTCTGCCTCTGAAAGCCTCCAAAACAGACCTTCAGGAAAAAAGCCTCTGAAACTTCCTCTGTTTCTGAGGCCATTTTTTCTGAAGCTCTGTTTGGAGGCTTTTTTTTTCTGAAGCTTCGTTTCTGAGGCTTTTTTCACCCACTGAAACCTCCGTGTAAGAGGCTGGGCAGGGCTACATTCAGAGTATAAGACGCACCCAGATTTTCACCCTCTTTTTTGGGGGGAAAAGGTCCGTCTTATACTCCGAAAAATACGGTACCTTTTAAACAAAAAACACTTTTTGTTCAACTAGCTAAAAAGCCTGAGCGTCTCATTAAAATTGTCATTTTCCTGTATACACGATGGCACCCATTAAAATGAAACCCCAACAGACCACTCTCGAAAGAAGGAACACCACCCACCAAATAAGGTCACTATCCCAAGGATAACAATAATAGTATGATAGCAGCAGCAGCAGCAGCTAAAACTGCCAATTAATACAAAAAATGTGCATGTGTGTGCATTTGTGTGTGTATCACAGTCCATTTTGTATACATGGTGGGGGGAAGAGTCTTCAGCGTTAACAAGGTTGAAACTCTATGGCAGGGGTCTCCAACCTTGGCAACTTTAAGACTTGTGGACTTCAACTCCCAGCTTTGGTGGCTGAGGAACTCTGGGAGTTGAAGTCCACAAGTCTTAAAGTTCCCAAGGTTGGAGACCCCTGTTCTATGGCACAACATTATTGCAGAATCTGTTCTGCTTTCATTACTAAACATTATTTGGGTAACACCTACCTGTTTGTTGGGATAGTAAAGCTAAAAGAAAGCAACTGATTCCAAAACGGGTCATTCTCCGAGATGGCCTCGCGTCCCGACAGTTTCTTTAAATATTCATTTTCCGGAAGGTCATGGATGCTGCTGCTTGCTGCTCCCATCTTCTCATTAATCCAGTCTGCACTTTTTTAGGGTTTCATGTCATCGATGAAAAGCCTGCAAACAGATGGAGGAAATACAATAACATCGTCATTGTCTGCAGTGTGTCTGGAAATACAGGTAGTCCTCGATTTACACCACTTCGTTTAGTGACCGTTCCAAGTTACAGCCGCACTGGGAAAAAAAGGGATGTAGGGTCGTTTTTCAAAGTTACAAGCTTTACAGCATCCCACCCAACCCCCATGGTCACGTGATCAAAATTCAAGACGCTTGGCGACGGACTCATATTTATGGTGGCCGCCGTGTCCCGGGATCATGTGATCACCTTTTGTGACAAACACAAGTCAATGGGAAAAGCCAGATTCACTTAACAACTGGGTTACTAATTTTATCGACTGCAGTGATTCGCTTAACAGCTGCGACAAGAAAGGTCATAAAATGGAACTGGAAAACTAGGAGATAACCATTCGGATTAGTGCAGCCGTCTCCAATCTTTCCGGCTTGGTGGACCAGCGGAGGGGAGGGGGGATGGTTCCCCAAAAGTGGTGGGCAAGTGCGCGCAACTCTGATTGCGGAAGCAGCAGGCACATGCACAATCCGCTCACACAAATGGAGTTGCACGCACTCGCTTGCTTGCCCAGTGGTGAAATCCAAATTTTTTTACTACCGGTTCTGCGGGTGTGGCTTGGTGGGCGTGGTGTGGCTTGGTGGGCATGGCTTGGTGGGCATGGCAGGGGAAGGATACTGCAAAATCCCCATTCCATCCCCACTCCTGGGGGAAGGATATTGCAAAATCTCCATTCCCACCCCGCTCTGGGGCCAGCCAGAGGTGGTATTTGCCGGTTCTCTGAACTGCTCAAAATTTCCGCTACCGGTTCTCCAGAACCTGTCAGAACCTGCTGGATTTCACCCATGCACTGCATGTGCAAGTGGAGCTACGCATGTACACACACGCTAACCCACCATTTCCACGGCCCCGTTCTGAACAGGCCGTGGCCCAGGAGTTGGCCACAGCCCAGAAGTTGGGGACCTCTGGGCTACTTTACATTTTAACTAATAATAGCTACTGGGATCAAAATTCCCATCCTAAGCAAGATGTGTGCTAATTAAGTGAGTCGTGCCTTCTTTTACGACTCTTTCCAGCATGGTTGTTAAGTGAATCACTGCAGCTGTTAAAAGTGATGTGTGTGGTTGTTAAGTGAATCCAGCTTCTCCCATTGACTTTGCTTGTCAGAAGCTGGCTGGGGAAATCGCAAATAGCAATCATAGGACCCAACCGTCGTCAATGCAAGCTGGTTGCCAGGCACCCCAATTTGGTTCCCGTAACCGAGGGGACGCTGCAGTAGTCATGAGGACCGGCTGTCAGTTTTTTCAGTGCTCTTGTAACATCAAGCAATCACTAAACGAACGGTTGTAAGTCAGGGTTACCTGCAGTTCCCCTGATTATCATCTTTCAGCTTCAGTTCTGTTTAATACCTTCCTTTAACTTGGTTTTCTCCAAATAACGTGGGTTTCGGCATCACAAGACAAAAGATAGGAAGACCCACACATGGATTAGAGAACAAATGAAACTATACAAAAGAATAAAAGAATTGCAATGGAAACGGGCTGGTCACATAGCAAGAAGAACTGATGGCAGGTGGACCAAGGCAGTCATAGAATGGATCCCACTTCATAAAAAGTGTCCGTGAAAAGAGACTTAAAACAAGATGGATCGATCACATCAGCAAGTATTGCGGGCCCAATTGGCAAAGGAAAGCTCAGGACTGTATTGGGTGGAATCATGAGGAAGAGGCCCTCGTCCTACAGCGGATAGACAATGGCTAGAATCAGTGGTGAAATCAATTATTTTTTTTTACTACCGGTTCTGTGGGCGTGGCTTGGTGGGCGTGGTGTTGCTTGGTGGTGTGGGGATGGTGTTACCTCAGTTGTCGGCAAACCGCACTGGGTAAACGACGTTACCACAGAATCCTAATCTTATCAGGAATGTAGAAACAGGATGTCTGGCAGAGACCTTATCTCAGATATACCAGGCATGGGGGCCCAACATGTAGGCAATTGTTTGTCACAGGAAATAACATGAGGGAAACACGAGGGATCCATGTGGACTTCACGAGCTTTCTTTAGCCAATCAGGAGAAGTAAACGTTGATTAATGTTTTGCCATGATAGTTGTACAATGACAATAAAAGGAAGCCTTTTGGATGGAGTCAGGGTGCCTTCCCCAAGGTACCTCACACCGAGGTGCCTTGATCAAGGTGCCTTCCACCCGAGGGGCCTTCCCGTGAACCATCATCCTGCCTACGCGTCTTTCTTCATCGAAACATGGTGGGCATGGCATTCCTACACATTCCATTCCCACCCCACTCCAGGGGAAGAATACTGCAAAATCCCCATTCCCTCCCCACTCCTGGGGGAAGGATATTGCAAAATCTCCATTCCGACCCCACTCTGGGGCCAGCCAGAGGTGGTATTTGCCGGTTCTCCGAACTGCTCAAAATGTCCGCTACCGGTTCTCCAGAACCTGTCAGAGCCTGCTGGATTTCACCCCTGGCTAGAATGATGAATGTGGGTTTACAAGCAGCATGCTTAACCATCATGTTTTCAGTGGATTTAGGGACTCATAATCCTAAAATATTTGGGTTGGGGAAGGTTGGTCTACACGTAAGTATCTGGGAATGTGTCTCATTTAAATTAAGCTAATGTATTTCTGGATAGGCAGAAATAGGACTGGGCTGTTAATGAACAAAACAGTGCGTATGTAAAAAAGTAAACAAAACAAAACATTTTATCCAGAGATGGTCCATGCCAAATGACGTTAGCACCTTTATTGGTAGAGTCGAATATGTTGCCTTCTCACTAATAAAACCTCCCTATTCTATTCACAACAAAGATTCTTAGTTGTCATTTATAAATGCTCTAGTACCATGAAGGCACACTTATGGCACACGTGCCACAGGTGGCACACAGAGCCATATCTGTGGGCACATGAGCGTTGCCCTAGGATGCACTCACTGGCCAGCTGATTTTCAGACCTTCCGGGCCCACCGGAAGTCGGTAAACGGGCTGTTTCCGGCCTCCGGAGGGCCTCCAGTGGGGTGGGGAAGGCTGTTTTTGCCCTCCCCAGGGCCCAAGAAAGCCTCTGGAGCCTGGGGAGGGCGAAAAATGGGCCTACCGGGCCCACCCTGCCATCGCGTGCCAAAAGCGGAGGGAACACAGGGGGGGAGCACATGCATGTGGGGGGGGCGAGGCGCATTGAATTATAGGTGTGGGCATGCGTGTGCGCAATCCCCCCGTGCTCCCCCCGCTTTTGGCACGCGACGGCAAAAAGGTTAGCCATCACTGCTCTAGTATAACAGAGGACAAAAGCTTGTCATATTTAATTGAAATTTAGAATGTGTGGGAATTAAAAAAAAGAAAGAAATAGAGATCGTACAATTAATCTCTACCCATCAGCCAAGAATCTTATACCTCTGGGATATGCAAGCGCTTAACTAGGTTAGCTAGCATTCTCTGGCAGACATAGAGACGTTTCTTGAATTATTCTTTAAAAGATCTGAAGTTTCCAAAAGCATGAGATTGATGGAAATGCAATCCCCCCTCAAGAATTCCTAGAACGTTACCATATGGGTTTTATATCCAAACCAAACGCATGTATTGCAATTCTAAAACACTTGTGTATTTAATATAATGTCAGTTCTAAGAGCCCGGTTGTCATCTGTTAAATCATAGAAGCAAGCAAACATAATCTCAATGTCAGGGTTGAGATCATCCAAGGACGACAATTTAATACTATGATGTTCAATAAATATTTAATAGAGGCTTAATGGTCTTTAGAGTTCACCAACACAAATTCTCTTCGAAAGGGAAACAAACAAAAGAATTAAGGAAGTGAAAACATATATATTCCACTAAATATATATTTAGAGGCTCTAGTCCAGAGTTCCCCAACCTTTCCAGGTTGCGACTTGGAGCTGGGGAACGGGGGAAAGAGGGAATGATTTTGTGGGAAGGACGAGCACATGTGTGCATGCGTACGAGCCAGCGACATTTATGGCAATGCTCGTGTGAGTGGGGCCGCAAGCGCCCGCAATGAGGCTTGTGTGAGTGGGGCTGTGCGCACGTACAGAGGTGCACACACCGGCCAGCCACTCATGTGGCCCGGTGGCAATTAGCCCATGGCCTGGTAGTGGGCCACGGCCCAGAGATTGGGGACCCTTGCTCTAGTCCAATGCCATCATCATGCCATATGGGGCCATATGGGTGGTTATAGGAGCGACGTGGCGTTCCCATGTAACACCTCTCCTGCGCAAGCTGCACTGGCTCCCGGTGGTCTTCCGGGTGCGCTTCAAGGTTTTGGTTACCACCTTTAGAGCACTCCATGGCTTAGGACCTGGTTACCTACGGGACCGCCTACTACCACCAATAGCCTCCCACCGGCCAGTACGCTCTCATAGAGAGGGGCTCCTCAGGGTGCCGTTGGCCAAACAGTGTCGACTGGCGGCCCCCAGGGGGAGAGCCTTCTCTGTGGGGGCACCTGCCATGTGGAATGAGCTCCCCCCCGGAGATACGGAGGATCCTGGATTTACGCACCTTCCGCCGTGTCCTCAAGACCTTTTTATTTCAGCAGGCTGGCCTGGCCTAACTTCCCTTTTAAATTGTAAATTTTAAATTTGTTTTAAAACATTAGGGGTGTTTTAATTTGTTTTGGGCCAAATTATCTAATGGGTTTTTATATTGTTTTTTAAATTTTGTAGTTTGTGTGTTTTATCTTTTTGGCTGTTCACCGCCCTGAGTCCTTCGGGAGTAGGGCGGTATATAAATCCAAAAAAATAAAATAAAACAAATAAATGGTGGTCTACCACTGGGCTTATTAATTGAAAGGTTGGCAGTTTGAGACCCAAGCATCCCACAATGGAGTGAGCTCCTGTTCCTGCCCCAGTTCCTGCCCACCTAGCAGTTCGAAAGCAAGTAGATAAATAGGTACCACTTTGGTGGGAAGATAACAGCATTCTGTGAGCCTTGGCGTATAGTTATCCCAGCCTCATGACCACGGCTCGTCCCCCAACTAGGAAATGAAGATAAGCACTGCCCCCACCCCCGGGGCAGATACGACCGGATAGGGGTAACCTTTACCCTTACACATTGTGCACATTGTGTGTCTATGTCAGGGGTATCAAACTCAAGGCTCGGGGGCCGGATCCAGCTAGTGGGGTGCTTAGATCTGGCCCGCGGGGCTGCCCTCAAAACAGCAAAGGACCAGCCCATGGTGCCTCTGCCAGCAAAAACGGAGGTTGGGAGGGCCTCTAGAGCTCCATTTTCGTTGGCAAAGTGTAGCAGGAGGCTGAAAACAGCTGAAAACGAAGCTCGGGAGCCTGTTTTTGCTGGCAGTGTTCGGGCCACCATAGGCATTCTGCCAGCAACATGAGTGACATCGAGCTGGCCACGCCCATCCTGCCCCACCAAGGTCAAACACAACCCTGATGTGGCCCTCAATGAAATCGAGTTTGACACCACTGTTCTATGTAATCCTCAAATTCTTTTCCATCTAAAGGAAAGCAAAGAACCAATAGGAACGCAGTAATAAAGCCGAGGGAAATAAAGCTTTGCTTCCTCTTTTAAACAGGACACAGAGATAAGCAATGGTTGCTGTATTTTTCTCATCACGTTTTGGATGAGGTACAAAGGAAGCAAATATTTGAACTTAGAAAAGATCATATCTGGAATAATGAGGGAGAATTTTAAACCACTTTGGGACCCAAATTAATCCTAAGGGTGTACAAAAACCTTACAAACAGCAACACTCTGGCACATCTCTTGAAGCATAATGTTAAAACTAAGACTATTCCAGCAGATTAAATTAACAGAATTATTTGGGAGAATATGAATGAGAAATTCGCTTATTCGCTTCCTGTAAAGTATTATATGACCAAAAAGGTGACAACAATAAATTTGGAAAGCCCACAAAAAACCGGAAAGCAAATGTTTAATTTCAGCAGTCACCTGCAACACATTATTTTATTGCTGTGCTTCAACGTATAAATGTTTCTTATACAAACATCCTATTTGAAGATCATAAAACTTTTTATATACCAAAAAAAAAAAAAAATCCTTCTTACCTTCTGAATTTCAGATTGCTTGTCTTGCTTGGTGAATTTCAGTCTTCCTGTAGAAAAGAACCAGACAACTATAAGATGGGTATTATGAAGTGAATCAAGGCAGCAAGGTCAAGCTTTCATTGTGAATTATATCAGTCAACACATGTATGCAGAAAGTCATCCTCACAACTAGGGTGGATTTGATTTAAATCGAGTTGATTTAAATCACAAGTAAAATGGCTTGATTTAAATCAACTCGATTTAAATCATAGTTTTTAAAGAGCAACTGTCATCTCTGCTACTCCTTTGACCCACTGTTGACTCACCGATAGTCCCAGTGTTGCAGAATATACAGCCTCATGCTACATAACTAAGCTCCATTTCATGCTGAATAAACTAAATTTATGTATCTTAAATAGAAAACTATCTTACGATAGATTTTTACCTCATAAGTTTTTTATTAAAATAAATTCGATAAAAATAAAAAAAATCTGATTTAAATCAAAAAAATCTGATTTTTTTTATTTTTTTTTTAAAAATCATTGATTTTATCCACCCTGCTCACAACCCATCCAGAATTGCTAGATGGTTAATGAGTAACTTTTATTTAACATTCTAATACATCCTGTTGCAGTTTAATGCTAATGCAAACATTACCATCAGCCACTGATATGAAAGCGTCAAAGAGCTTTTGTCAAGGTATATCAAAGAATTCTAAAAGCTAATTTAGCTTTTAGCACGCACTTTCAGCCGTGCCCTCAAGACTTTTTTATTCCAACAAGCTGGGCTGGCCTAATTCTTTTTAATTGCTCAATTTTAATTTTAATTTATTTTTTAAAAAGGGGTGTTTTAATTAGTATGGGCCAAATTTGTTTAATATGTTTTAAATTGTTTTTAAATTTTATATTGTATGTGTTTTATCTTTGGCTGTTCACCACCCTGAGTCCTTCGGGAGAAGGGCGGTATATAAATCCAAATAAACCTAAACCTAAACCTAATTTAAATAGCCGGAGCTCGCCCCCCAAGTTGAGTGTGTGGTACAAGGCAGCCATCGAATTGGACGTCAGTCTCCGAGAATTCCGTATACGGGGTGAAGGGGTTGCAAGTCAAGGAAAACGACCAGCAGAATGCACACAAACACCCAAGGAGACTAAACCGAATGTTGGCTCCGGCTTGGGGGAAAGGATCCAGCGGCCTGCGTTTCGTTGCTTCAGATGTAATCGCCTTGGTCATCGAGCAGCCGACTGTCCTCATCCCATGCCCCGCAACTTGGACCAAAACCCCCCTCCTAGAGCTGTGTTGAGAGGCAGAGGCCGACCAACATCCGAACGGTCCCAAATGACTCGAACATCCTGTATGGAGAGGGATCCCCTGGCTACAGATACTAAGAAAGTGGTGGCGGAAAAGTTCCCAATTGTGGCTGGGGATAGTGATGATGACGATGAGGACCCACATGACCCGATGGTGAGCGACCCCATCCGACCTTTTGTGGTACCAGTCGTACTCCGAAACCCACGGGCCACCACTGGACGCCGATATGAGGCATTGATTGATTCAGGGTGTACTCGTTGTTTAATTCGTAGGGCGATAGTTGACGAACTTGGGCTGCGGGTTGTGCGGTTGAGAACCCCTATTACCTTTGAACAAATGGATGGTTCATTGCTGGGAGGGGCACCAGTGACTCATATAACAGAAAAGGTGCACCTCGATATTGGGGAGCACACCGAAACTATTCGGTTTATTATAGTGGAGAAAATGTTAGAACCAGTGATTTTAGGATTAGCATGGTTGGACAAGTGGGCTCCTACGATATGGTGGGAAGGGGGTTTTCGCAAACTGCGATTACCATTGGGACCTCCCCCTACCAAGGAGGAAAAGGAGCCAGCAGGGGGAATAGAAGCAGAGAGCTCACCAGTAGACACGACGTATCCTGATGTGTATAGGGATCTCGCCAGAGTCTTTAGTGAGGAGGAATGTGAGACCCTGCCCCCTCACCGGCCTACGGATTGCAGTATTGAGTTAATACCCGGGGCGAAGCTACCCAAGCCCCGGATGTATTCAATGACACAACCCGAACTAAAAGAATTACGAAAATATATAGACAAGAACTTGGCCCGGGGTTTTATCACACCTAGTCGATCAAAGATGGCTGCCCCTGTCCTGTTTCGTGGGAAGAAAGACGGGGGTTTACGCTTATGCGTTGACTTCAGAGGTCTCAATGCAGTGTGTGTGGAGCCCCTCTATCCACTTCCCTTAATGAAGGACCTGTTAGCTGCCCTAGCCACCGGTCGTATCTTTACGAAACGCGACCTACGCGAAGCGTATTATAGGATACGAATCAAACCAGGGGATGAGTGGAAAACAACATTCAATTGTCCCTTGGGAAGCTATCAGTTCCAGGTCATGCCGTTCGGACTACAGGGCGCCCCTGCGGTGTTCATGCAGTTCATCAATGAAGTGCTGCATGAACATCTGTACAGGGGTGTCCTTGTATATTTGGATGACATCTTAATTTACACGCAAACTGAAGAGGAACATAAGTTAACCACGACAGAGCGGGCATGGGCGATCTGGGACAAAGAGGCATTCGCGGTCCGTTGGGCGTTGATGACATGGCGACATCTCTTGGAGGGGGCGTCTCATCCTTTTGAGGTATGGACGGACCATACAAACTTAGAGGCCTTACAAACGCCCAGGCGACTATCTCCCAAACAGATAAGGTGGGCACAATATTTTCAGCGTTTCTCTTTCCGGTTGCGGTATGTTCCTGCTGGGAAAAACTTCCTGGCTGATGCGCTGTCCCGGATGCCACAGTATAATAGCAAGCGAGAGGAAGTGATAGAACCTCTAATTGCACCTTCCCAAACCCTATTAAGACTTACAGAAGTAGATGGTCACTTACGTACCGAGTTTAAAACAGCTTTACAACAGGATCAATGGGTACTCCAAAACCCCTCTATGGTTAGCTATAATGATGGAATAGCGTGGAGGGAGAATAGAATATATGTTCCAGAACGTTTACGGAACGTAGTGTTATGCAGGTGCCATGATGCCAAATCAGCAGGCCATTTTGGGTATTTAAAAACTCTACACCTTGTGAGGAGGCAATTCTGGTGGCCACGAATGCGCAAGGACATAGAAACATACGTAAAAGGTTGCACAACCTGTGCAACCGCCAAACCCTGGTCTGGACGACCGTTAGGACTATTACAGACAGTCGCGAATCCTAGCAGGCCTTGGGAAGAGATCGCTATGGATTTCATAGTCGATCTCCCCCCTAGCCATGGCCACACTGTAATTTGGACGGTGGTAGATCTGTTTTCGAAACAGGCCCACTTTGTGCCATGTAAAAGCATACCATCCGCGCGACAATTAACCGAACTCTTTTTGCAACATATCTATCGTCTCCATGGAGCACCTAAGAGGATTATATCCGACCGCGGTGTTCAATTCACCTCTAAGTTTTGGAGACGATTTGTCCGTTTAATTGGGTCCTCTCAAGGGTTAAGTTCAGCATTCCACCCGAGCACCAACGGGGCAGCTGAACGGGCCAATGCCATGGTCGAAAGATATATCAGATGCTACGTTTCATACCAGCAGACGAATTGGTCAGGACTCCTGCCTTTCGCCGAAGTGGCATATAACAACATACCCCACCGCAGTACTGGGTTCTCCCCTTTCCAAGTAATATATGGCCGAGAGTTTTCAGCCATTCCAGAGTTAGATCCCCCTATGACAGACGGTGACACGCCACGCAGTTGGGCCGATAAAATTAGTAATGTATGGCCACGTGTAAAAACAGCATTACAAAAGGCAGCAGACGAGTACAAAAAATATGCAGACAAGAAAAGAGCTGATCCAAAACCATTCCGGATAGGAGACAAAGTATACTTATCCACGAAATACCTTAAACTCCGACTGCCCAGTAAAAAATTAGGACCTAAATATATAGGACCATTTCCCATAACACAAGTCATCAATCCTGTAACCGTAGCTCTTAAACTTCCCCCTCTGTTCAGTAGGATACATCCCGTGTTCCATAGCAGTTTGGTGAAACCGGTGACGATAGAAAGGCCAGGTACCTCAACTACTCCACCGGGTCCCGTGCATACCAACCAATATGAGATAGACCGAATATTGGACTCCAGGGTTCGTAGGGGGATGTTACAATATCTTGTGCGGTGGAAAGGATACCCTGTAACACAGGCCTCGTGGGTGGCAGCACCCGATGTTCACGCTGCCCGATTGATACAACGGTTCCATCGGAAATACCCAGACAAACCTAATGCAGGATCATAACAGTGACTAACATCTGTATGCTTTCTATTTATAGGTGAGCTCCTGGTAGGGGGGGGGGCGCCTGTCGAGTCCTGCCGGAGCTCGCCATCAATGGGGGGTGTGGGAGACGAAGGAGTGGAGATAAGCAGCCACAGCGAACACACAAACAGTTCCTGGATAGCAGCATTCAGGGCAATGATTGATGACGTTGCTAGGCCTCTCCGATTCTGCTGTCCTCGCTGCTCGCAGCTGTTACTGTTAAGGGAGTGGGGGGTGCTTGATTGATAATCACTGGATGTATGTTTAAGGAGCTGAGTTTTTGTTAAATAGCGCTGTGGTGTGATTACATCCAGCGCTGACTTTGAACCAAAACACCGGCTTGTACTTTACTTTTGACTGCAAGCTTATCATTGCCAAAGTAAACCCTGATTCTCTGTGTGTTACTGGTGATTATTTCCTATCGCAGTTCTGAACGAACGACAAGCCGAGAATATCCACTACAGCAATGATGGCGAACCTTTTTGTTATTGTGTGTGGAAAGCGCGCCCGCCCTCGTAATACAATGCGCACATGACCCCCCCCGTAACCCCCACCTCCCTGCACATGCACTCCCTCCCCGCGCCGTTTTGGGCCTAGGCCTCCCTGCAGCCTCCTGGGAGCAAAAGTAGCCACGCCGCACCCCCCCCGCACCCCATTTTGGGCCTAGTAGGTCTCCCTGAACTTATAACCCATAATGCAATGCCCGTGCTCCCCTTGCCCCCCCCCACGCATGCACACGCGTCTCCCGCATGCGCCCCATCCCCTGCGTATGCGCGGCAGACCCAAAAATCAACTGGCCAGTGGGAGGCGCCCGTGCATGCACGGAGGAGCTGAGCTGGGGCAACGGCTCGCATGCCCACAGAGAGGGCTCTGCGTGTCACCTGTGGCACACGTGGCATAGGTTCGCCATCACGGCATTACAGTATCTACATCTCTCATATTATCCAAGGAAGTTGTATCAGCTGGGGCTGCAGGGCTACATGTGGCTGCCCAAAGCTTGGGTATATCCACAGGAGAGCTACAAATAAAATTAGTATACAGGTAGTTCTTGACTTAGAGCCATTTGTTTAGTGACCGTTCAAAGTTAGGCTGAAAAAAGTGACATGACCATTTTTTACACTTACGGGGGGAATTCTGGGAGTTGAAGTCCACACATCTTAAAGCAGACAAGGTTAAGAAACACTGCTTTAAACTTCAACCCCCAAATCTGAATTTTACAGCCCCAAACTTGTTTGCTAAACCACCTCGCAAAATTAGTTTGTGAGCAATTAAATTGCCAATCCCTGGAATGGAAGATAAACAATTTTTACAATAAAGTAATTCTACATTTCTTAAAAAAAAAAAGGCTTTGTGATTGAAATGTGTTGGTTATTCACATCTAGCATCTTTTAAGTCTCCTCTTTGCATCATGATACCAAGAAATACAACCTCAGTCACACAAAAAAAAAGGTTCAAAGAGTTTAGTTTAAAATGTAGCCGAGGTGGCGCAGTAGTTAGAGTGCAGTACTGCAGGCTATTTCTGCTGGCTGCTGGCTGCCTGCAATTTGACAGTACAAATCTCACCAGGCTCAAGGTTGACTCAGCCTTCCATCCTTTCAAGGTGGGTAAAATGAGGACCCAAATTGTTGGGGGCAATATGCTGGCTCTGTAAACCACTTATAGAGGGCTGTAAAAGCACTATGAAGCGGTATATTAAGTCTATTGCTATTGCTATTGCTACAGCAAGAACTGTAAGTATAATATATACTACAAACTACATCCAAATTACACACCAAGAATTGGAGGCTAAATTTGTAAAGAACACTGCATCTAAAACCTGTTTTCTAGGAGTTTATGCATTTAGCGTTCTAGATTCCATATACCAGTATTTCTTGACCACATGAAAAGGTGTGGACTTCAACTCCCTTGCTGGCTGGAGAATTCTGGGAGTTGAAGTCCATACTTCTTCAAGTGCCCAAGGTCCAGAAACACTGCCATATACTATTTTGGATACAAGTTCCCATTAATTCTTATTGTAAAATAAAGCAAAATCGTCTTAGGTGTATAACATTATAGCAATATATATATATATATATATATATATATATATATATATATATATATATAGCTATATATAGCAGTCGCATTGATGACAAAGTTCGAATCCAAGTAAGGGTATGTCTAGCTGATGAGAGCTAAATAGCTTGAAATAGATATATATTAGTCTCCCTTTATTTCTTTATCAGCGAAATATAAAGTTGGTATAAAATGGTTTGTCGCTTGAGGGCTCCTGGATTGGAGCTGAAAGGCGAAAGGGATGCAGTATGCTCCCTCCCACATGTTGGGGTAGACCTCAATAGAAAATAGAAAAACACTTAATCTCTCCC
Source organism: Pituophis catenifer annectens (assembly GCF_029215685.1). Lineage (NCBI taxonomy): Eukaryota > Metazoa > Chordata > Lepidosauria > Squamata > Colubridae > Pituophis > Pituophis catenifer. The sequence goes on along the minus strand of NW_027256882.1, from coordinate 285,368,095 downwards.
CTGGCTCAAGCTGATGAAGGGAGGAGAACTTGTGGCTCAGAGGTTAATACAACTGTTTTGCATGTAAGGGATGTATATTAGTGATCTAGACATTTTTTCTCTTTTTTTCCTTTAATAAAAATTCTTAAGAGGCCAAGGCTTATCAGCAACAGCAGCTTAATGTTACATGTGATTATTGCAATATCACACAGATGCAGACAGTTCTGATGCCTCTTATGGTTCATTATATCACCCACATGATCGGCATATTTAAATAGCTTGAATACCATTTTTTCAGATCTGCAAATGTGAATATTATTTTTACAGATAATTTAAGACTGGGTTATGGCCGAGTTAAAGAGCTAAGTAGAGATAGCCTTCAACTTACAAACACAATTGAACCCAACATTTCTGTTGTTAAGCAAGACATTTGTTAAGTGCGTTCTGCCCATTTAGGGCCTTTCTTGTCACAGTTAAATGAATCACTGCAATTATTAAGTTGATAACAAGGTTGTTAAGTAACTACCTATAATCACTTAGCTATACTTATCAATCAATCAATCAATCAGAATAGAGCTGGAAGGAGACTCTATACCAGGGGTGTCAAACTTGCGTCGTCAGGGCATCGTCACGTGATGTATCAGGACTTTTTTCCCCTTCGCTAAACTGGATGGGGCCAGCACGTGACACATCCGGCCCACGGGCCGTGAGTTTGACACCCCTGCCCTATACCATTTCAGACAGGTACTCTGTCCAGTTTCTTCTTAAAAACCTCCAGTAATGAAGCACCTACAACTTCTGAAGGCAAGCTGTTCCACTGGTTAATTGTCCTCACTGTCAGGAAATTTCTCCTTAATTCCAGGTTGCTTCTCTCCTTGATTAGTTTCAATCCACTGTTTCTTGTCCTGCCCTGTGATGCTTCGGAAAATAAGTTGACCCCCTCTTCTTTGTGGCAACCTCTCAAATACTGGAATACTGCTATCATGTCATCCCTAGTCCTTCTTTTTTTCTACATTAGCCAAACCCAAATCCTGCAACCGTATGTTTTCGTCTCCAGGCCTTGTGATCATCTTAGTTGCTCTTCTTTACACTTTTTCCAAAGTCTCAACATCTTTCTCGTAATCTGATGGCCAAAATTGGATGCAGTATTCCAGGTGTGGCCTTACTAAGGTTTTATAAAACGGTACTAATACTTCTCGTGATTTTGATTCTGTCTCTGTTACACAACGAAGGATTGTATTAGCTTTTTTGACTGTTGCCACACACTGCTGGCTCATTTTTAAGTGATCGTCAACTAGGACTCCAAGATCTCTCTCACAGAATAGAATAGAATAGAATAGAATAGAATAGAATAGAATAGAATAGAATAGAATAGAATAGAATAGAATAGAATAGAAAATAGAATAGAGAATAGAATAGAATAGAATAGAATAGAATAGAATAGAATAGAATAGAATAAATAGAATAGAATAGAATAGAATAGAATAGAATAGAATAGAATAGAGTAGAATAGAATTTTTATTGGCCAAGTGTGATTCAACACACAAGGTGTACAGTGAGTTTTTGAGCTAGGTTTTGCCTAATCTGTATTTGAACCTTTACATAGCTTAATTATACTGACTCTATATAATTATATATATTGATTCCATAACTCAAGAGTTATAGAATTGTATTCCTGAACAAGCTACTCTGCCCTTAAATAAAAAAAATGCCACCCTGAATGCACTTCCTGTCATGAATCCATTTCCTCCCTTTGGAATGCTTTTTTTTTTTTAAAAAAAAATTCAGAATAGAAAACATGTTGTGGCCATAAGATGTCATTTGGAATATTTTGGCTGGGAAGCCGCAGAAATGCAAACGGGGTATCCTTGGCAACCAGCTGCAGCGTCTGTGGATGTCATTCCTGCCAGAATGAATAGATGGTGGGAGGATTAATCCAATTTTCAGTCTCTAAAAATTTATCTGCAGCAAATGGGGAATGAACATTTAGGTCTGTAGACTTCAATCACTTGAGGGAACAAGGACACTGGGAGGTCTTACATGATTTCCATGGTTTTGTTGACAACTTTTAGCGCAGCAAGGAAAGTAATATGCTATGTACACATACTATGAGTTAAACTATAACGGGATTTATGTTGTGAACTGAAGCGAAAACCATAGTTTATCAAGGTACAGTGTTTCACAACCCTGGCAATTTGAAGATGTGTGGACTTCAACCCCCAGAATTCCCCAGGCATGTGAAGTTCACACATCTTCAAGTAGTAGCTAAGCTACCGTAGTATTAGTTCCAAAGAAGAGTGTCTTTAAACAGATGAAAAGGTTTAAGACAGGGGTCGGCAACCTTAAACACTCAAAAGAGCCACAAAGGTCCTAACCGGAAGCCCCCCCCCTCCCCCATTCAATTCTGGAGCCGACCGGAAGTCCAGTTCCCCCACCATAGAGTCTCCTCCTAGCATGGCATCCTTTTTCCTTTACCTGTCCTAACCAAAAGCCCTATCAATTGTGGAGCCGACCGGCAACAGGGAGCTGCAGCAGAGGGATGAAAGAGCCACATGCGGCTCCAGAGCCACAGGTTGCTGACCCCTGGTTTAAGATATTAGGAAGAGCTTGGCAACAATCAGTCTAGCTTGTATCAATGTCACTTTCTAGAATGAATGAATGAATGAATGAATGAATGAATGAATGAATGAATCCATCCATCCATCCATCCATCCATCCATCCATCCATCCATCCATCCCCTTTTGGGATATAGCTTTACCAGCATCTACTGTTGCTTGAATTTATTCTTTACCCAGGTATCATTTTCATCATTAATTTCCTCTTTACCTAAAATACTATGGGTATTGAACTACCGGTAAATGGAAAGAGGTGATCTGATACGTACAGAGTGAAATGGTTTTACATGTGAAGACAGTGAAAAACAGATGTCTAAAACAGCCATGGGAGAAAGACATGGCTGCTTTAATAATTTGAAAATACACATTTCGATGTGTAAGGAACTGGAATATAATCCAATTATTATATATTTAAGGCTTTGCATTGGAATTGAAGAGCAGAGAGAATATGCATGTAGCAAGAAGATATATTTTAAAATGAACTAAATAGTTTCCTTCCCCTACATTAAATGTATACTATGCACTGATAATAAGAGGAACATTAAAAATAAGACTGCTTCTATTTATTGGTCCAGACTATTAAGATAGCGCTATGCTAAAAAAGATAGATGTTTCAGCACTACATATATAAGCCTCCTTTAACTGCTATTAAAGGGAACATTGAAAAGCATTCTCAAACTGCATGTACTTCGTAAAGATCTTATTCAAAAGATATAGAGCAGGGCTGTCAAACTTCCGGCCTGCAGACCAGATGCATCACGTGCTGGCCACGCCCATGCCCGGTTTAGTGAAGGGGAAAAAAGTCCCGATACATCACGTGAAGCCGCCGTGACGGCGCGAGTTTGACATTCCTGATATAGAGGAACAAAAGACTATGACATTAAGCCAATTCTCATGTATCAAAGGTAATGTGTAACTTCTTGGATCAAGGAACCTGCAGAACTAATTAAGAGAGTGCAGATTATCACATTATGCAATAGGCATTCTTTCCAGAGGTGGGTTTCAGCAGGTTCTGACCAGTTCTGGAAAAGCGGTATCGGAAATTTTGAGTAGTTCGGAGAACCGGAAGTTAAAATTCTGACTGGCTCTGCCCCCATCTATTCTCTGCCTTTCAAGTCCCAGCTGATTGGGAGGAAATGGGGATTTTGCAGTATCCTTCCCCTGGATTGGAGACGGAATGGAGATTTTACAGTTTTCTTCCCCTGGAGTGGGGTGGGAATGGAGATTTTATAGTATCCTTCCCCTGCCACGCCCACCAAGCCACACCCACAGAACCGGTAGTAAAAAATTTTGAAACCCACTACTGATCTTCTAATAATAAGCTGACAAATGTTTATAAACTGTTAACAACATTAGACAATGCAAAGCCTGCATGCACTATCCTTATCGATGTGCCCCAATTTTGCAACTGGCTTCGTTATTCTTAGATTTCAGCCACTGTATTAGATTTCTTCCAGTTATCCTATTGTGTCATATACAATTGGAAACTCCCAGTGTAGGAATATGATCCTCACAAATATCCTTCAAAGAAATGCTGTTTAAGGGCAATGCTGTTTAAAGGGTGACATGTAGAAAGCATCCTGGCCTGTCTCCCAAAGGTGCTTTTACAAAAGGCAACTAGACTTTCTTGGGGTTTTTCTCCTTGAAAACATTTTGCTCCTCATCCAAATTCAGAAGAACTGAAGAAGCTTCAGGGATGAGAAGCGAAACGTTTTCACAGACAACTATGACCTGGATGACTGAGAATTACCATAGACATCCTGGCATCTCCGCTATTTTGTATGTGAGATAAAAGGCATTAGTGCTTCGACTTGCGACCGTAATTGAGCCCAAAATTTATGTGGTTAAGTGAGAATTTGAGTTTTGCCCCGTTTTACGACATTTCCTGCCACAGTTGTTAAGTGAATCACTGCAGTTAATGAGCTACTAACCTGGTTGTTAAGCGAATCTGTCTTCCCCTTTGACTTCACTGGTCAGAAGGGTGCAAAAAGTGATCACGTGACCCTGAGACATAAGTTTGAACCAGTTGTCAAGCATCTAAATTTTGATCATGTGACCATGAGGGTGCCTGCAACAGTCGTAAGTGTGAAAAATGGTCATAAGTCACTTTTTTCAGTGGTGTTGTAACTTTGAACGGTCACCAAATAAACTGTTGCAAGTCGAGGACTACCTGTACATGAATGTACTAAGAAGGTATGTTCTATATCAGGGGTCCCCAACCCCCGGTCCATGACTCAATGCCAGGCCGCGGCCCATGGGCAGGGGGTTGGACTAGAAGACCTCCAAGGTCCCTTCCAACTCTGTTATTCTATTCCCGTGATGGCAAACCTGTGGCATGCATAGCCATATAAGAGGGCACACCAGCTCAGCTCTGGCACGCATGCACGTACCATCCAGCTGATTTTCGGGCCTTCTGGGGCCACTAGAAGTAGGGAAACATGCTGTTTCCTGCCTCCCGAGAGCCTGAGTGGGGTGGGGAAGGCCCGTTTCTCTTTCTCACCTGGCTCCAGATCCTCTTTATGCATCTGGGGAGGGCAAAAACAGCCTTCCCCACCCCCTCGGAGGCCCTCCAGAGGCCTGAAACGGCCTGTTTCCCCAACTCCTGGTTGGACAGGAGCCTCTCTAGGAGTCTCTGAAGGATGGGGACAGCAAAAAACTTGTCACTTCCTGTCTAACCAGGAGTTGGGAAATGGGCCATTTCAGGCCTCCGGAGGGCCTCTGCGGGGGTGAGGAAGGCTGTTTTCACCCTCCCCAGATGCATAGAGAGGATCTGGAGCCAGGTGAGAAAGAAAAACGAGCCTACCAGGCCATCGCATACCAGGAGCGGGGAGGGGGGGTTGCGCACGCATGCACAGGGCGCATAGAATTATGGGTGTGGACAAGCACTCGAACCTCTCTCACCCCTCCCTCCTGGCATGCGTTGGCAAAAAGTTTAGCCATCACTGTTCTGTTCTATTCTATTCTATTCATTCAGAAATGGGCTGCGGAAGCAGCAAGCAAGCACGCACTTGTGCGAAGCTGCCTTTCTGAAAGCGGTGTGCGCACACACAAAACCATCTTCTCTCTCGCCCATCACTCTGCTGCTGCTACTTCCGTTGGTCTGCCAAGTTGGGAAGATTGGAGACTATTGCTGTTATTATATATATTTCTACAGTAGAAATTAATTCTACACTGATCGAATCAATTCCTTTTCCGCCATCGGGAAAGTACAGATAGTCCTTGACTGATGACCACAATTGAGCCCAGAATGTTAAGCAAGAGAGTTGTTAACTTAGTGATGCACCATTTTATTATCTTTGTGCCATAGTTAAGCAAATCGCGGCAGTTGCTAAATGAATCATGCAGCCGTTAAGCAAATCTGGCTTCTGCCATTGACTTTTTTTTGCTTGTTAGAAATCAGCTGGGAAGATAACAAATGGGGATCACCTGATCCCAGGACACTGCAACTCTCATAAATACATGCCAGTTGCAAGCGCCCTAATTTTGATCACATGATCATGGGGATGCCGCAACAATCCAAGTGTGAAAACAGTCATCAGTCACTTTTTTCAGTGCCGCTGTAACTTTGAGCACTAAACAACTGGTTGTAAGTTGAAGAGTATCTGTAGCACTGTGGTAAAAGGTAAAGGTTCCCCTCACACATATGTGCTAGTCATTCCCAACTCTAGGGGGCGGTGCTCATCCCCGTTTCAAAGCTGAAGAGCCAGCGCTGTCTGAAGACTTCTCCGTGGTCATGTGGCCGGCTTGGCTAAATGCCAAAGGCGCACAGAACGCTGTTACCTTCCCACCAAAGGTGGTCCCTATTTTTCTACTTGCATTTTTTAGGTGCTTTCGAATTGCTAGGTTGGCAGAAGCTGGGACAAGTAACAGGAGCTCACCCCGTTACACGGCACTAGGGATTCGAACCACTGAACTGCCAACCTTTCGATCGACAAGCTCAGCATCTTAGCCACTGCGTCGCTAGCACTGTGGTAGCATAGCTGAAAAAGAGGTCTACAGGTCATGGTGAAAATAGCTGCAAATTGTTTTGTTTAATCAACCTAATAAAGCTAATGATATAATACAAAATTGTAAGGCATTTCATTATACATAATCCTGCATATCAGGATTCTAGATAAATGATGAAATCATTCATCTAAGATGCAGTGCTATTTTTAGACAAGTCACAACCATAATTGCGAAAGAATTCTGGTTTCATAGATGCCACATGCAAAGTAACCATGTAAAATCAGATACCTATTCTGTTTAAACTAATTATCAGGTGACTAAACTAATTCTTTCTTTGCATAATCTCTCTTCGGAACAGATGATATACAAATGCAAGAGCACAGATGTCACACCTTCTCCTAAGTGAAGACATATTCATATTAAACCTCGTGTTTAAATTTTAAAATAAAGATTTCTAGAAAGAATCTGAAAGAAGGAATTGGCAGCAACAGAAGCATAGCAAGTAGCAGAGAAAGAAATGTACGTAAAATTGAAAATATTTATTTGTCAAAGCAACCTTATAGATTATGAGACTTTGAAGACTGTTTTATATTTTCAAGACTATAATAGGAATAGCCATCCAGAAAAAAGCATTGGATGATCAAGAAGAATTAAAACACTAAGCAGCATAATTGTTGCGTTTTTTCCCATTAAGAAAAACCGTAGAAATACTACTGAACAGAAAATGTTACATATGTGAGTTGGCATATAATTTGTAGAACTCCATAGGAATATGGAACATAAGGTAAAGGTAAAGGTTCCCCTCACACATATGTGCTAGTCGTTCCCGACTCTAGGGGGCGGTGCTCATCTCCGTTTCAAAGCCGAAAAGCCAGCGCTCTCCGAAGACATCTCCGTGGTCATGTGGCCGGCATGACTCAATGCCAAAGGTACACGGAACGCTGTTACCTTCCCACCAAAGGGGGTCCCTATTTTTCTACTTGCATTTTTTACGTGCTTTCGAACTGCTAGGTTGGCAGAAGCTGAGACAAGTAACAGGAGCTCACCCCGTTACGCGGTACTAGGGATTCGAACCGCTGAACTGCTGACCTTTCGATCGACTTAGCATCTTAGCCACTGCGTCGCTTTTATATGGAACATAGGAAGCCATATAAATGACCCCACAAAAAAGATGCCAAACGTTGAATTACGTCAGCAATGGACAACCTTGAATAGGATTCGCACCTCACAGGGCGTCTGCCGAGACTCTCTGTATAAAGGGGATATAGTATCCTCCAGTCAGTGTGATTGCAGGGCCCCACATCAAACCAACCTGCCTTCCATGGAGGACCTGTATACTGCACGAGTCAAAAAGGGCTGTGAAAATATTTACAGACCCCCTCGCATCCTGGACATAAACCGTTTCAACTCCTACCCTCAAAATGACGCTATAGAGCACTGCACACCAGAACAACTAGACACAAGGACAGTTTTTTCTCGAACGCCATCACTCTGCTAAACAAATAATTCCCTCGACACTGTCAAACTATTTACTAAATCTGCACTACTATTAATCTTCTCATCGTTCCCACCACCCATCTCCTTCCGCTTATGACTGTATGACTGTAACTTTGTTGCTTGTATCCTTACGATTTATATTGAGATTGTTTCCTGATTGCTTATTTGTACCCTATGACTATCATTAAGTGTTGTACCTTATGATTCTTGATGAACATATCTTTTCTTTTAATGTACACTGAGAGCATATGCACCAAGACAAATTCCTTGTGTGTCCAATCACACTTGACCAATAAAAAAAATTATATTCGATTCTATTCTAAACTGTAGGACAATTCTTGACCAGCTGTAAACTGGGGGCCTAGGTGAAATCATCATATATATTGCTAATCCATGTATGATATGCCATACACTAAATAAATCAAGAAATCCACATGGCAGGAAATGATTGAACACAGATCATGCAACTTTTAGGCAACCAGGAGCCATTAAAAAAAAAAAATCAGTGCTGAAATGGCTTAGGACAGGGGTGTCAAAATCGCGGCCCAAGGGAGAATAACCAGTTTGGTCTAGTGGTTAAGGCGTCAGTCTAAGAAAGGGAGAGATGATAAGTTCAAATCCTGTCTTAACCATAAAAGCTAGTTGGGTGACTTTGGGCCAGTCCCTCTCTCTTAGCCCAAATCACCTCACAGTGTTGCTATGTGGGGAAAATGGGAGGAGGAAGGTATGTTGGATATGTTTGCTACCATGAGTTATTTATAAAATAAAACCAGGATATATAAAAATAAATACATAAAAAATAAATTACCAGGAAGATAAGCGTAAGTCAACCAGAGGTTTAACACACATGTATCTATTTTATGCAACAAACTCTGAAGAGATTCAAGGCCATATATAGGCTCCCCAAAATTATTTTATGGTAGGAAAGACCTGATTCTGATATAAGGGATCTTCTCTCAAACTACATTTCAGAAGGAAGCAAAAGGATGATTTCTCTGCTTAATCGTGACTATACATTGCCTTCACATTACCCTGGGGTTGATGTACATACCAGGATAGGATTTTGAATCTCCCACAGCGTCTATGACTCAATAAAACAATTGTCTTCATACCGCAAACGAATTCAAGTTTCCAGAATTAGTTCAATGGTCTGGTTATTTTTTTGATTCCCTGAACTTAATAAAATTTTACCTTATATGACCCCAGTTATGGATTATTTCAACATATCTTATCTAGACTTTTGAGGTGTATGAACCTAATTGCCATGAAAATCTCTTTTCTCTGGAGTTTTATTTACACACGGAATACTCAAAGGAAACACCGTAAAATGAGGCCACAGTTCCACAGCAGTTATTCTATTCTTAGGGTTGATACATGACTTCCCAGCTCCAAGCGGAGGTAGCTTGGAGAAAAGAACTAGCGTTTGAATTCACAATTGGCATTGGCACGGTCCACAAAGCATATTGAATTAGTGGCCAGCAGGGTGGATTTGATTTAAATCAAGTTGATTTAAATGACAATTTAAATCATGATTAAATCACTAGTAAAAAGGCTTGATTTAAATCAACTTGTTTTAAATCATAATTTTTAAAGAGCAACTGTCATCTCTGCTACTCCTGTGACCCATTGTTGACTCACTGATAGTCCCAGTGTTGCAGAATATACAGCCTCATGCTACATAACTAAGCTCCATTTCATGCTGAATAAACTAAATTATTTACGTATCTTAAATAGAAAACTATCTTACGATAGATTTTTACCCCAAAAGTTTTTTATTAAAATAAATTCGATAAAAATCAAAAAAATCCGATTTAAATCAAAAAAATCTGATTTTTTTTATTTTTAAAAAAATAATAATTGATTTTTATCGACCCTGGTCGCCAGGTCTGAAAATCTAAATTAAACAATTTACAAACCATACTAGTCATATAACGGGTTAACTTTGAACTAATTATGTTTTAGCATGTTATGCCAAGGAGGCCACTAACTTGCCTCGCAGCCAGCCAAGGCTTGCCCGAGTTGTGACTTCTGATTCTAAATTCAATTTGCAATTTAGCTTTCCTTGATATGGATTCTACGGCTCTCCCCAAAGACCATCATTCTAGGCCTGATGGTTATGTTTACATTCGTGTGACCTTTAACCTTTCAGAGACAGGACAGCCCTGAGCTCTCCAATGAGATCAAATCCCAACAGAACTGATTATAACAGTGACAACTATGTCTATGGAGATTCTCAACCAAAGTCATGGTTGTCCCAATGGTGCTTTTTCAAACGGCAATTGGACTTTCTGTGGTTTTTTTTTTTTTCCTTCTTTGAAAATGTTTTGTTTCTCAGAACTGAAGAAGTCTCTTGGATAAGAAGCAAAAACATTTTTAAAGAAAAAAAAAAAACAAGAAAAGCCCAGTTGCCTTTTGGAAAAACATCATTGGGTCAGTGACCAGCAACTTAGATATTGCTTTGAAGAGAACTCAAGGAGAACCCAGAATCCACAGTAAGTACAAATAGTCTTCAACCTACAACCATTCACTTAGGGACCGTTCAAAGTTACAAGTGAAAAAGTAACTAATGACCATTTTCCACACTTATGACTGTTTCAGCATCCCTATAGTTATATGATTTACATTTGGATGCTTGACAACTGACATACATACATACATACATACATACATACATACATACATACATTTATTTATTTATTATATTTCTATACCGCCTTTCTCCCGTAGGACTCAAGGCGGTGTACAGTCAAGAAAAATATAGACACACAAACATCATAAAATTGCTAATTAAAATTATTACTTAGTTTGGTCAATTAAATAAAACCCAGAATTAGATCACATTTAAAAAATCATTCACATGTTCATATGTTTAGCCCCACCTGTTGGAACATCAGGGTCTTGAGGGCACAGCGGAAAGCACGGAGATCAGGGATATTCCATATCTCCGGGGGCAGTTCATTCCAAAGGGTTGGAGCCCTCACAGAGAAGGCCCTCCCCCTGAGAGTCGCCAGTTTATGACGGTTGCAGTGTCCTGGGATCATGTAATCCCCTTTTATGACCTTTTGACTAGCAAATTCAATGGGGAAACCAGATTCACTTAACAACGATGTTACTAATTTAACAACTGCAGTGATTCACTTAGTTCACTGGTTGCACAGTGGACTAAAGCACTGTTATTAACATCTGCTGCTTGCAATTACTGCAAGTTCAAATCTCACCAGGCTCAAGGTTGACTCAGCCTTCCATCCTTTCAAAGGTAGGTAAAATGAGGACCCAGATTGTGGGGGCAATAAGATGACTTTGTATAAATATACAAAAGTATGAAGGCTATTGCTTAACGCATTGTAAGCCGCCCTGAGTCTCCGGAGAAGGGCGGCATATAAATTAAAGCAAAAAAAAAAAATGTGGCAATAAAAGTCGTGAAATGGGGCAAAAGGCACTTAACAACTTTCTCACTTCGCAACATAAATTTTGGGCTCAATTGTGGTCGTAAATTGAGGATTACCTGTTTCAACCCAGGCTGCCATTTTACTCCAGATTAACTCAAGCTATGCTATCTGAAATACTGATCCCATCAATAAACCCAATTAAGTGGTGATTCCACCACAGTTTGTTTATTTCAATTTCTATAGCCACCCTTCTCAGACATGTGATTCTGGGCGGTAAACCTATATACATATAAAAACAGTTAAAACCAGGACAAGCACCATACCTATATAAGTATATCTATGCATATACATACATCACCCTGCCAACAAAAATGCATATAGTCAAGGCTATGGTTTTTCCCAGAGGTGGGTTTTAGCAGGTTCTGACCAGTTCTGGAAAACCAGTAGCGGAAATTTTGAGTAGTTCGGAGAACCGGTAGTAAAAATTCTGACTGGCCCCGCCCCCAACTATTCTCTGCCTCCCAAGTCCCAGCTGATCAGGAGGAAATAGGGATTTTGCAGTAACCTTCTCCTGAATTGGGGAGGGAATGGAGATTTTACAGTATCCTTCCCCTGGAGTGGGGTGGGAGATTTTATAGTATCCTTCCCCTGCCACGCCCACCAAGCCACGCCCACCAAGCCATGCCACACCCACAGAACCTATAGTAAAAAAATTTGAAACCCACCACTGGTTTTCCCAGTTGCAATGTATGGCTATGAAAGTTGGACCATAAGAAAGGCTGAGCGCCAAAGAAGTGAGGCCTTTGAATGAACTATGATGCTGGAGAAGACTTCTGCAAGTCCCTTGGACTGCAAGGCGACCAAACCAGTCAGTCCTAGAGGAGATCAACCTGGACTGCTCTTTAGAAGGCCAGATCCTGAAGATGAAACTCAAATGCTTTGGCCACCTAATGAGAAAGAAGGACTCACTTGAGAAGAGCCTAATGCTGGGAACAATTGAGGGCAAAAGAAGAAAGAGACTAGAGAGAACGAGGTGGCTGGATGGAGTCACTGAAGCAGTCGGCGGGAGTTTAAATGGACTCCAGAGGATGGTAGAGGAGAGGAAAGTTGTCCATGGGGTCACGATGGGTCGGACACGACTTCGCAACTACATACATACATACATACAAATTCACATTCTGTCTACCTCTCAGAGGGCAAGAAAAATGAAGACCTTAAATATCAATACAACCAAGAATCAGGGCCCAGGCGCTTACAATAAAAAGTGTTGCCCGGCTTGACCCAACACCCCAAGGGAAATCAAACGCACACTTTGAATCGTGCAAGGTGTAACAACTCCTCCCCTGCCCTGGAGGGGGAGGTTGACTAGGTCCCTAAGGCACTGCTGGGTTAAACAGGGAATGCATCCACACGTGCTAAAAAAGCCAGTTTTCCTTCACCGGGGTTTAAGCTCACGTAGTGCACACGAAGCACTAAACCCGTGTTGGCCAAGCAACGTCTGGACCCATATAGCTCGCTTAGCACCTCTTGGGGATGGATGTAGGATCTCCGCCGCGGGGGGGGGGGGGAGGATATACTCCTGGGGGGATTGGGGGGGGCAGTGATATTTCTTCCCCTGCAGCAAGCATTTTGCTAGCCCCGCCCTCCCTGACTGGCTGCCTTCCCCAATAGTCCCCTGTTCCACCCCCCCCGCCCCACCTTTTCAAGGCTAGCCGGCCCCGTTAGCAACCCTTTCCGGCGGTACCGACTCACCGGCTCCGGTTTCCCGGGGGAAGGAAAAGACGGTGCGCACCTTGCCACCACCACTACCACCACCCCTCTCTCTCCGCACCCCCCCTCCTTTCCCCTCCTCTTCGGATCTCTTCTGGGACCTGTCGCGCGTCCTTCCCACCGCTGGCTTGCGACCGCGCGCGCTCCCGGATTTCCCCAACCCACCTGCGCGCGACCGCTCCTAGCCACGCCCTCCGTCGGCGATCTCCATCTTTTTTTCACGTCGTCACCACTTTCCCTTCTCCGGAGAGGATGGGAGGGGGGGGACGACGACGACGAGTGGGCGGAGATCACGTGCCCCCGAGGCCGCCCCGCCCCGCCCAGGCACGTGGAACCGGAGTTGCATGTCGGGAAATGAAGTCCTCCCTCAGCTCTGAGTTCGCCGTTGGGAGCGATTTTCCACCCTTTCCCCGCCTACGCAGAAGCCATGTTGTTTCCTAGGTTACCTGCGGAGTTAAACCTTCCTGACAGTTAGAACAATGAATCCGTGGAACGACTTGCCTCCAGAAGTTGTGACTGCTCCAACACTGGAAGTTTTTAAGAAGATTTTGGATAACCATTTGTCTGAAGTGGTGTAGGGTTTCCTGCCTAAGCAGGGGGTTGGACTAGAAGACCTCCAAGGTCCCTTCCAACTCTTGTTATTCTATTCTAATCAGAAACACCCAATATCAAGCACTCTTGTTATTCTATTCTAATGATAACGTTCCCAACTGTTTTGTGGTAGGTAACACACAAAAACTGTAGTACATGCATTGACTTAGTGGTAACATTTTCTAAAACCAAGAAAGGCAAAATAGGTATCCCCCAATTCCCATTTAAAAAAAGAAAGAAAAGAAAATAAGTCAAATGCTCCATCACCCGAAAGCAGGACAAGAAACAATGGATGGAATTTAATCAAGGAGAGAAGCAACCTAAAACTAAGGAGAACTTTCCTGACAGAACAATTTATCAATAGAACAACTTGCCTCCAGAAGTTGTGACTGCTCCAACACTGGAAGTTTTTAAGAAGATGTTGGATAACCATTTGTTTGAAGTGGTGTAGGGTTTCCTGCCTAAGCAGGGCGTTGGACTAGATGACCTCCAAGGTCCCTTCCAACTCTGCTATTCTATTCTATTCTTGTTTAAACCGCCCCTGGTGGTTTGCCCTAGTGGCACTTAGGGGTGGCCTGGTTTTGCAAATGCAAACTCACGTTTTGAAACATACCGTTTAGTGTCCCAGATGAAGCCCTTTTCACAAAGGGGCAAGTTGATGCGACTAAAAGTAATTTGCCTGCAAATGAACCACAATACAGAGCATAACAACCCTGTGGGGATCCCAAAGTTGTTTCAAAAGACAACTGGACTTTATTGAGTTTTTTTTTCCTTGAAAATGATTCGCTTCTCCTCCAAGAAGCTTCTTCGGTTCTTAGACAAGAAGTGAAATGTTTTCAAGGGGGGGGGGAAACTCCTAAGAAAGTCCAGTTGTCTTTTGAAAAACATCTTTGGAACTGTAGAGATTTCTCAGTCATCCAGGTCATGGTTGTCCCAAAAGTGCTTTTTCAGGAAGCAACTGGACTTTTTTTTTTCCTTTTGAAGACGTTTCGCTTCTCATCCAGGAAGCTTCTTCAGCACTGACACAGGATAGTGGGGAATGGAAGGATTTATATTCCTTGCTGACAGCTGGTACATTTGCATCCTTTAGATTCTAAAGTTTAGAGGGTCATTTAAGCAAAAGGAAAAAAAAACAAGAAAGTCTAGTTGCCTCCTGAAAAAGCACCTTTGGGACAACCATGACCTGGATGACAAGAGAATCTCTACAGAGATTTAGTTATACAATTTGGGATGAACACCCTTTGAATGGTGTGGGAGTAGGAATGGATTGCCAGAGAAAAAAATTGCAGACTACAGGAACCAAGAGCACCACTCAGGTGACCCTGAGGACACAGGTAAACTTCCGGTGCTTCAACAACCCTCTAAAAGGATGCAAATGACCAGCTGTCTGCAAGGAATATAAATCCTTCCATTCCCCACTATCCTGTCAGAACTGAAGAAGCTTTTTGGATAAGAAGCGAAATGTCTTCAAAAGGAAAAAAAAAATCCAGTTGCCTCCTGAAAACGCACTTTTGGGACATCTTTGGGAAAAACTATGATCTGGGTGATTGAGCAGCTCCATAGACAGCCCTGTGGGATCAGGCTAATCCTGCTCTCCCGGTGTCAAATGTCATAAATATATGCCGGTTGCCATGTGCCAAAATTATGATCATGTGACTGTGGGGATGCTGTGACAATTGTAAGTGCAAGGACAGGGGTTTTTTTCAGTGATTTATATTTTTGAATGGTCATTAAAGTTGTAATGATGTAAAAATTGAGGACTACCTGTATGCTGTACAAATTTGAGGTCTGTCATTTCTTAACTCACCCCCCCGCAATCCACTTGTCCAGTTCCAGAAACGCCAGTTATATCTGCAGCAAATGTAGGTAGGTTTGAATGACATTTACTCAATACAGGGCCAGAACAACGTTTCTCAATTTTGAAGATGTATGGACCTCAATTCCCAGAGTACAAGATGAACAACAAGCTCCCCTTAACTGGTGTGTTTGTAACCTAAACTCAGTGTCTTAATTTTGGTGTGCAAAAAAGGAGAGAAGGAGAGAAGTGGGACTCGGCACATAATACATATATTGCTTTCACGCTTTATTCAAATTCTAAATCAATTAAATTTGCATTTTTCCTAGGCAAAAGGTTGTAGTCTCCTTATTCACTAAAACAGATCTCAGATAAATAATAACCGCTCCATCCCCAGAGAACATTTCCCAGTCACCTATCTGTTCTCTGTAAAAATGCTTTGAACTGAAAAGGAGTATATGGGCATATCCTAAGGTGTAATCTTTACTTCATATGGGAGACAGTACTGTACTTCTCTATTACTTTATGAAAAATATACATGGATCTTAGAATGCACCAACTGAAAATCTACATTGCAGACAAAATAATACAGGTACAACAATAAACAATAAGGTTTATTTGCTACGGCAGTCTTGGGAGTTATTCGAATTAGGGAGGTAGACATTATCAACCAAAATACAGGAATTTGCATAAAGAGTTATGTTTATCAGCTTTAGCTTTTTTTTCACCTTTAGAAGCACAAAAGCTTCAAAAAAGGACGTTTTCACCTTTGTGGCATTGTACTGGTATTGTCCCCTCCATGTGTAATATCTGCTTTTAAAAAGTTTTCTATACTTTTTAAATAGGAATCAGCAAAGTGGCAGCTCTGCAGATGCTAATTTAGAAACAACAAATTAGTAGCTATCAATACATTCACCATTAGTGTTCAAATATTTACAATGCTGCTTTCTTTTTAGCTACTGTATGATCTTTTGCTTAAAAAAACAAACAAACGTATGAGTCATTATCAATGAAGCATTTTAGGATTTTTTTTTTAAACAAGTAGCAAAATTGAGAGTTACGGTTTTAATAAAATATGGACACTAAAACTGTTAACACTCTTCAATTGCACCGCACATTAGGGTTCCAGCCACCCCAAATTTCAACAACAGCAAGACAATATATTAAAACTATTTTCAAGGACACAGCTAGAATTATTCCAAGCCTCCCTGGGGTGATGGGTGTCTATACATATTCCAAATTTCCATTCGGATAAATGTGCAATCAGTAAAATATCCATGTGGGGAAAACTGTGAGTTCATTTCCTATAACAGCCTTGACCCCACAGCAGAAGCATAACTAATCTGTCTTTTTGTCGGAGTCTTCTTTGGGTCCAATTTCAGAAAATCCATTTGCAATGCCATTGCTTTTGGTCTGAAAGACAGGGAGGGGGGGAGGGAGGGAAGGGGAAAAAAGAGATTTTAAAATGCACATTCATTCCATCACAGTTTTGAAAGAGAAAAACCAGAATAGAATTCTTTATTGGCCAAGTGTGATTGGACACACAAGGAATTTGTCTTGGTGCATACGTTCTCGGTGTACATAAAAAGAAAAGATACATTTGTCAAGAATCATAAGGTACAACACTTAATGATAGTCATAGGGAAACAAGTCAATATAAATCTTAAGGATACCAGCAACAAGGTTACAATCATACAGTCATAAGTAGGAGGAGATGGGTGATAGGAACGATGAGAAGATTAATAGTAATGCAGACTTAGTAACTAGTTTGAATAGTGACTAGCTGGCCCTAAGATGCCTTTCTTGGTCCTAAAAAAGATCAAGTTCCTTTTAGATCAATGGTCCCCAACTGTTTTGGCACCAGGGACTGGTTTAATGGAAGACCATTTTTCTACAGACTGGGCCCGGGGGATGGGGGGGGCGAGGGGAAGAAGCATGCAACCAGTAGTTCCTGCACAAATGCTGTTTCACTCACCTGCCACTCACTTCCAGCTGTACGGGCACGGACCAGTAATGATCCACAGCCTGCGGGCTGGGGACTCATTTTAGATGATGCTTAAGATAAGGTTGGGGATAGAAGCGAGCTGAGTTGGAATCATCATTAATTAGAGTCATAACTTTTTTATTGTTTATTTACAGGTCCTTGCTTAATGACTGGTTGTTTAATGAGTGTTCCAAGTTATGACAGACTTTTTCAAAAGGTACTTATGAACCAGTTCCAATGGTGGCAAACCCACAACCACATGCCCACATTTCAAGCTCTTGGCAACTGCCTAACCTTTGTGGTCAAAGGTTGTAATGTTCCAAGGTTCATGATGTGATTTATAATATCTTTTGCCAGCAAAAGACACCCTTGGAAATGCCTTGACTCGCTTAATGACCAGAGTTTGCTTAGCAACTGCTGCATTCACTTTACAGCCACAGCGTTCTCTTTTAACAGCCAGCATAAAAAAGTTTGTAAAATCGGATCTGTCACGTGGGTGCCTCGATATATGATCATCATGACTTACAAAGAAATTCCAGGCTCCATTATGGTCATAAATCAAGGACTACCTATAACATGCTTAGGCCACTTCACCTGCAGCCACATATGCCCATCACTGGGATTTTGTTTAAAATCATAGAAAGTAACATCCTTGCAGGCAAAGACTGTATTTGGAGGTGAAGGGGGGGGGACAGTTTTTAGACCACACAAGGCAGGCCCAATGATGTCACCTGAGTGGAATAATTTTCCAGCTTCTTTGGTGGGTGAAGCTGACTACAAGAATCTGTCTTTTAAGCTTCCCAAAGGAAAAATGAGCTGGGAATGATGGGACAGAGTGCAGAGGGCTTTCAACTTCAGCAGAGCTTATGGTTCTCAATTCACCCCTTCAAACCCTAAAATTGAAGCCATTTACAAAATGGGGGGAAATGTGGCTCATATGTGACAATAAAGAAAATTTAACAGTGACTCAGTCCATGGACTATTAATTATTAATATTATTTAATAATTAATTGTTAATGATACTAATGATGGTTCTTAATTATTAATAGTATTATTTTGGAGACGGCAAGCACTGTTTAGGCGCAGCCAGACATCCTGGCACCTATAGGCCCCATGTTACTAATCCTCATCCTAAAGCACAATGATATTTGCTTTCATTGGCATCCTTCAGTCTCAAAAGACTATGGTATCGTGCTCTGGAAAGAGGTCCTAAAACAGCATCTAGTGTGACTAAAAAGGCCAATTCGAGAGTGGCAATCCCTTCCACACTGAGGGCAGATACATTCTGTCCCCTGCTCAGCCCCCAGATTTCGCTGGTTCCGGGACTGCCTCTTTGCCTCGGCCTGCCGAACAAGTGTCTCTTCTAATTTGCTTTCACACAAACATTTTAAACAGGACACTTGTACAGTACATTCCGGCTTGTACAGGGCTTCAACCACTGCTAAGCCAAGCTTTTTCCAATTCTCTGCAGCATTTGTGTTGCCTTGACTTAGAGGCAATCACCATATGCATTGGTAAATATACGCAAGATGAGAACAGCAGAGAAAAGACCACAGGTAGTGAATGAGACCAAGCTTAAAATTCATCCCGGAGCAAAATTCAAAATGAATAGCTTCCTTTTCTTAGGTATATTCCTGGATACTCCAATGAATGCATGGCTCGTGTAGGAATGAAAAACAGAGGAACTGGTCTGTTAGAATTACTGCATTAAGCAAGGAAGACCTGTTTGCAACTAGCAAACCCGTATGAATCATATATCCGTTTTGTGACCCTACTGTTTTCTTTGTGTCTGTTGGAATATTTGTACAGATAGTCCTCGACTTACAACCATTAGTTTAGTGACTGTTTGAAATTAGAACAGCACTGAAAAAAGGGACATGACCAGTTTTTACGTTTACAAATGTTGTAGCATCCTCATGGCCATATGAAAAGATGAGGGAGTCAAATTATTATCCAAAGCACCGGAAAGGAGAACAAGAAACAATGGTTGGAAACAAATCAGAGAGAGAAGCAACCTGGAATTAAGGAGAAACTTCCTAACAGCGAAGACAATTAACCAGTGGAACAGCTTTGCCTTCAGACGTTGTAGGTGCTTCATCTCTGGAGGCTTTTAAGAAAAGACTGGACAATCACCTGTCTGAAATGGTATAGGTCAGTGATGGCTAATCTTTTTGCCGTCGCGTGCCAAAAGCAGGTGGAGCGCA
Organism: Pituophis catenifer annectens; assembly: GCF_029215685.1. Taxonomy (NCBI): domain Eukaryota; kingdom Metazoa; phylum Chordata; class Lepidosauria; order Squamata; family Colubridae; genus Pituophis; species Pituophis catenifer. Next base: position 285,348,322 of record NW_027256882.1, on the reverse strand, counting down.
GGGGGGTCATGCGTGTGCGCATGTGCCCCACCCACCCCACCGCGCATGCGCACGTGACCTCCCCGTGCTTTTGGCACGTGATGGCACATGCTGGCCCGGTAGGCCCATTTTTCGCCTTTCGCCTCAAGAGCCTTTCTAGGAGACTGGGGAGGGTGAAAACAGCCTCCCCCCCCCTCCCCTGAGGCTCTCTGGAGGCCAGAAATGGCCCATTTGCTGAGCTAGAGCAACGCTCACATTCCCACCGATATGGCTCGGCGTGTCATCTGTGGCACACATGCCATAGATTTGCCATCATGGGTATAAGTTTTCCTGCTTGAGCAGGGGGCAGGATTAGACCTCCAAGGTCCCTTCCAGTTCATTCTATTCTACATCGAAGTCAATGGGGGGAAGTCAGATTCACTTAATGACTGCATGACTGTATGATTCACTTAACTGTGGCAAAAAAAAAAAGGTTATAAAATGAGGCGCAACTTAATCGTCTCACTTAGCAATGGAAATTTGGGGCTCAACTGCGGTCATAAGTCAAGGATTACCTGCATTAATTTTGTATATTTGATATGGTCCAATGACTAAATCAATAAAGTTTCTATTTTATTCTCATCCATTTCTAATGGGGCTCCTCAAAACACACGCACAAAACGTTTCGCCTGGGTAATATCACTGCATTATGTGTTTGCCAGCTGAGCTTCCATCCTAAAACTTACGGTAGCCTGCCGGAGAACTTTATCACGTCTCTGTAGCAACAGAGATAAGACTGTCTTGTGATTTTCTGAGCTACTGCGCATGTCCAAGTTTAAGGAAGAAACTTCCTGATCTTTTTCCTTTGTCCGTCTGTGTGATATAACTGCCGTTAACAATGTAGTTAGTAAGTTTGTTTTATTTCTTTATAATAAAATGTTTCTTAGAATATATTTCGGGTTTTCTTTCTTTAAAGTATACAGCATGGAAAAACAAGATCCATCCGTCTCTAATCAAGTGCAATTACCCCAGGGGGAAGTATCGAAGCTGATTTACGCTTCGTCAGGTAATACTTACTTTATAAAGTTCTGGCTGATCGTTGAAAGAATCCTGCTTCACGAAATCGCCTCCATTTTCAGAGCTATTCTTTTGGTCGTGCTTTGCCGTTTCCTGCACTGCTTTCTTGGGCCAAATGCGCTTAACAAAAGGAGAGATGAAGGGATAGAGATACGGCTCAAGGAACCTTTTGTAGACCCACAGCAGAACTGGAATGACGATGCAAGGAATGCACACCATGGTTCTTTGTAGTGTGCTTTAAAAAATGTGCTGGAGGAAAAAAATACAATGGTTGAAACCATTATGTAGACTAGGTTCATCCTCACCAATTTGAGGGGACAACACACTTTCCAAATCAATATGTATGGCAACCTTCTCCATCTTGAAGCATTATACACAGGTTGGACTTCAACTCCCATAACCCTCGGGGGTGGCAGCCATGTTGGCTGGGGGATTCCGGAAGTTGGTCTTACACATTTGGGCTGCACCAGAACTGAGGAAAATCATTCAACATGCATTCACATGACATGATCAGCTTAAGCTGGTTAAGACCCAGCAGATCTTTTAAATACAGGTAGTCCTCAACTTACAACCACAATTGGGACCAGAATTTCAGTCGCTAAGCAAAACGGTTAAGGGAGTTGTGCATGATTCTGACACTTCTTCTGTCATGGTTGTTAAGTGAATCTCTGCAGTTGTTCAGTGAATCAAGTGGTTGTTAAGCAAATCCGGTTTCCTCCATTGACTTTCATTAGACCACCGCCCCCCACAATGTTGCAAGCAGGTATCACATGACCCCAGACAGTGCAATTGCCGTAAATACATGCCGTTTGCCAAATGCCCAAATTTTGATCATATGAGATGCTGAAATGGATGTAAATGCAAGGACCAGCTGCAAGGACCACTTCTTTCAGTCATCGTAATTTTGAGTAGTCACTAAACAAATGGCTATAAATCGAGGACTACCCGTGTACCGTAATATTCTCTTGTTCCAACAATTACTTTTCGTTATCAGATATTATTGAAAAACAACAAAATAGCAAAACATAACAAGGTATCATGTTAGCCTTCATTAAAGTGCACAGTCTAGTGAATTTGGATAAGTCCTTAAATATATTCTGATAATTTGGTACTAAACTAAATCTAAATCAAACCCGCTGCATTTTCATTGCAAGATATATAATCAGAAATACAGAGCGCTTCATAATATATAATTATAAATATATAATTATATATTTAAATATTATTTATATACATATATATATATATATATATATATATATATATATATATATATATATATATATATATATATATATATTTAAGAGCTCCACTCACTTGAATTCAGTTTATTTCAACTGCATAAAAAATACTGGATTGGACAGGTTTTTTATTATTATTCTTAACAAAGTCAACTTTATTTGCAAATGCATAAACTCTAGCACCGTGATGGCGAACCTATGGCACATGTGCCACAGTTGACACGCGGGGCCATATCTGTGGGCACGCAAGCATTGCCCTAGCTCAGCTCCAACGCGCATGTGCGTGCCAGCCAGCTAATTTTCGGGCCTTTTGGGCCCACCGGAAGTTGGGAAATGGGCCATTTCTGACCTCTGGAGGGCTTCCAGGGGGGTGAGAGAGGCCGTTTTCACCCTCCCCAGGCTCTGAGAAAGCCCCGGGAGCCTGGGGAGGGCGAAAAACAGGCCTACCAGGCCCACTGGTAATCTTTTTGCCGTCTCGTGCCAAAAGTGGGGGGGGCCACCGGGGGGCATTGAATTATGGATGTGGACACACACGTGGGCGACCCCACCCCCAGGCTGCGCCCGTTTTTGGCACGCGATGGCAAAAAGGTTAGCCATCTCTGCTCTAGCATCTACATTGCAATACAAATATTGTGAATGCTGTTTCAGGCCATTACGGAGGGATCCAAGGGGAGGTGACCAGGTGAATTTTTGTACTTGCTTTTTATGTAATTCATGTACAAAGCGTGCAGGGCTTCAGTTATATGGTTATGGCTGCCTTGTTGACCTTTCACAAACACAACCTAGGCCATTGGCTACCTATACTCTGTCATCTGCACCTCTATAACTGTCTGGTTTGGTTCTGCAACCCAACAAGACAGTCACAGACTTCAGAGGATAATTAGAACTGCAGAAAAAACAATGGCTACCAACCTGCCTTCCGTTGAGGACCTGTATACTGCACGAGTCAAAAAGAGGGCTGTGAAAATATTTACAGACCCCCTCGCATCCTGGAAATAAATTCTTTCAACTCCTACCCTCAAAACGACACTATAGAGCACTGCACACCAGAACAACTAGACACAAGAGCAGTTTTTTCCCGAACGCCATCACTCTGCTAAACAAATAATTCCCTCAACACTGTCAAACTATTCACTAAGGCTGCACTACTATTAATCATCTCATCATTCCTATCACCCATCTCCTCTCACTTATAACTGTATGCCTGTAACTTTGTTGCTTGTATCCTTACTGTTTATAAGAGCCTGTAGTACAGTGGACTAAAGCACTGTTATTAACATCTGCTGCTTGCAATTACTGCAAGTTCAAATCTCACCAGGCCCAAGGTTGACTCAGCCTTCCATCCTTTCAAAGGTAGGTAAAATGAGGACCCAGATTGTGGGGGCAATAAGCTGACTTTGTATAAATATACAAAAGGATGAAGGCTATTGCTTAATGCATTGTAAGCCGCCCTGAGTCTCCGGAGAAGGGTGGCATATAAATTTAAAAAAAAAAATTGATATTGACTGTTTCCTGATTGTTTATTTGTACCCTATGACTATCATTAAGTGTTGTACCTTATGATTCTTGACCAACGTATCTTTTCTTTTATGTACACCGAGAGTGTATGCACCAAGACAAATTCCTTGTGTGCCCAATCACACTTGGCCAATAAAGAATTCTATTCTATTCTATTCTATTGGTATGGTATAAAAAATGATTAAATCTGGACTAGAGATTTCAAGAGTGATATTCTGACAACCAATGACTTATTTTTGATTTAGTTAAAAGTGTATTCCATGAAAATGTTTGCCTGCCAATCAAAAGAATGCAAAGCTATCTGCAAGGAGCATAAATCCTTCCATTCCCCACCATCCAATTAGAGCTGAAGAAGCTTCTTGGATGAGAAGTGAAACGTCTTCCAAAGAATAAACAGGAAGTCTAGTTGCCTTTTGAAAAAGCACCTTTGGGCCAACCATGACCTGGATGACTGAGAATCTCCATAGACATTTAACAATGCCAATCAAAGCTTTATAAAGGGGTGGTAGTGCCCTACCTCTCTAACTATAACTTCTTTTCAAGGATAACAATTGCTATTTATATTATAAATGGTAATGAATAGGTTTTTTTCTTCCATTTTGGGGTTCTAGATCACAACTAGTTCACGTTTTGCTTTTCATATTGTGAATATGAAAAGTTTTTTTAGTTTTTAAAAGCTAAGATACAGTTACAGAGACTTGCAACAATCCGGTTTTATTTGCATTTTGATGAAAACAACAATGACCGTTTGCTGCTCCCAGACAATGCATTCAGTTAATTCTAGCTTGCTCGTATTCATGTTTCCTAGGTGGTTTGTCTACACCCGAGTTGTGTACCAGCTACTGAAAAAAGGACTGCAATTTTAATTAGTTAACTATACCAAACCTGGGACGTGGTGGCTCAGTGGCTAAGACGCTGAGATTGTCGATCGAAAGGTCGGCAGTTCAGCGGTTCGAATCCTTAGTACTGCGTAACGGGGTGGGCTCCTGTTACTTGTCCCAGCTTCTGCCAACCTAGCAGTTTGAAAGCATGTAAAAAATGCAAGTAGAAAAATAGGGACCACCTTTGGTGGGAAGGTAACAGCGTTCTGTGCGCCTTTGGCGTTGAGTCATGCTGGCCACATGACCACGGAGACGTCTTTGGACAGCACTGGCTTCTCGGCTTAGAAACGGAGATGAGCACTGCCCCTAAAGTCGGGAATGACTAGCACATATGTGTGAGGGGAACCTTTACCTTTATACCAAACCTGAGGTGATCAGTTAGAAACATGAATTACTCCATGGATTTAAAACTTTATATTATTATATCTGGCTAAAGAGGAGAAAAATGTACAATAAATGCATCACTGTAAAGAAAAGAAAATGGGTCTGAAAATTTTATCATTAAAAAATTGCAAAACCAATTGCAAAAAAGGCCTCCAAAAATAATTCAAAAACTGACAATCATTGCATATCATCAATCCATCGCTACAAATCAAATATAGAATTCTTCTTCTGATGTATTATAACTCCTATGTTAAATATGAACACAACATTTATGTTGTATGTTATTACTATGTTGCTAGCAGGGAAGAGTAACTAAAATGTTGGACTGGAAGCTGGGAGACCCAGATTCAAGTCCACCCACAAATCATTTGTCATGCTAGGAAGTCACTCACTCTCAGCTCAGCCTGCCTCACAGCGTTGATTTTAATGACTGTTATTGTTTTATCAAAATATATCACAGGGTTTATGGAGATTCTCAGTCATCCAGGTCATGGTTGTCCCAAAGGTACTTTTTCAGCTCTGACTGGATGGTGGGGAAATGATTCAGAGCTGAAGAAGCTTCTTGGATGAGAAGCGAAACGTCTTCAAAGAAAAAACAAAATCCAGTTGCCTTTTGAAAAAGCACCTTTGGGATATCAGAGGGTTCTTGTTCTGTGGAAAAATTGGGAGGGAATCATGAAATAAATGAAGCACATACTAGCATCACAGTGAATGGCAATTCTCTACCCTTGCCAGATTTCCAAAAAAGCTAACCAGGATCTGGCTTGCTTAATCCTTAGATGGGAGACCACTAGAAAAACCCTGGTCTGTAGGCTGAAGTAGTCAATACTGCTTAGAGGAAGATAATAGAAAATTAATTCCATACCATTGTCAATAAAACTGTATGGTCATGTCTATGTTTTCAACCAGCTTAACCTTTACTGTCATTGGCTTCCAATAATGATCAGGGGGAAAAAGTCATAAGTGTTTTTCAAACTTGGCAACTTTAAGATGAGGGGATTTCAATTTCCAGTTTTCTGAAACACAGTCACAAGAGTCTTTCTTGTTTCTTAGTCTTATAATCAGTAATGATTAATGACCATGGTTCAATAATGAATTATTAACTAACACAAATTAATATATTATTAATTGAAAAGCCATAGATGGAGAGATAGAGACAGACAGACAGACAGACAGAGATAGGAAGGAAGCCAGCAGGGATGAGCGTTCGTATTGAGGTCATTCAGTGATCGAAAGCAACCTCTCAAATTTGCAGATGACACTAGACTGGCAGGAATAGCCTCAGAAGACAAGTTCAGGATCCAAAAAGATCTTGACAGACTTGAACAATGGGCCCTATCCAACAAAATGAAATTTAATGTGGAGAAAAGCGAGGTTTTACACCTGGGCAGGAAAAACCAAAGGAACAAGTACAGATTAGGCGAAATCTGGCTGAAAACCAGTAACTGTGAGAGGAACCTTGGAGTCCTAGTGGACGATCACTCAGTGTGTGGCAGCAGCCAAAACAGCTAATACGATCCTTGGTTGTATAAACAGAGGCATAGAATCAAAATCACATGAAGTATTAGCACCACTTTATAAAGCCTTGGTAAGACCACACCTGGAATATCGCATCCAGTTTTAGTCACCACATTACAAAAAAAGATGTTGAGATTTTGGAAAAAGTTCAGAAAAGAGCAACTAAGATGATTAAAGGCCTGGAGACTAAAACATACAAAGAACTGTTGCAGGAATTGGGTATGGCCAGTCTAGAGAAAAGAAGGACTAGGGGGGACATGATAGAAATAATCCAGTATTTAAGGCACTGTCACAAAAAAGAATTCAAAAATGGATTTTAGAAATCATAGGATGTAGGATAAAATTGTACCTGGAAACGTTTTTACTAGGCATGAAACCAGAGAACTTAAACAAATCTAATTGGTATCTCACTCTCCACATCATCATTGCAGCCAGGATCTCGTTTACGCAAGAATGGAAATCCAAAAATACCCCATCGGAGGCTACGTTAACTACAAAGATCATGGACTGTGCAGAGGCAGACAAGCTTGCCAGACTTTTGCGAGATAGACAAGAATCGGGGCTATATATGAGTTGGGACAGGTGGTATGTTTGGCTGCAAAAAAGAAATCTTAAGAAGAATGTAAAATAATAATCTTAGTGTGACTGTGGGTATATATATATAGGAATATTGAGCCTTGGTAGTACAGTGGTCTAAAGCACCCTGTTATTAAGACCAGCTGCCTGCAATTACTGCAGGTTCGAATCTCGCCAGGCTCAAGGTTGACTCAGCCTTCCATCCTTTCTAAGGTAGGTAAATTGAGGACCCAGTTGTGGGGGCAATAAGCTGATTTTGTATAAATATACAAAAGGATGAAGGCTATTGCTTAGCGCATTGTAAGCCGCCCTGAGTCTCCGGAGAAGGGCAGCATATAAATCAAATTTTAAAAAAATAAAATTGCATGGCAGTTGAGAATTCTTTCTTCTGGATAATCTTTTCTTTTTTTTTTATGATGATTTGGTTTAATGGAGGTTTGTACTATTTCTAGGCGAAAACTGCTGCTTTAAAACTCTATATGTATTATATTACTCTCTGCAATTCTATCCATATTGCTATATTTTTTTTCTGTAATTTTTAATAATTTTCAATAATTTTTTTTTTTAAAAAAAGAAAGAATCCAGTATTTAAGGCACTGTCACAAAGAAGGAGGAGTCAACTTCTTTTCCAAAATCAGACGGCAGGACAAGAAACAAGAAACCATGGATGGAAACTAATCAAGGAGAGAGAAGCAACCTGGAACTAAGGAGAAACTTCCTAACAGGGAGGACAGCTTGCCACCAGAAGTCGTGAGTGTTTCATCAGTGGAGATTTTTAAGAAGAGATTAGATGGTGACTTGTCTGAAATGGTACTATATAGGGCAGTGTTTCTCAACCTTGGAAGCTTGAAGATGGGTGGACTTCAACTCCCAGAATCCCCCAGCCAGCAACGCTGGCTGGGGGATTCTGGGAGTTGAAGTCCACCCATCTTCAAGCTTCCAAGGTTGAGAAACACTGATATAGGGTCTCCTGCTTGAGCCAGGGGGCTGGACTAGAAGACCTCCAAGGTCCCTTTTTGCAGCTCCATTCGGATTCTCTGATTTAAAGGGAAACCTGCCCCTCCCCCTCACTTTTAAAGTGACCGCTTCAAATAAAACATTCAAAACAGTGGGGGCTTTACGTGGCCCTCGGAGAGAGAGGAATGAAACAGAAGGCGACTGGAAGAAAAAACGGCGCTTCGGTGTGTGTGTGTCCCCCCTCCCCTCCGCCATCACCTGCCCCGCGGCCCCGCCGTCTCACTTACCTGCGCGAATCTCCAACGTTTCCAGGTATGAAGAGGGAAGCCGCTTCACTTCCGGGAAAGACGGAAAATAGACGTCACTTCGCGACCACCAATGGGAGAGGAGGAGGCGCGTGACGTAAGGGAAAGACTCCGCCTTGACGCGGCTCCTGCGGGGAGCGCCATGACAGCCGAGGCAGAGCGGGCCCGGGTGGCGCATGCGCTCAGAGCGAAGCGCTTTGCCCCCCATTAACTCCTGAGGGACAAATATACACAAAACACACACGCGCGTGCGTGTGTTTTGTGTGTGTGTGTCCCACGTTTTTTTTCCTTAAAATCAGCAAATCCTCAAGGGCGTGTGTGCGGCGTGTTCCACGTTTTTTTTCTTACCTCTCCCCAGTAATGCCGCCGCCTTTTCTTCCTATCCAAGTTATCTCAATATCTTTTTTCTGCAGTATTGCAACGAGCGAAAAAATAAAAATAACAGTCAAAACCAAAGTGGATTTCATCCAGTAAATGTGATCGTGTTGAGCCAAACTCTCAGGCGGTTAAGGGGAAAATGACTTTTTTCTTTTCTTTTCTTTTCTTTTCTTTTCTTTTCTTTTCTTTTCTTTTCTTTTCTTTTCTTTTCTTCTTTCTTTCTTTCTTTTTTCTTTCTTTCTTTCTTCCTTCCATCCTTCCTTCCTTCCTTCCTTTCTTTCTTCCCTCCTTCCTTCCTTCCTACCTACCTACTTACTTACCTATTTATTTATTTATGAATTTGAATTTGAATTTGTCAAACAAACAAGAACAAGATTAAAAGAATAAAAATACAGTGACAGGGACGATGGATACGTTAGTGCACTTATGCACGCCCCTTTTTACCTACCTACCTACCTACCTACCTACCTACCTACCTACCTACCTATTTATTTATTTATTTATTTATTTATTTATTTATTGAATTTGTCAAACAAATGAGAGCAAGATTAAAAGAATAAAAATACAGTGACAGGGACGATGGATATGTTAGTGCACTTATGCACGCCCCTTTTTACCTACCTACCTACCTACCTACCTACTTATTTATTTATTTATTTATTTATTTATTTATTTATTTGAATTTGTCAAACAAATGAGAGCAAGATTAAAAGAATAAAAATACAGTGACAGGGACGATAGATACGTTAGTGCACTTATGCACGCCCCTTTTTACCTACCTTCCTACCTATTTATTTATTTATTTATTTATTTGAATTTGTCAAACAAACGAGAGCAAGAATAAAAGAATAAAAATACAGTGACAGGGACGATAGCCAGGTTAGTGCACTTATGCACGTCCCCTCTACTGACCACTTAAGTATGATGTAAGGTCCACGGAAGTCAATACGCGTATATATCTCTTGGATTTTTTTTTCTGCAATGTTTGGGGACTGAAATAATGGCAGAAGAAGAGGCTTGGAATTTAGATTTGCTGCAGACGAAGCTTGTGTAGCCCCACTGTGAAATAGTCGGCAAATAAATTTAAAAACTAAATAATAAATAAATAGATTTTCTACTTTGCTTCTACAAAGTAGAACCCTTCTACACTTAGTAGAAGGGTTGCTGTATACAGATACTTCTCGACTTACAACAGTTCGTTTAGTGACCAAAGTTAGAGCGGCACTGAAAAAAAGTGACTAATGACCATTTTTTACACATAACAACCGTTGCAGCATCCCCATGGTCACATGATCAAACTTCAGATGCTTGCCAACTGACTCATATTTATGACAGTTGCAGTGTCCCTGGGTCATGTGATCCCCTTTTGTGACCTGACAAGCAAAGTCAATAGGGAAGCTCAATTCACTTAAGCATGTTACTAACTTAACAGCTGCAGTGATTTGGTTAACAACTGTGACAAGAAACGTTGTGAAATGGAGCAAAACTTACTTAACAAATGTTTCACTTCGCAACAGAATTTTTGGGCTCAATTGTGGTCATAAGCCGAGGACTACCTTTACAGGGAAAGAACTAGAAAAGAAAAATCTTCACAATTTCCTTTTTCTCTCAGTCTGGTATCGATCTTAGGATGTACAAAGATAAGGCATTCTGCTTCATCGTGTATCTCCTGCAACCCCAATTGACCTTGTCTGCATCTGAAAATTGTCCAGTTCTCTTCACCCTCGAAATACAAATTTGTATACTTGTAATACAAATTTGACATTGTGTTGTCCACATGACATTGATCAAACCATCTCAAGTGCCATGCACAATTTTGGGCACTGTATTCAATCCATTATACTCAATCCACAGATGGATTGATAAAAAGTAGAAAAAGTTAAGACAGTGTTTCTCAACCTTGGCAACTTTAAGCTGCGTGGACTTCAACTCCCAGAATTCCCCAGCCAGCCACCTCATTTTTAAGATGATTCAAGGAGGTTATTTTTACACTCTTCCAATGATGAAAATGTGTTGCACACCTACACCATGGATTAAGTTATAGGAAAGCAGATCTTGAATGTTTAAGGCAGTGTTTCAACTCCCAGAATCCCCCAGTCCACCCATCTTCAAGCTTCCAAGGTTGAGAAACACTGGTTTAAGGAGTAGAATTAACAGCACTTGCAGCCCTCCCAATTCTTATAATTCCGGCACATTTATGTGAATTACATTTTTTAAAAGATGATGCCATAGGACAGCACTGTACGTATTGCTCAAATGTGATACCCTGTTTGCTTTTTAGACTACTCTGAGGGCTACTCCATCTTTAAGGATTGCACGAAGAAATCCAGAAGTACAAAAAAATGTTCCCAGGGTAGTGTCAATGCGGAAGTTGAAAATGTGTTATTTTGAGAAGTTTAGTTATATGTTTTGATTTCTCCTTTACGTTAAGAAAAACCTTAATGTGAAGGTCTAAGAAAAAAAGTCTAAAGTCTTACACTTAGGTAAGAAAAACCAAAAGCACACATATAAACTGGGGGAAACCAGCCTTAATAGCAGTGACTGTGAGAGGGATCTTGGAGTCTTAGTGGACAATCAGCTAAATATGAGCCAGCAGTGTGCAGTGGCAGCTAAAAAAGCCAACACAATCCTAAATTGCATTAACAGAGGGATACAATCAAGATCAAGTGAGGTACTAATACCACTCTATAAAGCCTTTGTAAGACCGCACCTAGAGTACTGCATCAGTTTTGGTCATTGTAATTTTGAACAGTCACTAAATGAATGTTGTAAATTGAGAACTACTTGTACTATATTTTATTCAAAATGAACATAATCCAACATTGAAAGAAGAACTGGAGTTGGAAGGACATATTTGTCATTGGTTCACATACTTACAATTAAAAGAAAGATTACCGTATTTTTCGGAGTATTTGACTCTCCGGACTATAAGATGCACCTACCTTTTTTTGGTGAGGAAAACAAGAAAAAGAAACCTGCCTCTGCCTCCCAGCAATTTTGCCTCGTTGCAGCAAACAGCAAATAGTCTGCTTTACTTTCATTTTTGTTTTCTGCATAGCTTGATTAGCACAAGAAAAAAAAATCTGCTCCCGGCAATTTACCTCCTTGCAGCAAGCAGCAGAGGCCCGTGTAGCAATAGGCAATGGCAATCCCTGCAGTCTGAAACAGCTGAGAGTCGGGAGGCTGATCCAAGGGACAATCAACTTGTGCTAATTAGGCTGTGCTGAAGCTGAAATGGGCTGTTTCTTCTTGCTGCTTGCAAGGAGGTAAATTGCTGGGAGACAGAAGCCAAAGGATGGGGGCCAGTCGGTGGGCGGGGCTACATTCGGTGTATAAGACACACCTAAATTTTCACCCCCTTTTAGGGGGGAAAAAGGTGCGTCTTATACTCTGAAAAATACGGCAATTTAGATAAGAGAAGCCATGGTTTTGAGCCTGCAAAAAGTGAATTTGAAATTGCAAGCATTGTGTGTTAACGATTAACATGTTATTGTTAAGGTCTATAAATTGTTGTTGAAACTTGACTTTGAAAAACGAGTATGATTTAATGACTGAAGAATTTTGGTTATATGATTGGTCAATGGGAAAATATGTGGATTAATGGATTGAAATTTACATTGAATTATAATTTGAAAGAAAAGTTTGATAAGTTGATGTATTGCAGGTATCAACCACTGTTGATTTTGAGTTTAGGGGCGTTTATATTTTATACTTTGATTTCTCCTTCATATTAAGAGAAATCTAGAAATTTAGAGCTCGTTCTTAGCTGCTCTGCTTATTTTTTATTCTTGCTTGGTTAATAAAGTGTGTTGGGGGGGGGGAATCTTCACATTCCTGCAAATGTTTAATAGTCTCAAGACTTTTGAATCATGTACCAGTCAAACCTAGGTGCCATTTAATAAAAAACTTTGTCGTTCTGGTTGTTTGTTAGAAGTTTCTGTACAGAATCTAGTATTGAGTATGGCAGAAACTGCCTGTTCTTAGGATATCTCTGCTGCCTAAGGAGCTCTTGACAGTTTGTAAGAGATTTGGCATTATCTTGCTTGGGATGTATGCTTTTTATATTATACTCTTAACTCTGCTTCAGCTAATAATAAAGATTATTGACTTTATTGACTGGTGTGCTTATTGTCTCTGGATCGAATAGAACCAACTGCCTGTTCTGTCCCCGTCCCACACGCACACACACCAACAGACGTCCAAGAGTTAAAAACCAAACCAGCCGACAAAATCCTTTTCCTTAAGATAACGGAACTTGGCAGCAACCTAGTGGCTGCCTGCCAAGAGTTTATTACTCACGAAGGGAAGAGATAACTTCTCTCCGCTTCTGGTACATCAAAGTAAAATGTTCAATAATTACAGAGTAACTTATGTCCAAATATAATCCAGCAAAGTCTATAGCAAAAGTCCAGCAATGCAGAATGGCGTGGAAGCTTTCAGCTTTGTTCGTCACAAGGCTTGACTGGCCACCACGCTCCCTTTTATACCCTGTGGGGTGTGGTCCAGTGACTCAGCCTAATCTCGGGCACGCCTTTTCTTCTGTTGCACGCGCTTATCTCTGCGACGCTGGCGTGGATCCAGCCAAGACTCATTACTCTCAACACTGTCCACCTGTGGCTGTGTGGACGTGCTTGGCCCCAGCCCTATCTCTTGCCCTTCGGCGGACACCGAAGGCTTTGCCAGAGAGGAGGGTCCTGGAGAGGGAGGCCTTGCCAACTCCTCTCCTTCACTCTCGGAGTCCTCTCCTGCCGATGACACAGGCTCAGGTAACGGAGCCACAACACTGCCCTAACACTTGGCAAAATAACCAGATGTGGAATTGCTACGTATCACCATACAATCGTTAAAAGATAAATTCAGTTTTTGTAAGACAATATAAAGCAGGATTTTTCGGCCCCCACAAAGAAATTCATATTTCAAAACTAGACCGTTTCCTTAAGCTCTTCACATTAGTCACCATAGCTGGCTATAGCTTTTATGGCTACTTTGAGTCATCTTTAGCTGTTTAAGTGTTAAATCAAAGTTTCAATAACATCCCTGTAACCCCCATTTAATTTAGACCAGTGGCAAATCCTGGCAAATTTAAGATGGATTTAACACTCCCAGAATTCCCTAGCCAGCATTTGAAAAACACTGATTTAAAACATGTTCCACATGGGAGAAGCATGCCCTGTTTTGAGCTGCATGTTTATATCTCACGTGTCTGGGATGCAAAATTTAGCTGGCCATTAAAAGGCAGCAAAGAGGTATTTTTGTCTGAATTACAACAGATTCACTATACCTAGCAAAGCAATGTCTCCATCAATGGCCACACGTATAGTAGAATGTTTATAAACCTTTGGGATTACAGCTAGCCACCATTCAAGTCTTAACTCCTAAGGACCTTTCATACTGTGGAATGTACCAAAACAAATCTTGCACGTTTTATTAATAATAATCTATAATCCTGCTAATTTTGTCTTTTCAACATGCTATCTGCATATGCAAACCAGATTCTGTTATTTTTAGGAGGACCGATGAGAGATTTTAAATAGTGCTTTATTATTATAAATTTATGGCAGCAAACATAGTTAATACTTTCTTCCTATTTTTCCCACAACTACCCTGTAAACTGGACTGAGTGTCACCAGTCTCCTTTCATATCTAAGGCAGGACTAGAACTCAAGTCTCCTGGTTTCTAGCTGGGTGTTGTGACTCCAACCCCCGAGGCCAACTTATCGGAGGGAGAAGGCTCCGAACATGAAGGAGAGGAGTTGGCCAGGCCTCCCTCTCCAGGACCCTCCTCTCTGGCAATGCCTCAGGTGTCTCCCGAAGGAGAAGAGATTGGCCAGGAGCCAGGTATCTCCTCGCAGTCAGACAGTGACAGAGGTAAGTCTTGGCTGGATCCACGCCAGCGTCGGACAGACAAGCGCACGCAGCAGAAAAGGAGGCGTGCCAGAGATTAAGCTGAGTCACTGGACCACACCCCACAGGGGATAAAAGTGGGTGAGGTGGCCATTCAGACTCTGTGACGGACAAAACTAACTACTAGCAAGTCACATTGTATCTTTGAAACGTTATCTGTCTTGGATTTAATACGGACTGGACTTGACAATTCTTGGACTGTGTGTATCTTGTTTGGGTTTATCTGACGGAGGAACAACCCCTCCCTTTATGAGTAAAGTTCTTGGCAAGCAGCTACTGGGTTGCTGCCAATTCTCTTATCGAAAGAATTTGTTGTCTGCCAGTTTTATTTAACCCCTGGCTATCTGTTTGTGTGCGTGTGTGAGACGGGGACAGAACACCGGGTGCCTTAAACCACCTAGACTAGGGATGTCAAACTCGTGGCCCATGGGCCAGATGCATCACATGCTGGCCACACCCACTCCGATTCTAGCGAAGGGGAAGTTGCGATACATCACGTGTCACCACGTGTTCTAGGCCAGTTTTAACATCCCTGACCTCGATCAAACTTCCTCTCACAATGTTGCCAAGAAAAAACGTGTGTACACTGTACATACCCGTTCAGTTCTCCAAGCTCTTCTCTTAGAATACATACAACAGCTGTCTTGTACATTAATTGAAAAGCAATTTTAAATTATTCACCAGTTGACAGGTTTGATGTCAATGGGAAGTCCCAGCAATGACCTACTAACAGGCTGGGCTGCTTGTTCCATCACCTAGCAGGGAAAAATCATTTAAATCTATTGTCAGCGGGTTTGTTTTAAAATAACATTCTTAGGTTGGACCTCCTGGTGGAACAATTGCTGCTGGATCCCAGTGCAGAATTTTTTTAAAAAAGTAAGTTTTAGAGCCACTGCAGTTTGCAAATGAAGACCAACCTCTAAGTGTAATGCGTGAAATAAAACAAGGCAGAGTCAATAATTCATGGTTGAACTATGGCTTAGCTGGATTTGTAAATCCAGTCATTTAAGTAATTCAAAGGAGGAATACTCTTATCACTCCTATGGGAAGGCTATTCATTCCTCTTCTTCAGAATTGTGGTACCGGTAGTCCTCGATTTATGACAATTCAGCCCAACGTTTTTGTTGCTAAACGAGACAGCTGAGTTTTGTCCCATTTTAGGAACTTTCTTGCCACAGTTGTTAAGTGAATCGCTGCAGTTGTTTAATTTGTATCATGGTTATTTAAGTGAATTTGGTTTCTCCATTGACTTTGCTGGTCAGGTCACAAAAGGGGATCCCATGACCTCAGGGACACTGCAACCGTCATAAATATGAACCAGTCGCCAAGCTTCCAAATTTTGATCATGTGATCATGAGAATGCTGCAACCACTGCATGAAAAACAATCATAAATCACTTTTTTCAATGCCATTGTAATTTCAAACAGTCACTAAATGAATAGTTCTAAGTTGAGGACTACCTGCATTATTCTAGCTTTGGGAAATATTGCTGCTGTTATTACGGAGAAAGAAATGATAAATTGAATGGCCAAATATTACAACTAATCCACCAGCCAATGTATCACATTTTGAAGCAACCCAAGAAGCAAGAAAATGCAATTTCATACCTGTCTCAAGAGCAGTTATATTTGAAAAATCATGTGACATTTATGTCAATTTAAAATAAGCTCAGTTAAAACTAAGCTTAACTGTGAAGCATAGTCTTCTCAAAAAAATTACACAGAAAGTTGCATAAATTTGAAATAAAATTGTAGTTTTATTTGTAAGTTGCATCAGTGTTTATTCCCGAGCCATTAGTTTCTGCTTCTTCAATTTCTTTTGGGATATCTGGAAAAAAAAAGATAATGCAAAAATCAGTATCAATTGCCACATCATAATACATTTGCAGAATGTTACAATAAGCCAATAATCAGCCATGAAATCCTTTTACACATCACACATCACATTAAGCCAGAATTCTTTCCATTTTTATGGTAGCAAGCATGCGGGCAATCATCCGAGTTGGTTTTTCATGCAAGCCCTAGAACATACACAGAGCAGGACAGTTCATGTGTTTTTATATGCAAAGGAGGATGCCTGGCTTTTGATTCTTGTTACAAGCCAAATTCCTAAAATAAGCATGAACATGGAGAATTTTTAAAAAATGGACATTAAGGTTCTCTTTTTGACATTAATGTCTGAAATTATATATTTTAAAATTCCTATTAGACTTCATAATCACTGTATTTGCGGATCTTTAGGTTAGTGTTCCAAACCTTATCCATTTTAAGGTGTGGACTTCAACTCCCAGAATACTCTAGCTAGCACAGTTGAACTTCACATACCTTCAAATGGCTACAGCTGGGAAACACTGCTTTAGGCTGCTGGGGTAACAAATCCCATTGCACTGCACTTCATACATGGAAACATTTTGTCAAGTATGAAAGATACTGAACTCCCGAGTTCTGCCTTAGGCATGAAAGCCAGCTGGGTGGCTTCGGACCAGGCAATCTCTCTCAGCCTAACCCACCTCACAAGATGGTTGTTGGGGTGAAAAAGGGACGTTGTCTTACCTGAACGTCCATTTTGTCCTTGATGATCCGACACTCCACTTTAATGAAAGTGAAAGAAGTCCCAATGAGTGGAGTGTCGGAGCATCGAGGAGGAAAATAGGGAGGAAGGAGGCGTATTAGGTATGCTAGCCATACCCTTACTCGGATTTGAACTTGGGCTTCCTGCATGTTAGGCAGTTGAATTAACCTTCTGAGCTACAAGTTCTCCTCCCTTCATCAGCTTGAGCCAGGGGAAAGATTAAGTGTTTTTCTATCAAGACACCTGGTCTACCCCAACATATGGGAGGGGGCATTCTGCTCCCTTTTGCCTTTCAGCTCCAGTCCAGGAGCCCTCAAGCAGTCGCATTCACGACAAACCATTTTATACCAAATTTATATTTTGCTGATAAAAGAAATAAAGGGAGACTAGTATAGATCTATTTCAAGCTTTTTAGCTTTCATCAGCTAGCCATACCCTTACTTGGATTTGAACTTGGGCTTCCTGCATGTTAGGCAGTTGAGTTAACCTTCTAACATGCAGGAAGCCCAAGTTCAAATCCGAGTAAGGGTATGGCTAGCTGATGAAAGCTAAAAAGCTTGAAATAGATCTATACTAGTCTCCCTTTATTTCTTTTATCAGCAAAATATAAATTTGGTATAAAATGGTTTGTCGTGAATGCGACTGCTTGAGGGCTCCTGGACTGGAGCTGAAAGGCAAAAGGGAGCAGAATGCCCCCTCCCACATGTTGGGGTAGACCAGGTGTCTTGATAGAAAAACACTTAATCTTTCCCCTGGCTCAAGCTGATGAAGGGAGGAGAACTTGTAGCTCAGAAGGTTAACTCAACTGCCTAACATGCAGGAAGCCCAAGTTCAAATCCAAGTAAGGGTATGGCTAGCTGATGAAAGCTAAAAAGCTTGAAATAGAGCTATACTAGTCTCCCTTTATTTCTTTATCAGCAAAATACAAATTTGGTATAAAATGGTTTGTCGTGAATGCAACTGCTTGAGGGCTCCTGGACTGGAGCTGAAAGGCAAAGGCTCCTCCAGCCATGGTTCTCCAGATGCCGATCTGCCACAGGAAGGGAGCTATGGGGTGGAGGGGGAATCGTAACTACTCTTCCTGCCCTCCTGTGACACCAGCTGGCTGCCCCAAGGTCCAAAGCCTAGGAATGGAATGCAACACTGTCAAGCTGCCAAGATAGGGGGTTACCAAAACAATTTGAATGTAATTGGACATTGTGGGATAACCAGGGGAAAAGATGGGAAAAGGGGAAGTTAGCCAGGGAGGCTTTGGTACACAAATGTTTTACTACATTTGTAACCATTTGGCATTGGTAAAAATACAACTTTCACTGAGTCGAGTCTTTCTTTCCTAACTGACCAAGTCAGGATGGTTGACACAAGTTTTAATTATTGAATGTACCAAAGTGGCTTTTCTTTGTTTCCACATACTGAGAAAAGGTTCGTTTATTCATTTAAAGCATTTATACGGCTGTCCATCTTAAAACAAATTCTCGGTGGCTCTCAATCAAATCTTGGGTGTGTATGTGTGTGTCTTACCTTCTTCTTTTGAGCAACTTCTTCTTCTGGTTTAGGGACAATCTGCTCCTTTTCTGTGAGGATCATTTCAATGTGGCAGGGAGAACTCATGTATGGATTGATGCGCCCGTGAGCTCGGTAAGTGCGCCTCCGCATTTTGGGGGCTTTGTTAACCTGGATGTGCTCAATTACCAGAGAATCAACATCCAGACCCTGGAGGGGAAAACGTTTTGGAAAGCTCATTTTACAACAATTTGCAACAGTTCAGCCTAAATCAGGGGTGTCAAACTCAAGGTCCAGGGCCTGGATCTGGCCCGCTGGGCCACCCTGGAAACAGTAAAGGACCGGCCTGTGATGTTTCTGCCAGAGAAAACGGGCTCCCGAACTCTGTTTTCGGCTCCCATGGCCTCCTGCAACCCTCTGCCAGGGAAAATGGAGCTCGGGAGAGCTGCATGCTCCATTTTCGCTGGCAGAGGGTTGCAGGAGGCCGTGGCAGCCAAAAATGGAGTTCAGGACCCCATTTTCTCTGGCAGAGCGCTCGGGCTTCCACAGGCCCCCCAGACACGAGTGACGTTGAGCTGGCCACACACCCCTGGCCTCCCATCAGATCAAATACAACCCTGATGCGGCCCTCAATGAAATTGAGTTTGACACCCCTGGTCTAAATCATACATTTTCTCAAATTACACAATTACCTAGAGTTTAACAGATTAAGAGAATTGGAAGGGATCTTATAGGTCATCTAGTCCAACCCTCTGCTCAAGAAGGAGACCCTATACTATTTCTGATAAATGGCAGTCCAATCTTTTCTTGAAAGACTCAAGTGATGAAGCTCCCACAACTTCTGAAGGCAACTTCTGTTCCATTGGTTGATTGTTCTGTCAGAAAGTTCCTCCTCATTTCTAGGTTGAATCTCTCCTTGGTCAGTTTCCATCCATTATTCCTTGTCTGGCCTTCAGATGCTTTGGAAAACAGCTTGACCCCCTCCTCTCTGTGGCAGCCCCTCAAATATTGGAACACGCTATCATGTCTCCCCTGGTCCTTCTCTTCACTAGACTAGCCAGGTCCAGTTCCTGCAATAGGTCTTCATGTTTTAGTCTCCAGTCCCCTAATCATCCTGGTTGCTCTTTGCACTCTTTCTAAAGTCTCAACATCTTTTTTATAGTGTGGTGACCAAAACTGGATGCAGTAGGTGTGGTCTTACTAGGGCTTTATAGAGTGGTATTAGTAGCTCACTTGATCTTGATTGTATCCCTCTCTTAATGCAATTTAGGATTGTGTTGGCTTTTTTAGCTGCTGCTGCACACTGCTGACTCATATTTAGCTGATTGTCCACTAAGACTCCAAGATCCCTCTCACAGTCACTGCTATTAAGTCTGGTTTCCCCCAGTTTATATGTGTGCTTTTGGTTTTTGTTGCCTAAGTGTAGGACTTTACTTTTCTCTACATTGAATTTCATTTTGTTAGATAGGGCCCAGTGTTCAAGTCTGTCAAGATCCATCTGAATCTTGAGCCTATCTTCTAGGGTGTTAGCTATTCCTGCCAGCTTAGTATCATCTGCAAATTTGGCGAGTTCCCCTTCTATTCCCTCATCTAAGTCGTTTATGAAGATATTGAAGAGTACTGGGCCTAAGACGAAACCTTGTGGCACCCCACTGCTTACTTCTTCTCTCCATGTAGACTTAGACCCATTAAGGATTACTCGTTGAGTATGGTTTGTCAGTCAGTTGCGAATCCATCTGGTGGTGAAGCTATCTATCCCCCTTTTTTCTAGCTTACAAAGAAGTAGGTTGTGGTCTACTTTGTCGAATGTCTTGCTGAAGTCTAAGTATATTATGCCCACAGTATTTCGCTGGTCTACTAATTTAGTCACTATGTTGAAGAATGAAATAAGATTGGTTTGGCATGATCTGATTTTAACAAATCTGTGTTGGCTGGTAGTTATTACTTTACTCATTTCTAGGTGTTGGCAGATCTGTTTTTTATTATTTTTTTCAGTATCTTCCTGGGTATTGATGTTAGGCTGATTGGTTTGTAGTTTCCTGGGTCTGTTTTTTTCCCTTTTTTGAAGATGGGAATCACATCAGTTCTTTTCCAGTCCTCTGGTAGTTCCCCAGTGTTCCAGGATTTTTGAAAGATGTGGTGCAATGGTTCCTTTAGAACTCTGGGATGTAATCCATCAGGTCCTGGTGATTTGTATTCATCAAGATCAGACAGGTGTTCTCTTACTATTTTTTTTTTGCTTATTTTAACTTTTATTTCCAGTCTGTTTTTTACAGTTATGTTTCTGGTAGGTTGGGCTATAGTTTCTTTTTGCGTGAAGACTGATGCAAAGAATGAGTTAAGCAGCTCTGCTTTCTCTCTGTTGCCTATTACTTCCTTGCATCTTCTCTCTTTAGTGGATCGATTGTTTTCTTGATTTTTTTTCTTGTTATTTATATGTTGGAAGAAACTTTTTTTTTATATCTTTGACTTTTGTTGCAAGTCTTCGTTCATTCTGAGCCTTTCCTTTCCTGACTTTGTCTTTGCAGATTCTGGCTGTCTGCTGATATCCTGCCTTAGTTATGTATCTCTCTTTCCATTTTTTGTACTTGTCCTTTTTGTCTTTCAATTTGTCAGAGATCTTTGTGCAGTCATGCTGGTGTCTTCTTGGATTTCTTGTTTTTCTTTCTCAGTGGTATTGCACTGGTCTGGGCTTTTATGATCGTATTTTTCAGTTTCCCAAGTTTCTTGAGTTGTTTTCCCCTTTAGGATTTTCATCCAAGGAATCTTTCCCAAGTTCTGAGTTTATTAAAATCAGCTCTTTTAAAATCTAAGACTCTGGTATCATTATGTTCTACTGCTTGTATTTGCGTTATGTTGAATTCTATTATGACATGGTCACTCTCACCCAAGGTTCCTGCAATTTCAACTCCCTCTATCACTTCTTTTCTATTTGTAAGTATTAAGTCCAGTATGACTGTCCCTCTAGTTCCCTCCTCTACCTTTTGGACAACAAAGTTGTCAACTAGGTTGGTTAGGAACCTATTTGATTTTTCACTTGGTGCAGAATTAGTTTTCCATTTGATATCAGGGTAATTGAAGTTCCCCATTACTATTGTAGTGTGTTTCCTACATATGTTTGTTAGTTGGTTAGCAAAAAGGATATCTATTTTTTCTGCTTGATTGGGTGGCCTATGGCTATGTCATTCTTCTTGTCTTTTATGTTGACCCATATGCATTCTAGGAGGTTTTCGTCTTTGTTTATTCCCCAGACTTTGTGCATTTGTGTATCTTTAGGCACTTGAGATCTTTATGCCCGACTCTGGGTATGCTTCCTATGTCTCCTATTTGGTTTTTGAGTTTGTCTTCCTTCCCATCCCTCCTTACTTCGTTATTTGCCTTGCTTTCTAGGGGTTTTTGCTTGGAATTAGGTCCTGGAGATCCTAAAGACTGGTCACCCTCCCCCCTCAATTTTAGTTTAAAGCCCTCCTGGTAAGTTGAGCCAGTCGTTTTCCGAAAACATTCTTCCCAGTCTTTGTGAGGTGCAACCCATCCCTTGCCAAAAGCCCATCTTGGAGGTAGTACAGACCATGGTCCAGGAACCCAAAGTTTTTTTGGCGGCACCAACCATTCATCCCTACATGTAGTAGTAGAAAGGGGTTTTTGGTTAGGTTCTCAGCTGCATTTTTTATTTTAGCTCCAGGGAGACAACATATCTCTCTGGATTGATTGTTTGTTCTACAGACGGCAGGTTCTGTTCCCTTGAGAACTGAATCTCCTGTCACCAACTCACCTTTTTTTCCCTAGGGAGGTTTGTGGTGTTTTTCTATCACATTTGGTGGTGCTACTTTAGGGACATTTGATGGTGCTTCTGTTTTATGTGTCTACGTTTTCTTCTAGTGAGAGTCCATGATATCGACTGCTTAGCACCAGTGGGGGCTGCTTCAGAGTGGGTTGACTTGGACAGGAGTTTTGTACTAGGTTTGTGTTTTTTTCTATGAGTGACATATTTCCATCTGTCTTTTTCCTCTAAGGGGTCAACTCTTTTAGAAGTTGTTTGGTCATTATTATGTTCAATTTGGACATATTCTTTTTGCAAGGTTTGGGGTTTCTCATTTTGTAGGTCGAGTTTCAGAGTGGTTAGAGTTTCCTCTAGACCCTTTACTTTTTCTTCTAGTAACTTGATTAATTTACATTTGGTACATATGTAGTTTGGATATTCTATGGGCGTAAGTATATTCATGGAACATGTTCTGCAGGTCACAATAGTATCAGTTTCTTCTTCCATGAGCGGATTTACAAAAAATCAAGAACGAAAGTGTAGAGGGCTTTACAACAGATTTTTAAAAGGGAAATATGTCCAATTTGGGATACAGATGTTCTAACAGATCATTTAAAATTTGGGAGACTCAGGTCTAGCTAAAGTTTAAGGTTCTAACATTTAAAGAATGCCTAGTTTAAGAATTTAAAGTTCTATAGTTCAAATTGTCTAGTTTAAAATTTTAAGGTTCTAGCAGATCATTTAGATTGTCCAGTTTAATTTTTTTTTAGTGTTGAGTGGGCTTTAAGTGCGAGGTATTCTTAGCCTGTACTGGAATGTTCTTTGATTGTCCCTTCCTTCTTGTGATCCTTTCCCTCCCTGCTTTCTTGTGGGCTTGATTTATCTCTTACTTCCCTGCCTTTATATGTTCTGTACTTGCTATTGTCTACTTGCCTTTGATTTTCTTTTGCCTTGTGTCCCATGTTGTCTTTTTATCTTCCCTTCCTACTTGTTTTTCTCCTGCCACTACCGGGTATTCATCTCTCTCTGCTTTTCTCAGTTCATGGCGTTCCCCCACCTGTTGGTCTCCCATTCTGCTCTATTGCCATTCTCAATCACCAGTTCGCTGATCCGCTGTGCTGAAATGCTCCACCAAGACCGACAGTCTCCGGCTGCACCGATGCTCTCCTGTTGCTCTCCACGCTCCTCTCAGGATCTGCTTCGTTGTGCTGCCTCTTGCTGCTGGCTCTCCCGTCTACTGTGCTGCCGCTGCTCCTGGATCCTCAGCCACGTGGCTCCTGTTTGCGCTGCTTCTCCCAGCAACAGGACCACCAGGATGGCCCACAGCAAGCTCGCCTCGTCTCCTCTCCACAGCCGGTTCTCCTCCTCCTCCTCTCTCTCTCTCACCAGCTCACCTTTTCCTTCTCTGCCAGTTGTTGCTTTGCCCTCAGTCTCCTCTCTGCCCCACGGATTGTTTTCCTTCCTGCTCCACAGCTGGGCCCCACTCGCTCACCGGCTCGCCTTGTTGTTCTCCGCTGGTGTGTTCTGCCTCTCCATTCACCTCGCTTCAATAGGCCTCCGTGCTCTTGGGAAGGCCTCTCGGGTGCAGCTGGGCTTCTCTCAACAGGCCAAGTTAGCTGTGGATCGTTTTCCTATTTCTCCGGTCTTTCCTCTCCTTTTCCCTTCTCCACTTATTTTTCTTTCTCTATGATTGATAGCAACTTTCTCTTCTTTTAACTCCCTGCGATGTAACTATGCTTTCTCTGTTGCCGCCATCTTGACTACTTAAGATGTCACAACTGGGGCCAGAATTTCTGCTGCTAAGTAAGTTGGCCGTGAAGTGATTTGTGCCCAGTTTTGCAAGCTGTTCTGCTGTTAAATTAATCATGTGGTCGTTAAGCGAATCCGGCTTCTCCCATTGACTTTACTTGTTGGAAGCTGGCTGGGAAACCACATGATCCTGGAATGCTGCCGCAATTGTAAATACATGCCGGTTGCTGGTTGCCAGAATGCGAGGATAAGTTGGAAGTCATTTTTTTTTAGTGCTGTTGTAAATTTGGTCGCTAAACAAATGGTTGTAAATTGAGGACTACCTGTAGATGTCCTAGCTTTAAGCACTGCAGTTAGAAATAATCTCTGATACCAGAGCTGAGAAAGACCTGAAAAAAGAATAACCCCCTTAAGTTTCTTTTTGCTCCGCAGTTGATTACAGGTAGTCCTCGACTTACAACAATTCACTTAGTGACCGTTCAAAGTTACAATGGCACTGAAAAAAGTGACTTATGATCATTTTTCACGCTTATGACATTTACAGCAACCTTCTGACAAGCAAAGTCCATGGGGAATCCAGACTCACTTAAGAATCAGTCTACTAACATAACTGTAGTGATTCACTTAACAGCTGAGGCAAGAAAGGTCGTAAAATGGGGCAAACCCCACTTAACAAATTTCTCACTTGACAACAGAACTTTGGGGCTCAATTGTGGTCGTAAGTCGAGGACTACCTGTATAACATCATTCCTCCTTGCTAACCATTCCCCAATGAATGCAAAACCTAGGGGATCTCCATTAGAATTGAGGACGCTTGCTAGAAACTCAGTTCACACAGAATACTAAACTATATTTGCATTTTTTTGTTTTAACTCGATAGCAAATGCCTCTGGTTTAGGTTGAGGGCCTCTGATATAGTTAACAGTACTTGAAAACCAGCCTTAACCACCAGCATTTAATGTCTTACCTTCAGCTCAGCATTGCTCTCTGCATTTTTGAGCATGTGCAGGAGGAACTCGGCACTCTTTTTTGGCCAACGGCCCTGGGTCCAACCCCACTGCTTGGCCTGCAAGAGGAGAAAAGTAATGTCAACTTTCCTATCAATAAAGATGTTCTCAAGCTTTCCGCTTTTACAGGTTGCTCAGAATCAAAGGTTATTTTCATGGTTAATCCAAAGGTGTCCTAAGAAAGTCATCACAGCAACCCTAAAAACGTGTGAGAGGACATAGAAACCGATTTTAAAATACATCACATCCAAACAACTTAAGAATTTACTTAAAATTTTACCAAGGTTTTGTATAAAATCCCAAATAATACGTCCGCCCTTATCTTTCCCACTCAGGAACCCAGAGGTAAACAATGAAAGTCTGCAAAAACAAAGGACAATGCAGTCCAGAGAGAGTTTTACCACATGCAGTAAATCAGGGTTTCCCAACCTTTTGCAACTTTTAAGATGCAGGTACTTCAATTCCCAGAATCTATTAGCCAGCATAATTGAAATCCACGTGTCTTAAACGTCACCAAGGTTGGGAAAACCCTGCACTAAATAAATACCCTCTATTTCCTACAACAAGCATCGTTGTGAACACATCAAAACTTCAGTCTCTAAACAAGATACGAATAAATTAGTGTCATTTACTGATATTCCCTAGAGTTGAAATAATTGCTCTATAAATTTCTCCTGAAACTTTTTATTATTCATGCAGATTTGTGTAAAGACACCTGTTTCAGAGCCATACCTGTGCACATCTGCCAACACCACCGTTGTAACGCCGGAATGGAACGCACTGCTTCTTCAGAGTCACGTCCTTTAAATATTTGGTGGCCTTCCGAATGTGCATCCCCTTGATAGCCTGGGCAGTCTCACGTGTGTTCTGAAGAAAATGCATCAATTCAAGGTGCTGGTTATTAATTTTAGAGCCCTCCATGGCTTGGGATCGTGCTACATGAAGGACCGACGCTCTCTTATTACATCCACCCAGCCCACCAGATATGGAAAAGCAGGGTATTTTATATGTCCCATCGATTAGGGATGTACATCTGGATGAAAAAGGGCCTTCTCAGTGGTGGCCTCTTCTGTATGGAAGATCCTTCTTGTTGAGGTACAATTGGCCTCCACCCTTTTAAAAGCTTTTCTGAAAGGCCCTAAATGCATGCTTTTGTCAGCCGGCCTGGTAACCCCAAATGGAGCTGATCAAGCGATTAATTTGATTGTGTTGTTGATGCCACATGGGTGGTTTTCATATTGTGGATTTTAATACTGTAAACCAGCGGTCCCCAATCTCAACAATCAGGTGTGTGATGACTTTGTGCGAGCAGCAGGCACATGTAATTCCATTTGTGTGCACAAAGGGAGCTTTATCCGTGAGTGTGCCTGTGCAAGTGGAGCTGTGTGTGCTTGCCTGCCACGGCCCATGAGTGGGCCATAGACCAGGGGTTGGGGACCCCTTCTGTAAGCTAGCCGAAGTCACCTATGTGTGAGTTGGGTGGCCATATTTATTTAATTAAATTAAAAAAAAAAAGGGAGTAGACATATTCATTATTACTTTAGAGGGCAGGGACAGAACCACTAAATTAAAACCAAGGAAGGAGGTTCAAGGCAGGTATCAGGAAAGACTGACTGCCAGCTCTCAGGCCATCTCATGAAACAGTGAGCTCACTTTTGTTGTAGGCCTTCAAAATGAGGCTGGGGAATTATCTGTCAGAGATATTCTAGTGAATATTCCTGCACTACATAGAGGGATGGACTAGATGCCACTGCGTTCCATTTCAATTTTATTTACTTGCATTTTAAATCTGTTATGATGCATCTATTTTTCAAAAAGCCACATGCATTATAACCTTAAAGCCCCCAAAATAATGTTGTAGAGTAAGTGCAAAATTATTTTGCTAAGCAACTGCTCAGATCCTCTTTAACTGTTTTCATGACAAATCCAAAGGTGTCCTAAGATGGTCATCACTGCAGTTACGACACACGTTCCCCTCTGCTCCTCAAATAACAATCATTCTCCATGTTAGTTAATTCCAAGAATTTCAAACAGGCAATCAGAGAATCATTATTAACTGGCTTCCCAGCCATGGGAAAATCAATAAAGGAAGTGTAATATTAAGACAAAGTTTTGTTTTATTAGAATTTTACCTCACTTTTATTACTTTATAAGTAATTCAAGGCAGCAAACATATATTAACACTCCTCTTTTTCCCCGTGTAACAACAACCCTGTGGAGATGGGTTGAAGGTCCAAAGTCTTTGGACTAATCCAAAGTCACCCAGCTGACTTTCATGCCCAAGGTGAAACTAGAACTCACAATCTCCTGGTTTCTAGGCCAGTGCCTTAAGCAGTACCCCAATTATTTTGTCCCCAAATAACAACAATAATGGAAGATAGAAGGAAAGTGCAAGTAACAAAAGCAATGGCAAAAGGGGAGGGGGGAGGAAGAACCACTGCTATGGTAGCCTTGCCACCTTCCAAATACAGAAGCTGAATTATCTGTATCAGAAAATTCCATCTACAGGAAGTCCTTGATTTACAACAGTTCACTTAGTGACCTTTCGAAGTTACAAGAGCACTGAAAAGAGTGACTTATGTCCATTTTTCACTTACGACCGTCACACTATCCAGTCATGTGACCGACTAGGGATGCTTAGCAACTGACTCATATTTATGACGGTTGTGGCATCCCAGGGTCATGTGTTCACTTTTTGTGATCTTCTTGTGCATTACTATTAATCTTCTCATTGTTCCTATCACCCATCTCCTCCCACTTATGACTGTAATCGTGTTGCTGGTATCCTTACGATTTATATTGACTGTTTCCCTGACTATCAGTAAGTGTTGTACCGTATGATTCTTGAAGAACGTATCTTTTCTTTTTATGTACACTGAGAGCGTATGCACCAAGACAAATTCCTTGTGTGTCCAATCACACTTGGCCAATAAAGAATTCTATTGTATTCTATTCTGACAAGCAAAGTCAAGGGGGAAGCCAGATTCACTTAACAATCATGTTACTAACTTAACAATTGCAGTGATTCACTTAACCGTGGCACAAAAAGTCGTAAAATGTGGCAAAATTCACTTAACAAATGTTTCACTTAGCCAACAAATATTTTGGGCTCAAATGTGGCCGTAAATTGAGGACTACCAGTATTATGGAGCTTCCCCACCCATGAGATCTCTGGGGAACAAAAACCAGGACTGCTATTTTTTTTTTTTAATTTGATTTATATGCCGCCCTTCTCCGGAGACTCAGGGCGGCTTACAATGCGTTAAGCAATAGCCTTCATACTTTTGTATATTTATACAGTCAGCTTATTGCCCCCACAAACTGGGTCCTCAATTTACCCACCTTAGAAAGGATGGAAGGCTGAGTCGACCTTGAGCCTGGGGAGAATTGAACTCGCAGTAATTGCAGGCAGCTGGATGTTAAATGCTGCCTTAGGAGGCATTAGCCTCCTATGCCACTCAGGCTCCTGAGTGAAGATTAATTAGTGAAGAGTCTCCAAGGACAGAGAGCACAGCACCTTTGGCAAATGAGAATAGAATTAGAAATTTACTACTCCTGAGACTGAGCAGAATCTAAGGCAATGAGTGAACTTCCATTAAAATAGAGGTAGTTCTTGACTTGCAACCAATTGAGCCCAATGTTTCTCTTGCTAAACAAGACAGTTAAGTGAGTTTCGGCCCATTTTTACCACCTTTCTTGCCACAGTTGTTAAATGAATCACTGCAGTATTGAGTTAGTAACATGGTTGCTAAGTGAATCTGGCTTCCCCAGTGACTTTGCTTGCTAGAAGCTTGCAAAACATGATCACATGATCCCAAGAGACTTGTAACAGTCATTAATATAAGCCAGTTGGCCAAGCATCTGAATTTTTACCATGGGGGGTGCTACAGTAGTCGTAAGTGTGAAGAAGAGGTCATAAATTACTTTTTTCAGTGCCATTGTAACTTTAAGTTAGTAGCACAATTGACCCCACGGACTTCATCAGAACGTGGCCAAGATGATCACACAGTCCTAGGAGACTGCAACCGTCCTAAATGTAAGTTAGTTGGCATCTGAATTTTGACCATGGGGATGCTGCAATGATCATGTGTGAGAAAAGAATAGAATAGAATAATAGAGTTGGAAGGGACCTTGGAGGTCTTCTAGTCCAACCCCCTGCTTAGGCAGGAAGCCCTACAAAAGGTCATAAGTCACTTTTTTCAGTGCCACTGTAACTTTGAGCAGTCACTAAACAAATTGTTCTAAGTTGAGGACTACCTGTATACACTTCTACCCACTCCTCATATTGCCAGAGGCAAGACCCAAATTACATACCTTGAAATGGACCCGAAGGTTGGAACCCCTGGACTTGCATGCTACAAGAAGAAAACAGGCAAAAGTTAAAACCTTTTGATCTTGTGACTGAAACCTATCAAATAAACTCTTGAGAAAGTTACTTACATTTTGTGGGGTTCTCTGGGTCGAGTGAGTAGCGGACCATTTTCAAAGCTCACCTAGGCAAAATTTGGGAAAAAAACCCAATGTTTTAGACTTGAAATAGTAACTGAGGTATGCCTTCCTATGCTGCTAGAAAAAAAAAGCTGCTCAGAATTCATAGTATTTTCATTATTTACATCTAAAGGTGTCCTAAGATAGTCATCACCGCAGCTTCGGGTTTTACCCCAAAGAACACCCTATCCTGCCCAGTATCCCTTTCCTCCCTAATGAATCACATATAAAATTGTAAGATTTATAAAAGAATTGCAAAACTGTAAAATTTCATCCTTGTTATATCTCAATTTGATTATCCTAGAACCAGAATGTTTAATTAAATGCCATGAATTAAAAGGTTACACTGAAGTGTTGTTAAAACAATGGTAAATAGATTTATTTTTCCATTCTTATTTTAAATGTCAAGCCAACACAAAATATAATTAAAAGTATAACACAGTTTGATTGGCACAATTCTACTAGGGAAAGTGGAATGTGGAAAACTGAGCTTGGATTCTGGTGATTAGATGGATCCGTCCATATAAATTTTTTGAAACAGGCAGGTTTTTTGCCAGTTTTCTTCCAAGTTTTTTCAGTTTTTAATAAAAAAATTAAACAGTCTTACTATTCCTTTGGAGCCTCCCATCTGAGTATTAAGTCCATTCTTACTTCACCTTTTGAGGTCAGCCAAGGCAAACTACATGGAGTCAATGTCAGGCTAAACTACTATTGTGATTTATCGATTGGGGAAACCCAGCATTGTCTTAGCATGTTTTGTGACCCAATTTAGTACACTAATTATAATAATTTAACCCTCTGCAGCCCGTTATAGAAAGGTCACATCTGTTTGATTAACTCAGATTTAATATACTGTATACATACATTACAGCCCCAAAATGTTTACGTTCCCTCTGCTCCGTATCAGCACAAACCAATCCTATTTCTACTTAGGAAATCAGTTCAATATTGGAGAGATCTGCATTGCAGGTACCAATTCCAAAGAAAGAGTTGAAAAATTGTTTTTTTTTCCCCGCCACCCAGATTTCCTTGAAATTTATTCTTTCCAATTAAGACCGTGGCATCTATAACCTCTCAGCCCCGCAAATCATCACAGGAGAAACCTTAAAAGGCCCAGTTTCCTAGAATCAAGAAAAAGCATACGGCTCCTGTAACCTCCAGATTGCATTTATGCATCTTTTAGCCCAGTGTTTCCCAAACTTGGCTATTTTAAGATGCATGGACTTCAATTCCCAGAATTCCCCAACCAGTATGCCTGGTTGAGGAATTCTGGGAGTTGAAGTCCATGCATCTTCAAAGGGTCAAGTTTGGGAAACACTATTTTAGCCCTTTTCTATTGGAGAAAGGATAATAAAATGACAGCATCTCCCGTTTCTAAATGGCAATTTTCAGGAGTTTCCAGACAGCAAAGTCCACCAGGAGCAATAATAGTGAGCTGCAACTCAACAACACGTGGAGAACGCCCGGCACCCTAGCTTCACCCTAGGGATGCCAACGTCAACCTCCATTGCTTTCCAGGCAATGCAAACAGAAGCTATGCCTGCATTCACGGGTCTTCAAACTTGGCAGCTTTAAGACTTGTGGACTTCAACTCCCAGAATTCTCCAGCCAGCTGTGCTGGCTGGAGAATTCTGGGAGTTGAAGTCCACAAGTCTTAAAGCTGCCAAGTTTGAAGATCTCTGCCTGCATCCCACTCTCTCGACTGCTGCAAGATTATTCCTCCGTGGGAGGAAAAACGATATGCAGAAATGCCCCCCCCCTTTTATCGAAACGGAATGGTTTCTTCCATCGCCTTACATCCGGGGCACTTTTTCACAACATTCCCTCTATTCCCGTTTCCATTCGTCCGCTTTCCCCACCTTTCCCCGTTCCCAAAACGTGGAAATACCGCCACGGTCGTCCATCTTGACCCTTCCCTTCTCCGTACGGGCCAGTTTCAGGGGGGCTCATGAGCGGATGGCGCCCCACGGCCACGGATAAAACCGAAGGGCCGGCGCAGCGCCGTAAATACTCACCTGAAGACGGCCACTACCGCCGGGAAAAAGGAAGCGCAGAGGATTCTGGGTGGCGTATGCGTCACTTCCGAGTCTCTCCCCCGAGCTGACGTCATTACTCCGCCGAAGCAGACTAGGAAGGGACCGTGGAGAAATTCCCTTCCCAAGATTGAAGCGAAGACGGTTTCCAGGGATCGTGTAGCTTCTTATGGGAATGCATATCAGTGGCGGAAGCTGTTGCATTGATATTTAATTGATCATTGTTTGTTGCTCTCTGATAAACTCCCTTGCAGTACAGTTTCTAAAGGAAAATTTAAGCTCTAATGAAATTAGGAACTGTTGGGGAAAAAAACCCCACAAAACAGGTAGTCCTCAATTTATGACCACAATAGAGCCCCAAATTTCTGTTACTGTGAAACAGTGAATTTTAATTCCATGTTACAACCTGGCTTGCCACAGTTGTTAAGTGAATCACGGCAGCTGTAAGCAACACGGTTGCTAAGTGAATCCATTGACTTTACTTGTCAGAGGGTCGCAAGAGATGATCGCATGACCCCAGGACAGTGCAACCGTCATAAGTATGAATCTGTTGCCAAGTATCTGAATTTTGATCACATGACCATGGGGATGTTGCAATCATCGTAAGTGTGAAAAATGGGCATAACTCACTTTTTTTCAGTGGTATTGTAACTTTGGTCATTAAATGAACTGTTGTAAATCGAGGACTACCTGTATTGATGTAGAGCAGTGTTTCTCAACCTGGGTGAATTTAACACTTGTGGACTTCAACTCCCAAAATTCCCCAGCTAACTCTAACCCAGAATATGACTCCTAAACCACAGAAGGCCAGTTAGTGAATCCAACCATCGCACATATATTTATTTATTTTATTGGATTTTATTTTATTTTATTTTATTGTGCCATTGCACAAATCACACCATTGCATGCTTTATTATCTAAATTATTGCATGCTTTACTATCTAAATTATTGTACATACTCCTACTTGGATCCAGCCTAAAAATTCTGTGGAAGCTTTTTAAATTAAATAGTAAAAGGTTTTAAAAATAGTAGGATAAAAATAGCTTTAACCAGGGGTGAAATCCAGCAGGTTCTGACAGGTTCTGGAGAACCGGTAGCGGAAATTTTGAGCAGTTCAGAGAACCGGTAGCAGAAATTTTGAGTAGTTCGGAGAACCAGCAAATATCACATCTGGCTGGCCCTAGAGTGAGGAGGGAGTGGAGATTTTGCAATATCCTTCCCCCAGGAGTGGGGAGGGAATGGGGATTTTGCAGTATCCTTCCCCTGCTATGCCCACCAAGCCACGCCCACCGAGCCACACCATGCCCACCGAGCCACACCCACAGAACTGGTAGTAAAAAAATTTGGATTTCACCACTGGCTTTAACTTATATATAATCCAGGTAATACTGAATGTGGCCACATTGATAGGAAAGCATATGCACATTACTCCTTGACTATGATTTGTTTTGTTCCTTCAATTAAGTGCCTTGAAAATCCAATAGAAATATATTTGTATACTGGCCAGTACTGCAAATAGATTTGTTTTCAGACACGGGCCAATTAACAGTCTACCACAAGATGGCGATGTTTGCTATGAATTTGTCATTTTGTCATTGTTCCCCTAACAATAAACTTTTGACTTCAGCAGCACTCTCACTTTTCCATTCTAAAAAAAAACAAAAACAGTACAGTAATTAGATCTGCCTTAATTTTACTTCTTCTGATTCATTAAATGTGTAATTTTTAAAAAAGTGCCTTTAGTTGCATTACAGTCATAAACCACACAATTTAATTAGAAGAATGCAAGGACTGTATTTTTCTTTCTTTCTTTTTTTTTTCTTGACATAGACCAATGATGGCTAACCTTTTTGCCATCGCGTGCCAAAAGCGGGGGGAGCGCGGTGGGGTCACACACATGCGTGCCCACATCCATAATTCTATGCGCCCCAACCCCCCGTGCTCCCCCCGTTTTTGGCATGCAATGGCCCAGTGTACCCGGTAGGCCCGTTTTTCACTCTCCCCAGGATCCAGAGCCTTTCTAGGAGCCTGGGGAGGGCGAAAACAGCCTTTCCCATCCCCCCAGAGGCCCTCCGGAGGCCGGAAACAGTGTGTTTCCTGACTTCTGGTGGGCCCAGAAGGCCCGAAAATCAGCTGGCCGACGCACACATGCGTGCTGGAGCTGAGCTCGCGTGCCCACTGATATGGCTCCACGTGCCACCAGTGGCACCCATGCCATAGGTTCGCCATCACGGACATAGACTAAGCATAACCTGCCTTCTTTAATTTGGTATCAATTGATGTGAATCCAACCATTGTGGCCTATACATTCTGTTTTATGCTTTAATGTGATCTTATGAATCATGACTTATTTAGTGAATCATGGTTGAACAAACCATAGAATTTTTCAGTGTGTGTACTCAGCTGCTGTGCGTTCATGGGTGTGTGTGATGCTGTATCCTTTATTTATTTATTTATTGGTTCGATTTATATGCCGCCCTTTTCCGGAGACTCAGGGCGGCTTACAGTGCGTTAAGCAATAGCCTTCATACTTTTGTATATACCTGCTTAGTAGGGCTTTTGGGGGCCCCCTAAGCGGTGTTCTTTTTTTTATATACAAAGTCAGCTTATTGCCCCCACAATCCGGGTCCTCATTTTACCTACCTTGGAAGGATGGAAGGCTGAGTCAACCTTGAGCCTGGTGAGATTTGAACTTGCAGTAATTGCAGGCAGCTGGCAGCTAAGTGCTATTTAACAGCGCTTTAGTCCACTGCTCCACCAGGCTCCTCATCATAACAAACTGAACTACAGGTTGCTGGGCAGCTGCAATGCAACTTACAGAAATCAAGAGGCTTCGTTGCCTTGTTTTACGCAATCTGATTTTCCTTGTATTGAACGATATCGAACGATATCGATATGAATGATATCGAAGCCTCTGTTCTCTGGCCCAGCTCAATTATACTTAGAGCAGGGGTCTCAACCCCTCGGCCAGTGATGGTGAACCTTTTCGGCACCAAGTGCCCAAACCGGAACACGTGTGCACGTGTGTGCATGTGTGTGCACCAGAGCGCCGGAAACCCGAAGATCAGCTGGCTGGTGTGCCGGTGCGCACCAACCAGCTAGTCTTCAGGTTTCTAGCACATGCATGCGTGCCTGTTTTGGGGCCATTTTTGGCTGTTTTCAGGCTGTTTTTTGGGCCGTTTTCAGGGCCATTTTCAGGCTGTTTGTGGCCCAAAAAACTGGCCTGAAAATGGCTCAAAAACAGCCTGAAAATGCCCCCAAAATGACCCACGAAGACCAGCTGGCCAGGTGCATGTGGGCGCTGGAAACCAGAAAAGCAGCTGGTGATGGCGTGCCCACAGAGAGGGCTCTGTATGCCACTTCTGGCACGAGTGCCTTAGGCTCGCCATCACGGCACTAGGCCGTGGCCCTCTACTGGGCCATGGCTTATTTCCAATCGGGACGTGAGAACTGTGGGCCAGTGTGCTTGCGCATGTGGGTTTAGCTCAACTTGCAGTCAAGCAATTACTGCAGGTTCGAACCTTACCAGGCTCAAGGTTGACTCAGCCTTCCATCCTTTCTAAGGTAGGTAAATTGAGGACCCAGTTTGTGGGGGCAATAAGCTGACTTTGTATAAATATACAGAAGTATGAAGGCTATTGCTTAACACATTGTAAGCCTCCCTGAGTCTCCGGAGAAGGGCGGCATATAAATCAAATTTTAAAAAGAATAAATTAATTAAAAAAAAAAAAAGCTGCATGTGCATTTCCATGTCCACTGGCTCGCTGCTGCAAACCCCCCAGCAGCCCACCCCTGCAGAAACCCCCAAGGCAGGGGTGGGTTCTAAATTTTTTTACTACCGACTCTGTGGGCGTGGCTTATTTTGTGGGTGTGGCTTGGAGGTCATGTGACTAGGTGGGCGTGGCTAGCTGGTCAGAGTCATTTCTGGAAGGTCCTCGCACTTACGATCAGTCCTTGCACTTACGACCCACCTCATTTGTTTGCTTTTAACACTGATCAGCTGTAGGGCGGCCCTTTGAAGCCCCGCGGCAAGAGTTTAAACAGTTTTTTTCCCTCTAGCCATCAGCTGGGACTCAGGAGGCAGCAATAGATTGGGGGTGAGACCAAATGAAAGGTAAGAATAACGTGGGTGGGTGGGGGGGGGGTGGGAGGGCGGGGGGGGAGAACCGGTTCGGTGACGTCATATCGTCACTGCTACCGGCTCGGCCGAACTGGACCGAACCAGGAGGAACCCACCACTGCCTCAAGGTCTCCATGCCTGAAGACATCCCCTTGAAGTATCTGGTTTGCTACCTTCAACTGCCAGCAGCTGTCTTCTGAGGATGCTTTTTACCTGTGGGTCTCCATTTAACCCTGCTGATGGAGGGAGATAGGGCTCTCATCCCCTTACTGGCACTTCAAAGGAAAACCATGAAATAGCAATAGCAGTAATAAACCTTTTCATTGTGCTTTACAGCCCTCTCTAAGCAGTTTACAGAGTCAGCCTATTGCCCCTAACAATCTGGGTCCTCATTTTACCCACCTCAGAAGGATGGAAGGCTGAGTCAACCTTGACCCGGTCGGGAATGAACTTGTGGCAGTGGGCAGAGTTTATTTGCAATACTGCATTCTAACCACTGTGCCATCAAAGCTTCAAGTTGTTTTCTTACAATGTAGCTGGCTGGCTACATAGAGGTAGGTCCTCAACTTATGACCGTCATGGAGCCAGCTGTGATGGTCGAAAAGTAGCTTGTCATGTGACCAACCTGCTTTTATGGTCTTTTTGTGTATGTGTGTGTGGAAATCATTTATGTTTACGGTTGTAAAAGGAAACCCGTAGGCTGGTTTTGCCCCAAACTGGAAGTAAATGATGGTTTTCGACAAAAAAGGTCATAAAATGCAATGGTGTGACCATGCTGTGTTGCAAACAGCCATAAATTAGGGCTAGTTGCTTGAGTGTGCAAAATATATTCACACGACTATGAGGGAAACTTGCTGTTGGAACTTTAGAACCAAATTGTAAACAGCCCTGGAGAGGTCCATTATAATTTCAAATGGCCACTTAGTGACTGGTCATAAGCTGAGGACTATGTGTAGCTTATGACAGGACATCTGTGGTTACAGAATCCAGAATCATTTTCCTCTTTGGGAGACAGGCTAATCTCAGGAGAGATATATAATTTCTTTATTAAAAAAAAAAAACTAAAAAACCCCCAAAAAGAAATATTGGCTTATTCTCACTCAGCCATACTGTAATAAAATGTAAAGCAGCTTTATGGAAACCAGGCATTGGATTACAAATCCCATATTGCCCGACCACATCTGCTTTTGGTTCTGTCGATTGGAAATAACAGAGTTCCTAATCTAGAAGAACTTTCTGGAAGTTACCAGAAAGACAAAACTAAGTGACTCTTAGGGAGACAAACTTAGAAATCAAATTTCCATTCTTCTTCTTCTTCTTCTTCTTCTTCTTCTTCTTCTTCTTCTTCTTCTTCTTCTTCTTCTTCTTCTTCTCCTCCTCCTCCTCCTCCTCCTCCTCCTCCTCCTCCTCCTCCTCCTCCCCCCTCATCTGGTGGCCACAATCACTGTTACTTGATGCTGTTGTGGTGTGTCTTTGATATTGTCTCTCCCATCTTCATCTGGGTCTACCTCATGTTCTTTTCCATACTCAATTTTCCATACAAATTTCCATACTAAAATGGTGAATTTGTCTGGTTCTCGTAGTACATCCGGTCATTCCATGGATTCCCCATTGACCCCCCCATCCTCTCACACACACACACACACACCCCGCTCAAAGGCTCCTACCCCTGGGGGCAAGGTTGCCTTTCTAAGAAAAAATTAAGCACGCCACTGACTTCACAAAGGGATGATTGACGCAAATCAATCTGTGAACAACACAGCTTCGAGCTCCAGTGAGAATATGTGTTAGCTAACCAAAGTTAATTATCAATCATTCTCAATTCTAAGGGGTGGGCCTGCTTTCCCTGCCTTAGGAGTGGCAGAAGGCAAGCCTTTTCATGTCATCGCTGTACTTGTAGTCCTTTCCAGGATCTGTTTGTGTATCTTTTGGGGTTAATTCAGAATTTTGACTCTCGATACTAGTGGCCCTCCCTCGTTCTCTCTTAGGATCATTATATAAACACTCATTTCACTTTGGCAGACCATAAGAACACCAGGATTCAAGTCACTTAACGACTTGTATTTGAAGCAATCCCAAATTTCCAGTTAAGAGATTTGGGATGGCTTCAAATAGAAGTAGTCCTCGACTTACGACCACAGTTGAACCTGAAATTTCTGTCGCGAAGTGAAACGTTTGTTAAGTGAGTTTCGCCGCACTTTCTTGCCACAGTTGTTAAATGAATCACGTGGTTGTTAAGTGAATCTGGTTTCCCCATTGAGTTTGCTTATCGAGAGGTCACAGAAGGGGGGGTCATATGATCCCGGGACCCCGCAACCGTCATAAATACGAACCAGTTGTAAAGCATCGGATTGTAAATCACGTGACCAAGGGGATGCAGCAAAAGTTGCATGTATGAAAAAATGGTTGTGTCCATTTTTGCAGTGCCGTTGTAATTTCAAACTGTCACTATATGAACTGTTGTAAATTGAGGACGATTTGTACAATTCTGAAGACTTTTGAGATGTTGGGCCTACAGGCTTTATTTTCACATATAAACCAAGGTTAATTGTCAGATGAATCAAAGGTTTAATTCAGAGGTCTTCGAACTTGGCAGCTTTAAGACTTGTGGACTTCAACTCCCAGAATTCTCCAACCAGCATAGCTGGCTGGAGAATTCTGGGAGTTGAAGTCCACAAGTCTTTTTTTTTTTGAATAATTTTTTTTTTATTTTAAAACAAAAACATAACATAAAACCATCATCCTTCCAAACAATTACAGACAGTGTGTCAATCGGTTAACATTCTTTTGTGCTCAATCCCATCTTCAAAATATCAATATATGACAAAAGCTTATTTCCCATGAAAAAGAACTTTACATATTTTATCTTTACATCCACTTCATATTTCATATTTCATCTCCATGTTTTATTATCTAACCATTGATAAAACAAATCCCATATCAAATAATATTGCTTATCTTCCTGTTCTCTAATTTCGAATGTCAATTTACTCATTTCAGCACAGTCCAACATTTTCTTAATGACTTCATCATTAGTAGGTATCTTCTCTCCTTTCCAGTTTTTAGCAAATACAATTCTAGCCACTGTTAAAACATTCACAATTAAATATTGCAATTCTCTACTGTATGTCTCTGGTAAAATCCCTAATAAAAATATCTCTGGTTTAAAGTCAATATGTCTCTATCATTTTTTCCAACCATGTGTGTATCTTAGTCCAATATCTCTTAGTTTCTACACATGTCCACCACATATGGTAATATGATCCTGGAGTCTGATGACACTTCCAACATTTCTCCGATTTATTCTTGAACATTCTGGCTATCCTCGTCGGGGGTAGATGCTACCTGTAAAACATCTTATACAAATTCTCCTTATGTGCAGTAGACATTGTCATTTTATAATTATGTGACCACAATTTTTGCCATTTCTCTAAATCAATACCATGACCAAATTTTTTCCCCCATGCTATCATTGATTCTTTAACTTCTTGTTCTTCCAATTTTACCTTTAACAAATATCTATATAATTTTTTAATTACATAATCATCAGAACCCATTAAAAGCTTATCA
This sequence comes from Pituophis catenifer annectens, assembly GCF_029215685.1. Taxonomy (NCBI): domain Eukaryota; kingdom Metazoa; phylum Chordata; class Lepidosauria; order Squamata; family Colubridae; genus Pituophis; species Pituophis catenifer. The sequence goes on along the minus strand of NW_027256882.1, from coordinate 285,308,823 downwards.
AAATTAGTCAGAACATTATAAAAACCTTCTTGTTTAAGATCTTCATATCTAGAACGTATTTGCATATATGAAAACCAATCCATCTTACATCCCTGATCTTCTAATTCTTGCTTTAATTTAAGTTCATCCTTTTCATCCAATAATTCACTATATCTAACAACTTGTTTCCTTTTAAATACTACAGAATATGAAAAAGCTTCAATTGTAGATACCCAGACTGGAATCTTCATGTAATGTTGTTTTTTAATCTTCTCCCAGTTCAACAATAAAGCTTCCCGTATCTGGTGTCTTCTAAAATACCCCTGTATTTTTGTTCCTTTATACCATAAAAAAAGCATGCCACCCCATCAACAAATCATGTCCCTCTAAATTCAATAATCTAGTATTTCTCAAAGTTATCCATTCTGTAATCCACATCAAACTTGTTGCTTGGTAGTAAAGTTCCAAATTAGGTAAACCAAAACCACCCCTCATTTTAGCATCTTGTAACAACTTTAATTTTATCCTCGCCTTCTTTCCTTGCCAAATATATTTCAACATCATTTTATTCAAATCTTCAAAAAATTCCTTACCCAACCTAATTGGAATTGTCTGGAATAAATACAAAATGAAGTCCACAAGTCTTAAAGCTGCCAAATTTGAAGACCTCTGATTTAATTATTCATGTTCTATTGAATGAAAAAACAATAAATAATGGTTTATAATCAGTAATGGCTGAGTTCATAGACAGGTATTCCTTGACTTATTCATTGTGACCAGTTATCACAGCACTGAAAAAAAAAGCAACCTATGACTGGTTCTCACACCTATGACCGTCGCAGCATCCCCATGGGTCACATGATCAGAATTTGGTTGCTTGGCAACTGGCATGTCTTTAAAATGGTGGCAATGCGCCGAGGGTCATGTGATCACCATTTGAGTCCTTCCCAATCAGCTTCTGACAAGAAAAGTCAGTGAGGGTAGCCAGATTTGCTTAGTTGGCTGTATGATTTGCTTAACAACTACCCTGATTCACTTAACAACAATGGCAAAAAAAGGTCATAAAATCAAGTGCTCCTTATTTAATGACTGCCTTGCTTAGCCACGGAATTGTGGCCCATTTGTGATTGTAAGTCAAGGACTTTTTCTATATCACTTTAAGCCAAAACCTAGCAAATCACATTATAGTTTAAAGAACTACATGAGTTCAATTGGTGTCATGACAAAACAATTTTTTGCGTTAAGTGAGTTTTGTCCCATTTTATAACCTTTCTTGCCTCAGTTGTTAAGAGAATAATTGCATTTGTTCAATTAGTAGCATGGTTGTTAAGTGAATCTAGCTTCCTCATTGAATATGCTTATCAAAAGGTCGCAAAAGGGGATCCTATGACCCTGGGACATTGCAACCGTCATAAATACATGCCAAGCGTCCAAATTTTGATCACGTGACCATGGGGATGCTGCAGAATTCATAAGTGTGAAAAAATGGTCATAAGCCCATTTTTTTCAGTGCCGTTATAACTTTGAACAGTCATTAAACGAATTGTTGTAAGTTGAGGACTACCTTTTAGTCTCTTGTTTTGCCCTTCCCTATATATATAAATTATTTTCATGGGACACCGTGAAAATATATATATATATTTTTTCATGGGACGCGGTTGCCTAGAAACTAATGGATTGGGATTTCACTGCATAAAAATCTTGGTTTACGTAGGAAGAACCTGGCTAAAGAGAAATACATACATACATACATACATACATACATACACACACACACACACACACACACACACACACACACACACACACACATATATATATATATATATATATATATATATATATATATACACACACACACACACACACACACACCATCTGTGTTTACTGGATTTACTGAGGCTCTTGAAAGTCACAATGGCTGGTGTGATGTTCCTTTCCTCCCAAGGAGTTCTTTGGCTCAGGAGAATTTCATCGTCGCACCTGAACACACAGGCTCAACAATAGACAAGAGCGTCCGATTTGTCAGTTCTCCCTAAATTATTTCAGAAAATTCAAGATCGTTCAAGGAGAGACGGTAAAGCTAAGAGTGTTAGCAAATATCAGGGAAGGCACACCCTTTGCCGGGATGAATCAGGTTTACAGTTCCGCCAATCCAAATTTGAAAAGCTTTTTAAGATTCCCATTTCCTAGGAACCCCTGAATCCACCTTTCAGAAATCCTTGTTAAAGCATGCCTGGCTTGTCTCAACATTACTCGGTATGGATTATATAACCTCGCAGGGAAAGTTGAAATAAAAAGGGCGAGTTTATGAATTCAGCATGTTCTCTGAACATCTTCCAGCATATTTTCCTCAGAAGTGAACCCCATGTTTCCTTCTAAAGGAGGATATTACTGATATTTTTCCACACCTAAAGGTAAAGGTTCCCCTCACACATATGTGCTAGTCGTTCTTGACTCTAGGGGGCGGTGCTCATCCCCGTTTCAAAGCCGAAGAGCCAGCACGGTCCGAAGATGTCTCCATGGTCATGTGGCCATCATGACTGAACGCCGAAGGCGCACGGAACTGTTACCTTCCCACCAAAGGTGGTCCCTATTTTTCTACTTGCATTTTTTACCTGCTTCCGAACTGCTAGGTTGGCAGAAGCTGGGACAAGTAATGGGAGCTCACCCCATTACGCGGTACTAGGGATTCGAACCGCTGAACTGCCAACCTTTCAATCAACAAGCTCAGCGTCTTAGCCACTGAGCCACTGCATCCCTCATGTTTCCTTCTACTCCCGTACAATTCCCTTTCTGTCTAAATTTGGATACCTATTTGCAGTTCACAAATGAAGGAGGTCTTTTCATTATAGCACAGATTCGGATTATTTTGGTGATTTTTTTTCTGAATAAAGTCAAAAAACTGCCCTTCAAGGAGCCCAAATTAATGATGTCCGTTGAAAAATTCCTTACAGCACAGGTAGCCCTCGACTTACAACCACAATTGAGCCCAAAAATTACTGTCGCTAAGCGAAACGTTTGTTTTGCTGCATTTTACGACGTTTCTTGCCACAGTTGTTAAGTGAATCATTGCATTTGATAAATCAGTAACATAGTTGTTAAGTGAGTCCGGTTTCCCCATTGACTTTGCTCATCAGAAGGTTGCAAAAGGCGATCACATGACCTTGGGACATAGCAACGGTCATAAGTGTGAACCGGTTGCCAAGCTTCTGAATTTTGATCACAGGATCATAGGGATGCTTGCAAAGGTTGTAAGTTTGAAAAATGGTCATAAGTCACTTTTTTCAGTGCTGTTTTCTTTGAATGGTCATTAAGTGAACCGTTGTAAGTCGAGAACTACCTGTATTTTCAAATCCCTGGAAAATATCTTCCAGGATTCCAGCTTTTCCCTGTGTGGTTACCATTCACACATGCTGGGCTAAAATTGGCACCTATCCTGTCATTGTGCTGATGTACATCTCAATGACATCAGATTGGGGACTGAATGTCATCAGACAGGAACGTCATTGTGTATATTGTTGATTATTCAGCCAATAGTCCTCAATTTACAACAGTTCGTTTAGTGACCATTTAAAGTTAGAACGGCACTGGAAAAAAGTGACTTACGACCGTCTTTCACACTGACAACTGTTGAAGCATTCCCATGGTCACAGGATCAAAATTCAGACGCTTGGCAACTGGTTCGTACTTATGACGGGTTGCGGCGTCCCGGGGTCACGTAATCAATCCCCTTTTGTGACCTCCTGACAAGCAAAGTCAATGGGGAAGCCGGAGTCACTTAACACCCCTATTGCTAAATTAACAAATTGCAGCGATTCATCTAATGACGGTGGCAAAAGAGGTCGTAAAATGGGGCAAAGAAAATCACGTAAGGAATGTCTCACTTAGCAACCAAAATTTGGGGCTCAGTTGGGCTCATAAGTCAAGGACTACTTGCCCTATTTTTCAATCTTGCAGCTAATAGACCATGTCAAGTTTCTGCTATCTCTGGCTTTTTTTTTTAAAAAAAAAATGCTTTTGCAGTCAGAATAAGTTTACTTGTTCTGAGCCCGCATAAGCCTCTCGCTGCCCTTTTGAAGACCTCGCTTTATGTCTGTCTGGGGTTATTTGCAGTCAAAGCCAGCCTTCTCTGTCCCCCCCATTCATTCCCCAGCCTGTTGCTCCTGGCTGTAAAATTCTTTCTCTCCATCCTTCTGAAAACCAGATTAGGTGGGGTAAAAGGAGGAACGATAGGCGGTTTGCTTGGCAACCGGGCTGCCTAAATCCTCATGTGCTCTTTATTCCTTGTTGTCTGTCTTGGAAGAAAAAAAAAAACATTGGGAAAGGAAAGAGAGAAAAGCTGGGAAACTGCAGCATCTTTGGAGAAATCAATCTTCACTGAAATCAGTTCTAGACAGTGACAAAAAATTTGTCCCTTCTAAATAAAAACTCAGATATAAAAACTTCCCCACTGTATGTTTTTCAGGGCATCCCCAGTTTGGACAGCTAAAATTTAACAATTAGCAGCTTTTAGCACCATGCTTTTACTGCCTCGGATTATTTAAAGTTTGAAAATAGGTTCATTAACCTTAACACATCTATTTTCAAATTCTAATTATTTCAGATTATAAAAACCCAAAGCATAAAACTATGCAGTTAATCAGAGAAGCATAATATTTTAGAATTTGCTTTTGGGTTCATCCTGCCCAATGGAATGGAGTCAGAATACATTAATAATTAGAAAATGTACTGATATATAGATAATCCGGTGGGTTATTTATCTCAGTTGAAAACTGACTTGATAGTACATAAATCAATCAATCAATTTGAGTACAGATAAAAGTAAGTAATTAACCATGTCTGATCCCCTATTTGGGACCAGACATTATTAAGCAAGACAGTAGTTGAGTAGGTCAGTCCTAATTTTACAACCCTTTTTGCCATGGTTGTTAAGTAAATCACTGCAGTTGTTAAATGAGGCATGCAGTCATTAAGTGAATCCAGTTTCCCCCATTCATGTTGCTTGTCGGAAGCCAGATGGGAAAGTCACAATTGACCCCAGGACATGGCAGCCATCGTAAATACATGCCCATGGCCAAGCACCGGAATTTTCATCATGTGACCATGGGGATGCTGTGACGGTCGTAACTGTGAGGACTGGCTGTAAACCACTTTTTTCAGCGCTGAAAAGTTTCAGTAACTTTGGATGGTTACTAAACAAATGGATGTAAGTCCTTGGGGGTGGGGTGGGGAGAGAGATGATATAGATAGATGAAAGAAAGAAAGAAAGAAAGAAAGAAAGAAAGAAAGAAAGAAAGAAAGAAAGAAAGAAAGAAAGAAGAGATAAAACAGAGGGAGGGAGGGGAAGGAAGGAAGGAAGGAAGGAAGGAAGGAAGGAAGGAAGGAAGGAAGGAAGGAAGGAAGGAATTACGTCAATATGGCGATTGTGAATGTGACATCAAACTTCTGCCAATTGTGAATGTGAATTTATAAAAAAGGGTTGGAATTTCAAAGACGTGGTTGCAAGAACTAACTTTTCTGGGCAATCTTGACAAATGTCCCTGGTAGTGACTATCTTGTCAGGGATGTCCAGTCTTTCTCAGAACTCATTTTCCCAACAAAATAACAACAAAAAATTAAGAAAGGAGCCATGCCTTTTTTTTCCTACTGGATCTATGTCTGTGTAGGAAAAAATGCAGTTGAGTTGCAATTTCTCTTTAATATACAGTAGGTAGTCCATGATATTTATTTATTTATTTTATTTTATTTTATTTCAAATTTATATACCGCACCTTCTCCCAAGGGACTCAGGGCGGTGTACAGCCAGATAAAAACATACAATACAAACATTAAGAACAATTAAAAGAATATATATTAATTTGGCCCCAGTTTAAAATGACAAACCAATTAAAAATTACAAATTTAAAAATATGTTAAGCCAGCCCGGCTTGATGAAAAAAGAAAGTTTTAAGGGCATGGCGGAAGGCACCGAGGTCTTGGATTCTCCTTATCTCAGGGGGCAGCTGGTTCCATAGGGTAGGTGCCCCCACAGAGAAGGCCCTCCCCCTGGGGGTCACCAGCCTACATTGTTTTGCTGATGGCACCCCGAGGAGGCCCTCTCTGTGGGAGTGCACGGGTCGATGGGAGGCCGTCGGTAGCAGCAGGCAGTCTCGAAGATAACTAGGTCCTATGCCATGGAGCACTTTAAAGGTGGTAACCAACACCTTGAAGCGCACCCGGAAGACCGGATGTATATACGGCCCCATATACGGATGTAATGGGGCCTGCCCGCCATGGTTGTATGTCACATGACTTAACTGATTTTACACCGGCTATTAAGTGAATGCCATGGTTGTTAAGCACAACAATGGTTCACTATGGGCGCAGTTTTGCCAAAATCTGAAGACAATGCTGGTTTTTGGTAAAACTGTCATAAAATGCGGGATGTTGACATGGCTGTAAATGCAACCATCTTGCTGAGTATCCGAAGTTTAGTCACATGAATGTGGAACCCAACCGTCGGAACTTTGAAACTTGCTCATAGGTCATATAAGTCTTCTTTTTCAGGTTGGTCATAGTTTTGAGCGGTCACTAAGTGAGCAGGCCGTAAGTCGAGGGCTATCTGTATACTGATTAAAAAGTTGACTTAGGTTTACCCTTTGAGATAAAACAAGGATTCTTCCAAATATGGTTTATTGGTACAACACAACCAATGTTGTGGCTGGACTCTTACCTCATACCAAACTCTAAATCTTGGTCAAGAAAGGTAGCAACTGGAATCACAAAAAAGCTGAATCAAGGCAATTGTTTCATGCAACATTTAGTGTAATAATAATAATAATAATAATAATAATAATAATAATAATAATAATAATTATTATTATTATTATTATTATTATTATTATTATTATATTACTTTTAATATTAATATTACTTTTAATATTAATATTAATATCAATATTACTTTTAATATTACTATTACTATTACTATTACTATTACTATTACTATTACTATTACTATTACTATTAATATTAATATTATTAATATTTATATACCGCCCTTCTCCCGAAGGACTCGGGGCGGTGAACAGCCAACAGATAAAACACAAGAAATACAAAATTTAAAAACAGTATTAAAATCCAATTAAATTAATTTGGCCCACAATTAAAAGCACCCCTGTATTAAGGCCCATAATTAAACAATTTAAAATTAAAACAATTTAAAAAATTAGGCCAGCCTTGCTTAATGACTAATGCAAGTAGTCCTTGCTTAATGACTGCCCTGTTTAGGGGCCATTCGAACTTATATGGCAGGGAAAAAATAGTTTTGGTCGCCATGATATAAAAAAGACGGTGAGACTCTAGAAAGAGTGCAGAGAAGAGCAACAAAGATGATTAGGGGCAGGGGTGGGCTGCTGGGGGTTCACAGGAGTTCGGGAGAACCTCCAGCTAAGATTCTGTGCAGTTCAGAGAACTCCCAAATCCCACTCCTAGTTGGCCTCGCCCACCCCTCCCCGCCCCTCCCAGGAGTCCCCACGTGGCCCATTTTGAATGCAAGTAAGTGCAGGGCGGCGCGCAGAGGCTCGGGGAGGGGAAAAACGGGCCTACGGGAAATTCAGGAAGGCTGAAAAAGGGCCCATTTCTGACCTCCAGAGGGCCTCCGGAGTCTGGGGAGCCTGTTTTCGCCCTCCCAGATGCTCAAGGAAAGCCTCCGGAGCCCGGGGAGGGCAAAAATCCCCCCCACCACCAACTAGGCCACACCCACCATGGCCACTCCCACCCAGCAACTGGGCAGAGAACCCGTTGCTAATGTTTTTGAAGCCCACCCCTGATTAGGGAACTGGAGGCTAAAACATATAAAGAACGGATGCAGGAATTGGGTGTGTCTAGTTTTAACAAAAAGAACTGTGGGTGACATGATAGCGGTCTTCCAATATTTGAGGGGCTGCCACAGAGAGGAGGGGGGTCAACCTAATCTCCAAAGCACCAGGGGGCAGAACAAGAAGCAACGGGTGGAAACTAATCAAGGAGAAAGGCAACCAAGAATTAAGGAGAAATTTGCTGACATTGAGAACAATTAATCAGTGGGACAACTTGCCTCCAGAAGTTGTGGGCGCTTCATCACTGGAGGCTTTTAAAAAGAGACTGGACAGCCACTTGTCTGAAGTGGTGTAAGGTCTCCTGCTCGAACAGAGGGTTGGACTAGAAGACCTCCATGGTCCCTTCCAACTCTGTTATTCTGTAAATTTTGCAATCGCTCCTCGAACCCGTGAGTGTTGCTTTGTCCCCACCCTCACATGAGTGTGATTGAGGTGCGTTTATCAGGGTCGCAACATTCCTCAATCATGGGATCACCATTTGCAATCTTCACCGAATGGCTCCGGATGAGCAAATCAACGGAGAAGCCGGCAGGAAGTCACCAGTCATAATCACAGGAGGGGCTTAAAGATTGTGGCTGATTTAATTATTTCTAGAGGAACTAATGTTGGAAGTCAAGCCCGGTCACATGATATCTCACTTAATGACTGTGTCATTTAGTGACTGAGCCATCTTCACAAACGCCCCTGGTAGTGAGCTTCCCAGCTGCCTTCTGACAAAAAAAAAAAAGTCAATGGGGGTGTAGGAAGGGAACACCACCAAGACAGTGTCAAAACCTCATCAACTCATGAAGGGGAAAACCCAGACATAAGGAAATGACCTTCCCAAAATAGAACACATAGATATCAGAGTCAGATAGAATTAAAAAGGAAATCCCAGGAAACGATACACAAAGACTCTAGACAAGATCAGGAAAGAAACTATTAACAGCAGAATAAGACAAAAGGTATGGCAGGGGATTAACCAAGGAAAAGATTTAATCAATAACCCAAAGCAATATGATAAGAGTCAAACCGGGGGTAAGGGCTTACCAAATAATAACATGATCATCTTAAGGGAGGAAGCAAATAATGAATCAGGAGAAAACAAAAGAATACCAAATCAGATAACACAAACACCATCTAGTCTGAAGTAGGAAACGATCAGAATAAGAAAAACAGAGCACACACACAAAGGAAACATAGACAAAAGTAACAATAGAAAACAAAGGATTCCCTTTGATCAAAAGGGTATAAGAATGTATGCTTACCTGGTAAAGATGTCAGCTCACCCAGGAACGCTGGTCTGCAACATCGCTCGATCTGACTTCCTGAAAAATAAAGAAAACTTGCTTTCACGCAGCTTGCTTCTCTCGCGATTTTGCGCGGCGCCAGAACGCTCTCCCAGCCGGGAAATTCGAATCCTCGGGGGGGGGAACCTCTCCTCCCTTCTAACAATTGGCGTCCACGAAGAATTCCCAGCCAACCCAGCCACCGGACGGGGCCTGGAGATTCATCCCAGCCGGCACGGACCACTTTGTCCGGGGAAAAATCCACGGACCCTGCCCGGAGGTGTCGGGTAGTAAAGGGAGTTTTGAGCCTTTGCCTCAACAGCTGCTTGAAAGCAGGTAAGTACCGCTTTAAATTACAATAAAATCCCTAGAATACGGGGCGTATGAAAGTGTGTGAGTGAGTGTGTGCATGTGGGATTTCACCTGGACAGCAGCCTGATCCTACCCCTTTGAACGATCCCTAGCCGCACCTCTGCCTACTGCTAGCTCCACCGAGCCGTGACCGGTAGAACAGAGAAAGCAAGGGGGGATCGCCAAACGTAGGACTTTCTGCCTAACAGGGAACGAAAGCCGAGCGAATAGAAACGCTTGGGAAATGGAAATTGCATCAATTTAAATAATACTGAATTGAGATGCAATAATACAGAGCAGATCCCTTTCTCTTATAGCTACTTGAGGCTTCCTCATGGCTGGTTCATACTGTGTGGACTACAAGCCTATTCATATCTGCCAGCCAACTCAACAGGAGGGCCATGCACCTTAGGGAAACTGACCATGCTAATGCCATCCCTACAGAGACGACACAGGAGAGCCTTTTATTCCCTAGAGGCAGACTGTGACTCTCAAGTAAGTTTACTCACTAAAGCAGAATATGTTTCATTGGCTGTTTCGCTAGTGGGAGTGCCAGGACTAGCAGTCCGGAATTCCAGAAACCTAAATAGCTTGGCATGTACCCTAGCAAAAAGTTTAAATTCGACTTCCCACGCATTGGATGCCCTAAACAGAGAATTGAGACAAGTCAGGGAGGCCACCCTTGAGAATCGTGCAGCAATTGATTATTTATTACTAAAACACCATCATGGCTGCGAAGAATTTAAAGGGTTGTGCTGTTTTGACTTGGAACAAAACTCAAAACTTGTAGACACAGAAGTCAACCACCTAGAGGAACTGGCACAAAACATTGGCCATAGCCAGCCATCCCTAGATCTTTCTTGGCTTTTTTCTTGGTTACCAGACTTCTCTTGGCTCAAAATCGCCCTAACAGGTGCGGTCACTATCTGTGTACTGGGAGGCCTTTTGTGTTGTCTCTGTCATTGCATCCCTCCCTGCCTTAGCTGCATAAGGGCATGTAAGCCAGATCTTCCCCAGAGAAAAGCAGGACATAATCAAACAGCCCTCATGATGGTCCAGATTGATCAGGAGTACCAGATCTACTCCGATTCAGAAGTAACCCAAGGAATAGAAGACAAAGAGACACCCATTTAACACATGCACACACACAGAAAAGAGAGAAAAAGAAGTGGGGATTGTAGGAAGGGAACACCACCAAGACAGTGTCAAAACCTCATCAACTCATGAAGGGGAAAACCCAGACATAAGGAAATGACCTTCCCAAAATAGAACACATAGATATCAGAGTCAGATAGAATTAAAAAGGAAATCCCAGGAAACGATACACAAAGACTCTAGACAAGATCAGGAAAGAAACTATTAACAGCAGAATAAGACAAAAGGTATGGCAGGGGATTAACCAAGGAAAAGATTTAATCAATAACCCAAAGCAATATGATAAGAGTCAAACCGGGGGTAAGGGCTTACCAAATAATAACATGATCATCTTAAGGGAGGAAGCAAATAATGAATCAGGAGAAAACAAAAGAATACCAAATCAGATAACACAAACACCATCTAGTCTGAAGTAGGAAACGATCAGAATAAGAAAAACAGAGCACACACACAAAGGAAACATAGACAAAAGTAACAATAGAAAACAAAGGATTCCCTTTGATCAAAAGGGTATAAGAATGTATGCTTACCTGGTAAAGATGTCAGCTCACCCAGGAACGCTGGTCTGCAACATCGCTCGATCTGACTTCCTGAAAAATAAAGAAAACTTGCTTTCACGCAGCTTGCTTCTCTCGCGATTTTGCGCGGCGCCAGAACGCTCTCCCAGCCGGGAAATTCGAATCCTCGGGGGGGGGAACCTCTCCTCCCTTCTAACAGGGGGAATAATGGATTTGCTTAACAACATATGATTCACTTAACGACTGCAGTGAAGTGATTCGCTTAAGCACCATGACCCAAAGGTGCAAAAACTCACTTTAAAATGTCTTGCTTAGCAATGGAAATGTTGGGCTCAATTGTGGTCATAAGTTGAGGACTATCTATATTTGAAGATACATTTTTCCCATAAAAGTGATATCTGAAAGCAATCACTCTCGGAAGTTGCATTCCCAGGTTCAGACATCAGCAGAAATGCATCATAAGGGGTCCATTTCCAATTTCCCTTTCCGCCCACTGTCCCCCCCCCAATTTATTCAGCATTCTCTTTAAGTCCTTCCTTCTGATCTCCATCTTCAGTGTTCGCTGGAGTACAGTATTTTTTTGAAAAGATTGACTCTTCTTCCTATGTTTTACAAACACAGTAAGAAAAGGTCTGGGACTATTTTTCCCGCACTTTCTAAGTAGAATTTAATTGGTTTGCAAATTTATTTATTTATTTATTTATTTATTTATTTATTTATTTATTTATTTATTTATTTATTTATTGGTTCGATTTATATGCCGCCCTTCTCCGGAGACTCAGGGTGGCTTACAATGCGTTAAGCAATAGCCTTCATACTTTTTGTATATACCTGCTTAGTAGGGCTTTTGGCCCGCCCTAAGCGGTGTTCTTTTTTTTATACAAAGTCAGCTTATTGCCCCCACAATCTGGGTCCTCATTTTACCTACCTCAAAAGGATGGAAGGCTGAGTCAACCTTGAGCCTGGTGAGATTTGAACTTGCAGTAATTGCAGGCAGCTGGTGTTAGTTAACAGTACTTTAGACTGCTGCGCCACCAAGGCAAATGAACAAGAATGGAAGTAACCATGTCATAAATGGCATTGAAAGGCACTGGTGAAAGCAGGTTCTCTTGCTGGGTAAAATGTACATCCATGGAAATCACAAGGGTCAGAAACCCGGTCTCCAGTATTGTGATGGATGGATGAAAAGCCAATGTTGGGAACGCTACCAAGGTTGAGGTGAGCTTGACCAAAATGCTGGTTGGATTTCCACATACAGGATTTTCCCTTTCCTTCCTTCCTTCCTTCCTTCCTTCCTTCCTTCCTTCCTTCCTTCCTTCCTTCCTTCCTTGCCTTTTGTGGCTAAGACGCTAAGCTTGTCGATCAAAAAGGTCGGCGGTTTGAATCCCCAGTATAGATCTCCTGTGTGAGCAGGGTTGGACTAGATGACCTCCAAGATCCCTTCCAACTCTGTTACTGTTACTGTTACTTTTTTCTCTCCCTCTCTCCCTCTTTTTCCCTGCCTCCTGTCTGTGTGTCTAATTTTCTTTTTCTTTCTTCTTTCTCTCTCTCTCCTTCCCTCTCTCCCTCCCTCCCTTTCCCTTTCTCTCTTTCTATCTCTTTCTCCTTCCTTCCTTCCCTTTGTGCCCCCTCCTTATTCTTTCCCTCCCTTTTTCCCTCTCTTTCCCTGCCTTCTGTCTATCTAATGTTTTTTCTTTCTTTTTTCTTTCTTTTTCTTTTTTTCCCTCTCTCCCTCTCCTCCCTCCCTCCCTTTCCCTTTCTCTCTTTCTCTCTTTTTCTCCTTTCTTCCTTCCCTTTGTGCCCTCTCCTTATTCTTTCCCTCCCTTTCTCTGCCTTGTCTATCTAATGTTTTTTCTTTCTTTCTTTCCTTTTTTCCTCTCTCCCTCTCTCCTCCCTCCCTCCCTCCCTTTCCCTTTCTCTCTCTTTCTCCTTCCTTCCCTTTGTGCCCCCTCCTTATTCTTTCCCTCCCTCTTTCCCTCTCTTTCCCTGCCTTCTGTCTATCTAATCTTCTTTCTTTCTTTCTCCTTCCTTCCTTCTTCTTTCTCTCTCTCTCTTTTCTTTCTCTCTTTCTTTTTTTTTCTTTCTTTCTTTCTTTCTTTCTTTCTTTTCTTTCCTTCCCTCTTCTCTCGTCCCTCACTTTTTCCTTCTAGCCTCTCCTTCGCTTCTCTCCCTCCCCCACCCCCTCTTTCTTTCTCTCTCCCCTCTGCCCCAATCTTTTATTTCTTTCTTTCTTTCAACTTTTAAGAAAACCCAGAGGAACCTTGGTGAAAGCTAATCTACTTGAATGGCACCGACATTATCTTTGGAGACAGGAGTGTGATGATAACCCCATCTCTTTTAGATTTGCTTGCAGCTGGATGACCTTGGCTAAGCAGGGCAACGGGGCAGCTTGTACTTGGATGGAGATAACCAAGGCATCTCAGGCTAAGATGGAAAGTTCAAAGAAACGCCCCAGAAGAGGGCAACAGGAACCTTCAACCCTCCCCCAATACTACTGGTTAAAAAAAAAAGTAGAGTTATTCCTCGACTTACGACCATCATTGAGCCCAAAATTGCTGTCCCTAGGTGAGACATCTATGAAGTGAGTTTTGCCCCATTTTACGACTTTCCTTGCCACCGTTGATCAGGGAGTCACTGCCGTTGTTAAATTAGTGACACGGTTGTTAAGTGAATCTGGCTCCCACATTGTCTTTGCTTGTCAGGTCACAAAAAGATGATTGCATGACCCCGGGGACACTGCAACGGTCATAAATAGGAGTCAGCAACTGAATTCTGAATACGTGACCACGGGGGAAATGCTGCAACGGTCATAAATGTGAAAAACGGTCATAAGTCACTTATTTCACTGCCGTTGTAACTTTGAACAGACACTAAATGAATGAATGTATGTTGAGGACTACCTGTACAGCTGTCTAAACGGGTAGCCATCATCACATCTGGCAACTGCAAACCCTCTGCCCCACAGGGATAACTTCAGGTTAACTGTTCTAAAAGAGTTTGGGCCATCTGCAAAACCAAACTCAAATGCCAGCCTGGCATCTCTCTTCTTCTCCAAAGCGCCTCTGGATGGGGAGTTCAGGGTACAACTTCTGCTCCGTTTCTTTCAGCCAAGTTGGGTGTGGAACAGTGGTGGGTTCCTCCCGGTTCGGTCCGGTTCGGCTGAGCTGGTAGCGGTGACGATATGACATCACTGAACTGGTCCTCCCACCCCCCCACATTATTCTTACCTTTTATTTGGTCCCACCCCCAATCTATTGCTGCCTCCTGAGTCCCAGCTGATGACTAGAGGGAAAAAAACTGTTTAAACTCTTGCCGCGGGGCTTCAAAGGGCCGTCCTACAACTGATCAGTGTTAAAAACAAACAAATGAGTTGGGTCGTAAGTGCGAGGACTGGTCGCAAGTGCGAGGACCTTCCAGAAATGACTCTGACCAGCTAGCCACGCCCACCTAGTCACATGACCTCCAAGCCACACCCACAAAATAAGCCACACCCACAGAACCGGTAGTAAAAAAATTTAGAACCCACCCCTGGTGTGGAAGCCCTCCATGTAGGAGCAGAGAAAGAAGAAGAAAAAGGGGGAAGGGAAAGGGAAAAGGCCCCTTGGGGTTTTCTTCCTGATCAAACCCACAGGTTGTCCCAAATGTGCTTCTTTTTTTTTTTTCAAGAGGCAACTGGACTTTCTGTTTTTTTCTTTGAAGAGGTTTCCCTTCTCATCCAAGAAGCTTCTTCAACTCTGAAGTCCAGTTGCCTCTTGAAAAACAAAAAACACGTTTGGGATAACCATGTCCTGGATGACTGAGAATCTCCCAGGTTGTTTTTGCCACCTGGACTAGGGTGATGTTCCCTCCTTAGCTGTTGAGAAGTAGAAGGCCAGAGGTAACAGTAACAGAGTTGGAAGGGACCTTGGAGGTCATCTAGTCCAACCCCCTGTTCACGCAGGAGACCTATACTAGGGATTTGAACTGCCGAACTGTCTGATTGACAAGCTCAGCGTCTTAGCCCTTAAGCCACCTAGCCAGGCTAATCTTGGATTACACCACTGTGCCAAAGGACAACCCCCACTCTGAAAATATGGAGCCTGACTTCACTGCCTCCTTCTGCCAGGGATGGGACCACCTCGCTCACTTCCACCAACCAAAGCCCTCTTAAGATCTTAAGATTTCCAGGTAGATAAGATGGGCCTTCATCTGAAGATCTCTAAGCTTCAGATGAAAGTCCCGTCTTATTATCCACCTTGTCTCCTTTCCCACTAGAGCCCCAACAAGTCGCCCGGGGGCACCTCCCTCTCCTGCAAGCATCCCCCCCAGAGACCCACTGCTCTGTGTGTGTGTGTGTGTGTGTGTGTCAGAGGTGGGTTTCAGCAGGTTCCGACCAGTTCTGGAGAACCGGTAGCGGAAATTTTGAGTAGTTCGGAAAACCGGTAGTAAAATTTCTGACTGGCCCTGCCCCCATCTATTCTCTGCCTTCCAATTCCCAGCTGATTGGGAGGAAATGGGGATTTTGCAGTAACCTTCCCCTGGAGTGGGGTGGGAATGGAGATTTTACAGTATCCTTCCCCTGGAATGGGGTGGAATGAAGATTTTACAGTATCCTGCCCCTGGAGTGGGGTGGGAATGGAGATTTTGCAGTATCCTTCCCCTGGAGTGGAGTGGGAATGAAGATTTTACAGTATCCTTCCCCTGGAGTGGGGTGGGAATGGAGATTTTACAGTATCCTTCCCTGGAGTGGGGAGGGAAGTATCCTTCCCCTGGAGTGGGGTGGGAATGAAGATTTTACAGTATCCTTTCCCTGGAGTGGGGTGGGAATGAAGATTTTACAGTATCCTTCCCCTGGAGTGGGGAGGGAAGTATCCTTCCCCTGGAGTGGGGTAGGAATGGAGATTTTACAGTATCCTTCCCCTGGACTGGAGTGGGAATGGAGATTTTACAGTATCCTTCCCCTGGAGTGAGGTGGGAATGGAGATTTTACAGTATCCTTCCCCTGGAACGGGGTGGGAATGAAGATTTTCCTTCCCCTGGAGTGGGATGGGAATGGAGAATTTACAATATCCTTCCCTTGCCACGACCAAGCCACGCCCACCAAGCCACACCCACAGAACCGGTAGTAAAAAAAAATTTGAAACCCACCACTGGGTGTGTGTGTGTGTGTGTGTGTGTGTGTGTGTGTGTGTGTGTGCGCGCGCGCGCGCGCGCGACAGACCCGCCTTGCTTCGCCCGGTGGAAGGGGCTGATCTCGCCTTTCCCGTCTCACGCAGCCCCCTCCCCTCCCCTCCCCACCCGCCCGGCTCGGTTCCCCCCCCCTAAGCCCCCTCCCGCCGGTGGGTGTGTCTCGGCTTCATTGAGACTTTTGGCCGGCTTTCGCTCGACGTCAGGGAGGCGTGACCAATCAACGCCCGGGAGCCGAAGCTTCGGGAGTCCCGTCCCCCTCTGGCCATGGGTCAGGTGACGCGCCCACTCGCCTATTTAGAAAGGACCCCCGCCTCCTTTTTTTGCGAGCCCCAAGCCAAGAGGAGCCTCCGCGCTGCTGCTGCTTTTGCTCCGCGGACGCTGTCGCGCGTGGAAGGCTCCTCTTCGCTTCGCCCTGCCCCACGTTGCTCCGGGACCCCCGCCCAGCCCAGCCCAGCCCAGCCCCCCGAAGCCCTCGCGGCGTGCCGGAGCGCGGAGAAGAAGCGATGCGCTTTTGCCTGTCTCTGCTTCAGCTCCTGCTGAGCCTCGGGAGCGGCGCCGCTGTCCGAGACCGACCGGGACCTGCATCGGAGCGCAGCAAAGGTACCTGCAGCAGCGGGCGCTCCCTCCGAGGGCGATCGGGCCACCTTGGAAGTCCTGCCCGGGGACGGGGTGGGATGCGGGTGGAAGGGTTGCCCGTCGGCCAGTCCGCGAGTCCCGGGAGAGCTGCGGAGCCGGCGGAGGAGCGCAGCGGTGGGGGAGAGAAGACCCGCTTGTCCTCGGATGCCCCCGCCCGGCGAGGTGGGGTGGGGGGAGAGACACTGACCGTGTGTCTCATTGGGAAGGCTTCCCGGTTAGGTCGGACGGATGCGGACCCCAGCCTGGGCTCTCTCTCTCTCTCCCTTCGCGGGTCCTCCGGAAAGGGTCACCGGGCACCCGGTGGGCGCGGAAAGTGGGGACGGGGGGGGGGGGAGTCCCCGCTTGATCACAACTTGAAGTAATTTTCCCCCGACAAGGGATCCTTTGGGGGGACGGTGGGATGGGAGATGGAGGGGAAATTGAGGGGGGTCGCCAGTCCCCAGCCAAGGCACTCGGTGGGCGCGGAAAGGGGGGGAAGGCAAGGTGGATCGAGTCCCTGCTTGATCACAACTTGAAGTAAGTTTTCCAAGACAAGGGATCCTTTGGAGGGGTCGGTGGGGTGGGAGATGGAGGGGGAATTGAGGGGGGTCGCCAGTTCCCAGCCAGGCACTCGGTGGGCGCGGAAAGGGGGGGAAGGCAAGGTGGATCGAGTCCCTGCTTGATCACTACTTGAAGTAAGTTTTCCAAGACAACGGATCCTTTGGGGGGTCGGTGGGGTGGGAGATGGAGGGGAAATTGAGGGGGGTCGCCAGTCCCCAGCCAAGGCACTCGGTGGGCGCGGAAGGGGGGAGGCAAGGCGGATCGAGGCTTCTGTGGATGAGTCCCCGCTTGATCACAACTTGAAGTAATTTTCCCCCGACAAGGGATCCTTTGGGGGGTCGTTGGGATGGGAGATGGAGGGGGAATTGAGGGGGGTCGCCAGTCTCCAGCCAGGCACTCGGTGGGCGCGGAAAGGGGGGGAAGGCAAGGTGGATCGAGGCTTCTGTGGATGAGTCCCCGCTTGATCACAACTTGAAGTAATTTTCCCCCGACAAGGGATCCTTTGGGGGGTCGTTGGGATGGGAGATGGAGGGGGAATTGAGGGGGGTCGCCAGTCTCCAGCCAGGCACTCGGTGGGCGCGGAAAGGGGGGGGAAGGCAAGGCGGATCGAGGCTTCTGTGGATGAGTCCCCGCTTGATCACAACTTGAAGTAATTTTTCCAAGACAAGGGATCCTTTGGGGGTCGGGGGCAGATGGAGAGGGAATTGAGGTGGGTCGCCAGTCCCCAGCCAGGCACCCGGTGGGCGCGGAAGGGGGACGGCAAGGCGGATCGAGACTTCTCTGTGGATGAGTCCCCGCTTGATCACAACTTGAAGCTTTTTTTTTCCAGACGAGGGATCCTTTGGGGATGGGGGGGGCAGATGGAGGGGGAATTGAGTGGGGTCGCCTGTTCCCACCTGGTGGGCGCTGAAGGGGGACGGCAAGGCGGATCGAAGCTTCTGTAAATGAGTCCCCACTTGATCACAACTTGACGTAATTTTTCCAAGACAAGGGATCCTTTGGGGGTGGGTGGGAGATGGTGGGGAAATTGAGGGGGGTCGCCAGTCCCCAGCCAGGCACCTGGTGGGCGGAGAAGGAGAAAGTCAAGGCGGATCGAAGCTTCCGTGGAGGAATCCCCGCTTGATCACAACTTGATCACAATTTTTCCCCCTCAAGCCAAAGGGATCCTTTCTTTGGGCGGGGGGCAGATGGAGAGGGATTGAGAGGAGGGTGGGGGTGTCAAGAGATCGGTGCCTGTTAATCTGGGGGGAAGAGGCGCGCGCGATGCGCGTGAGAACGCGAGCCAACCCGGGTTTGACAATCGGACGAACGAATCGCCCGGAGAACGTTGGGTTGGATGGAGCCTTTTTGCCTAAAATCTCCCTGCTCGGAGGGACCCACTCCCGGGAAATCTCTTCCTTAGGAAAGTGGAAGTGAAACTTTTCTGCAACTTTGGCGAAGAGAGGTTTGCAAGGTTTGGTTTTTTTTAAGAGTCTGCAGCCACGTGTCCTTGGTGTGCAATTCATACAGTACTGGGCTCCCTCCGCAGCTCTGCTCCAAACACTCGATGGGTTTTGTATCGTTTTTTTGCCCGAAACGGGACTTCAAAAGCTGCGAAGTGGCGTTGGATTTCCTGCCTAACCAGGAACCTGCCTCCAAGGTCCCTTCCAACTCTGTTATTCGATTCGATTCTGTATCCCGTCTTGGGAGTTAAAGAGTCATTGAATGCACTGGCTGTGTGCACGTGTCACTAAACCCGGGTCTAACCATGCTTTATGGAATCAACCAATTTATATTTTTTTGTTTTTTGTTTTAATTTGTATACGGCCCTTCTCCAGCAGGACTCAGGGCGGTGAACAGCCAGAATAAAACAGAACCTACAAAATTTAAGAACAGTTTAAAAATAATTAAATATTTTAGGCCACAATTTAAAACAACCCAATTAAAATCAATTAACCAAAAACAGTGGGATCAAGCCAGCCCGTTGCGCTAAGACACAAGCAAGCACATCGTAGGATGTGACGTGAAGCAGAATGATAGGATCGCGTCTAAATATAGGGTAACTCTATCGGTGGTCTTATTTGAGTCAGGTGTTTGATGACGTTTGCTGATCCCGCGCTTGATTTATAGTAATAGATTCACGATTTCAAATAGTTGACGACGTGTTTGTTTATTTATTTATTTATTTGTCCAACTTGTATGCCGCCTTTCTCCGAAGACTCAAGGCGGCTTACAATGCATTTAAAAACCATATATAAAAACATTAAACATTAAAACATTAAAAACAATTAAAACTCATTCACGCCATTCATGGCTGGATCTCGCCAGATCACAAGAGCAAGATCAACGGCCCCAGGCCTGCCAGAAAAGCCAGGTCTTCACCGCTTTTCGGAAGGCCAATAGGGTGGTGATGGTCCGGATCTCAGGAGGTAACTGGTTCCAGAGAGCTGGGCAGCCACAGAGAAGGCCCTCCCCCGCGGGCCCTCCAGCCGGAACTGTTTAGCTGACGGGACCTGGAGGAGACCAACTCTGTGGGATCTTACCGGTCGCTGGGAGCTATGCGGTAGAAGGCGGTCTCGAAGATAACCTGGCCCAGCTAAAGCTAGAAAGCTCAGAGTGTAGCAAAAGTGCAGTTTACTGCTGCTTTGGAGGAGGCATTAAATGGCATTGTCAACAATAGCAAAAGACAATGTGAGTGATGCCTCATTTTTAAAATGTGTCTTATGGCACAAACTCATTTTGAATTCAGTGGTCTGATCGTGAAGTCTCCTGGTGTTTTTCTTTCCCCACTGGAATTCATTCATCCATTCACCCACTCTTTCATTCATTAATTCCATTCATTCTCTGCAGATCCTCAGAAGTGTATGGCTATTGGCAAAGGCAGTATTTATTTTTTATTTATTTATTTATTGATTGATTGATTGATTGATTGATTGGTTCGATTTATATGCCGTCCTTCTCCGGAGACTCAGGGCGGCTTACAATGCATTAAGCAATAGCCATTATACTTTTGTATATACCTGCTTAGTAGGGCTTTCACCCCCCCCCCCAAACGGTGTTCTTTTTTATACAAAGTCAGCTTATTGCCCCCACAATCCGGGTCCTCATTTTACCTACCTCAGAAGGATGGAAGGCTGAGTCAACCTTGAGCCTGGTGAGATTTGAACTTACACAAAATTCAGAATTTTTGAGAGATTTCCAACGCATGCTATTCTTCCATGGGTTTGTTTTTTTTTTTTGCTTCTATAGGGCTTGGTCAGTTTGAACAAATTCTGCAATTGAGGGTCTTGCACGTCATAGCTGCCACATTATAACATTGATGCCATAAACCATGGTTGAGATGAAGCTGAGTTTCTTAAGTTATTGAGATGAGGGAGGATTCCTTTGCCAATTGAGCCTAACACAGGAGTGTCAAACTCAAGGCCTGGGGGCCAGATTCGGCCCACGGGGCTGACTTGAAAACAGTGAAGGACTGGCCTGCAGTGCTTCTGCCAGCAAAAACAGAGGTCGGGAGGGCCATGGCCGGCCCTTGCGAACTCCGCTTTTGCTGGCAGGGGGTTGCAGGAGGCTGTCGCAGCCGAAAACGGAGCTTGTGAGGACCGTGGCTGGCCCTCCCGAGCTCTGTTTTCACTGGCCGAGGGATGCAGGAGGCTGTCATAGCTGAAAACGGAGCTCGTGAGGACCGTGGCTGGCCCTCCCGAGCTCTGTTTTCACTGGCCGAGGGATGCAGGAGGCTGTCATAGCTGAAAACGGAGCTCGTGAGGACCGTGGCTGGCCCTCCCGAGCTCTGTTTTCACTGGCTGAGGGATGCAGGAGGCTGTCATAGCTGAAAACGGAGCTCGTGAGGACCGTTTTTGCTGGCAGAGTGCCAGGCCACCACCGGTGCCCCCGACACGAGTGACATCGAGCTGGCCACGCCCCCGGCTCCTCTGAGGTCAAACACAACCCTGATGCGGCCTTCAATGAAATCGAGTTTTGACACCCCTGGCCTAACACATCTTCCCTTGGGGGTTTATTAGGCACGCATTGATTTATGCTGTTGCTTAACTGTCTCTAAAGTGCTGCCCCAGGGAATAAGTGTACTTCATACGTCATTGGTGAATCCTTCTATTGGCTTTGCTACAGGTAGTCCTCGACTTACAACAGTTCATTTAGTGACCGTTCAAAGTTATCACCGGCACTGGAAAAAAAAGTGATTTATGAGCGTTTTTCACAGTTACAACCTTTGCAGCATCTCCCCCTGGTCATGTGATCAAAATTCAGATACTTGGCAACTGGTTCATATTTATGACCGGCGCTATGTCCCAACGTTATGTGATTCCTTTTGGCGACCTTCTGACAAGCAAAGACAATGGGGAAGCCGGATTCATTTAACAACCGGGTTACTCATTTATCAGCGGCAGTGATTCACTTAGCAACTGTGACAAGAAAGGTCGTAAAATCGGTCAAAACTCGCTTAGGCAATGTCTCACTTAACGACAGGTATTTTGGACTAAATTCTGGTCGAGGACTACCCTGTCCTCTTGGGATTTTTGAGAGAACTTTGGAGAAGTCATCTTCAGGAAAGATTGTCTCTTCCGATGTGGGTTGAGTCTGGGCTGTTCAACAGGTTTTGTGACTACAAAGGGGTAGGAGAGCAATAGAAAATCCAGTTGCCACTATAGATAGTGCAATAATAACCTTTAATTGCAGTTGTATATTGCTATTTCAGCTTCTGTTATCTATTTGCAAATTAAGCTGAAGTTTTTGTAAGGTCGCTACCACACACAGCTGCAAGTGCAGACCTGTTCCACCTGTGCTCCTCTTACGGGGCAGACGTGATGCTTCTCAGGCTCAAAGTCACAAAAAAAGGTCGTGTTTGATTTTGTCTCAAAAAGAGAACCGGCCTTGGTCAGAAGCAAGTCTGTCTAGATCAGGGGTGTCAAACTCAAGGCCCGTGAGCCGGATCCAGCCCCCGATGTGATTGGATCCAGCCAGTGGTGCTATTCAGCCGGTTCTATCTGGTTTGGGCGAATTGGTAGCAGCGGCTGCGGGAGGCTCCTCCCACTACAGGGACGTCATCACGTCCCGTTTTTGACGCTCTGCGCATGCGCAGAAGGTCCTGCGCATGTGTGGAGGTGGCATGTGTGTTCCCATTTGCGAACTGATAGTGAAGGTAAGTGAATACCACCCCTGAATCTGGCCCGCGGGGCCATCCTGGAAAATGTAAGGGGCAGTCCATGAGTTGAGGCCCGTACGCGGCCTGTGCGGCTGGTGGTTGATTCGGACAGCGAGGAGGCTGGTGTGGTGCTGCGCCAGCAGCCTATGCAGCTGGCACTCAAGTCGGACAATGAGGAGGCTGGAGAAGATGTGGTGCCAGAAGTGGGGATTCAGCCAGGGCCTTCAGAACCTCCAGAAGCTCCTCTAAGTGAAGAGGAGGAGCCTCTTCTCGATGCACGGGTGCACAGAGCAGCCAAAAGGCAGGAGTGGTTCCTCAGGAGGAGGTCTCCTCGAGAGTAAGGCTTGGGGCTAATTGGCCACTCCCTTAGCCTATTTAAGGAGGAATGCTGACTGAAGCAATTTGCAGGGAACAACTTCGTTCACTCTCCTTTGTGCCTCGATCTTAGTTCTTTGCAAATTGCTTCTGGGCTTTCATCCAACCATAGTAAGATTAAGATTATTTATTCTTTGGATTCTTGTAGGCTGTTAAGAAAGTTAATTAACAGGGGTTTCAGCAGGTTCTGACCAGTTCTGGAGAACCGGTAGCAGAAATTTTGAGTAGTTCAGAGAACCGGTAGTAAAAATTCTGACTGACCCCGCTCCCATCTATTCTCTGCCGCCCGAGTCCCAGCTGATCGAGAGGAAATGGGGATTTTGCAGTATCCTTTCCCTGCAGTGGGGTGGGAATGGAGATTTTAGAGTATCCTTCCCCTGCCGCGCCCACCAAGCCATGCCACGCCCATCCAGCCACATCCACAGAACCGGTAGTAAAAAATTTTGAAACCCACCACTGATTATTCCCCTCCCCCCCATCCCTTCTGTACACTCTGCCTCCCTTCTGCAAGTCTTGCAGCCTATAGTATTATTCCAGGACACAATTGTACAAAGTCTGCATGTAATTTGCAAGTGTGTATTTGGCACCATGCTAAGGATGCCTACAGTTGTCCGATTTCTACACACTTGGAACAAGCAGGCTTTCGGCCGAATCCCCATAGGATGTATTTGCACAACCCAACTTCCTTAAATATC
The DNA here is from genome assembly GCF_029215685.1 of Pituophis catenifer annectens. Lineage (NCBI taxonomy): Eukaryota > Metazoa > Chordata > Lepidosauria > Squamata > Colubridae > Pituophis > Pituophis catenifer. Next base: position 285,285,138 of record NW_027256882.1, on the reverse strand, counting down.
TAGCATGCTGTCTGATGTGCTAAATTTAGTTCGGGTGAATTTCCATATATATATTAACTTCTGTTTCCAAATATTAGGCAAACACAACATATGGGTTGATTGAATCACCAAGAAAAATGAGTTGCATAAATGCTGTCATGCAACACACTTTTTTTTTTTTTTTAAGGCAGGGTTTTGTTTTGTGCAATCTCAGCTCTATTTGGAGTTTTAAATTCCTTTTTAACACCCTGGTTTATGGATCTCGGCATACCACTCAAGGTGAAATTGTCCCTTCCCTCAAATATTGTGTTTCCCCCGAAAAGTTGTGCCCTCTTGAGCTACAGACCACTGAAGTCGCAACGGTCTTAAACATATGCCTGCCCCCTCTCGAAAGCCTTCAAGGTTATGGAGAAAAAAAAATATCATAAGAGCTGCAAGGATTGTATATGCACAAAATTGGAAAGCAGAGAAAATACCTTTGGAAGAAGAAGTAATAAAAAAAAAATTTAGATTGTGCAGAAATGAATGGATTAACTTTGACAATTAAGGATAGAGAAGACTGAGAATATTTTAAAATATGGAATTATTTTTTATCACTGGTTGGAGAAGAGATATAAATGATTAATTATATAAGTATGCATAAATATGTGATGAGTAGAATATTACGTTAGCGATGAATTGATATCATGGATTGGATAAGAATCATATACAGAAGAGGAATGGAACTTTGGAAGATAACACTGAGATGTCACAGGGAAGAGATAACTGATGTATTAAATGTTTGTCTTGTCTAAAAAATAAAAAACTTTAAAAAAAAGGTTATGGAGAAAAAAAAATCAATAACAACAGAGAACATTCACAAAATGCAAGCTAGTCCTCAACTTACAACCGTTTGTTTAGTGGCCATTCAAAGTTAGAACAACACAAAAAATGTGACTAGCAACCAGTCCTCATCCTTACGATCAGGGGTGAAATGCTCTGAAGTCTGCTACTGGTTCGCTTCACCAGAATCGAGTGTAAAAAATGCTTTAAAAAAAAGTAAAAAAAAAGTTCTGAGATCATGTGGCACAGCTGATTGTCACACAGCTGATCCTTGGAACTTTTTTTAAAAAAAACTTTTTAAGCATTTTTTTACTACAGATTCGCCCGAACTGATAGCATTTGTTACTACCGGTTCGGGCAAACTGGCCCGAACCGGTAGCATTTCACTCCTGCTTACGCTGGGTCGCAACATTCCCCCCGGCCATGTGGGCACTTGACAATCAGCTTGTATTTATGATGGTTGCAACATCCCAGAGTCATCACCATTTGAGACCTTCCCAGCTGATTTCTGACAGGTCAACGAGGCAAGCCAGATCCCTTTAACGACTGTGTGATTCATTTAAGAACTGCAGTGATTCACTTAACAAACCCAAAAGGCTCATAAAATTGGGCATGACTCACTTAACAGCCACCTTGCTTAGGAACAGAAATCCGCGTCCCAATTATGGTCGTAAGCCAAGGACAACCTGTATTGTGAATAACCGCTTACAAATACCTCTTTTGGTCATGGACATGCACTTCTGAGCTACACTTGTGGTGTCACAATTCAAGCACAAGGACACTAGTCAGTCCAGAACCAGCTTCTGTTTTGTGTGCATGCTAGTATCCACCCTGTTCCCATTTTGCAACTTGCAAGCGTACGAGAACAAAAACAGCACCTGTGAGAGGGACCTTGGAATCCTAGTAGACGATCACATAAACATGAGCCAGCAGCATGCGGCAGCAGCCAAAAAAGCTAATACAATCCTGGATTGTATAAACAGAGGCATAGAATCAAAATCATGTGAAGTATTAATACCGCTTTATAAATCCATAGTAAGACCACACCTAGATTACTGCATCCAGTTTTGGTTACCGCATTACAAAAAAAGAGACTTTGTTGAGACTTGGGAAAAAGTGCAAAGAAGAGCAACTAAGATGACAAAAACATATGAAGAACGGTTGCAGGAATTGGGTATGGCCAGTCTAGAGAAAAGAAGGACTAGGGATAGCCACAAAGAGATGCCACAAAGACGAGGGGGGGTCCAGTGGTGGATTGCTACCGGTTCTCCCCGGTTCTTGCGAACCGGTAGTGGAAATTTTGAGTAGTTCGAAGAACTGGTAAATACCACCTCTGCCTGGCCCTGCCCCCAATCTATTCGCTGCCTCCCGAGTCCCAGCTGATCGGCTAGAAGGAAAAAATCAGGGCTCACTTGATAAAGAAGAGGAAAAAAAACAAGACACCTTCGCTTTAAATTGAGAAGCCAAGAAGCCTCCCAACTGATCAGCTAGAAGGAAAAAATCAGGACTCACTTTTCAGCCAGAAGATCACTTGGCAAAGAAGAAGAAGGGAAAAAAAAAAGACACCATCGCTTTAAATTGACAAGCCAAAAAGCAGCTGCTGGAAGCGAAGTGACATTCAGCAGTTCATTTCTGGCTCAGCTGAACAACAAACTGAATAAGAGGAGGGATTCTTATATGGTTCTATGTTTTTGAAGTTTTGGGGTTTGTGCAACATGGGCTTTGTGTTTCTAAAAAGGTTTGGGCGATTTCCATTGTGAAATATCCTGTCTTGAATGAGTTTTCTGCCTGCTTGTAAATAGAACCGAACTTCCGGCTTCCACCTTCTATTATCTCTAAGCACCGGTAGCTGTTTTCTTCTTACAAAGTTTCCTTTATGCAGCTGGCAGGAATGTGGAATGAGTATCAGGCAGGTTCCTTGTTAGCAGCTTGATTTTTCCTTGCTCTTCTGGGAGCCTTTTCTTATAAGTAATATTTTATTTGGGGAAATGAAGAGGGGGGAGTTTGATTCCTTCCCAGAGCAGGTTAGTGGGGGGGGGAGGGAATGGGGATTTTGAAGTAACTTTCCCCTGAAGTAGGGAGGGAATGGGGATTTTGCAGTATCCTTCCCCTGTCACGCCCACCAAGCCACGCCATGCCCACTAAGCCACACCCACAGAACCAGTAGTAAAAATTTTTGAGACTCACCACGGGGGGGGGGGGGGGTCAACTTATTTTCCAAAGCATTAGAGGGCAGGACAAGAAACAATGGATGGAAACTAATTGAGGAGTGAAGGAGAAACTTCCTAAGGATGATTAACCAGTGGAACAGCTTGCCACCAGAAGTTGTGGGTGGTTCCATCACTGGAGGGTTTTAAGAAAAGATTGGCCAGCCACCTATCTGAAATGGTATAAGGTCTTCTGCTTGAGCAGGGGGTTGGACTAGAAGACCTCCAAGGTCCCTTCTGGCTCTATTCCAATTGATTGATTGAGAGTTCAGCTGCAGCCAAGGAGGTGTGGAAAATCTTTCCTGCACTTTTGAAAACAAACTGACTTTGTAGAGCAGATGTTCAAAGAGCAGGGAGAATTTGGTGGAGTAAGCTGCGTTCTACTTTACCTGGAGGATGGGCCTGAATTCCTCCTTGTGTTCAGCCAGCCTCGATACTTGATGGCCAGTGGTTGATGGCTGCAACCAGTTTAACAACCGGTTCTGTGAGTGCGGGCTTTGCGCACGCATGCGGGCTTTGTGTGCATGCGCCTAATGCGCTTGTGCGCAGCGTTCAAAATACAGCAATTTGAAGCTCAGCTGCTTATCCCTTAACGGCAGCCCTGGTAAGTAGATCAGCTGTGTCGCGCAAATCAGCTGAGCCAGAAAGAACGAAATATAGGATAGGATAAGCCAGGGGTGGGTGAGCGAGGCCAGCTGATGGTCGGAACAACCAACCGATTCGTCTGAACCGGTCCGAACCGGCAGCAGCCCATCACTGTTAATGGCCCATTCTCGACCCAAGATGCTTGGCCAGTTATAGGAGGATAAAAATGGGATAAAAATCAAATAAAAAGGGCAGGTTAAAAAAAAAAGGTAAAGGGGTCACTGTGGATTTTATTCCGCTAGTTGTTGCCAACTACATGTAGTTGTTCAGCTTATTTGTTCAACATCACTTATGGATGAATGCTCTTAAATTCTACATATTTGATTCCAGATGATAGCATTTCTCAAGTGCTAAAGCTGAGAGAAGAACCATCCAAAGTTCAGGATCTACAAGTGAAGTTTGTTGTTCGTACCACCCCGGATCCCGATGATGCTGACTGCTATCTCAAGGTTGGTCAAGACCATCTGTTGGATGATTGCAACTTCAACGTCTCCGCAAAGACCTTCTTCGTTATTCATGGATGGGCGGTAAGTAGAAGGACTTTACTGAGCTCCGTGATACATGACAAGCTGTGATTTCTTTTTTTTTACAGTGATTAATTTTGTCAGCATTACCATATCTAGAACCAAGTTATACACAGCTTTGAACCGTCCATCTTTCTTGATGGAATGTACCTTCTACGCTGGTCATTTCTAATATTTAGATCTGTGATGGCGAACCTATGGCACACGTGCCACAGGTGGCACACGGCGACATATCGGTGGGCACATGAGTGTTGCCCTAGCTCAGCCCCAGCACACATGTGCGCACCGGCCAGCTGATTTTCGGGCCTTCCGGTCCCACCGGAAGTCGGCAAATGGACTGTTTCCGGCCTCCGGAGGGCCTCCAGGGGGGTGGGGAAGGCTGTTTTCACCGTCCCCAGGCTCCTAGAAAGCCTCTGGAGCCTGGTGAGGGTGAAAAATGGGCCTTCCACCGGAAGTCGGGAAATGGGCTGTTTCTGGTCTCCGGAGGGCCTCTGGCAGGGTGGGAAACACCATTTTCACCCTCCCCAGGCTCCAAGAAAGCCTCTGGAGCCTGGGGAGGGCAAAAAACGGGCCTACCGGGCCCACCGGGTCATCACGTGCCAAAAGCAGGGGGGGTAGCGTGGGGAGGGGTCGTATGCACATGTACGGGAGGGCGGGGCACATTGAATTATGGATGTGGGCATGCATGCCCGCGACCCCCCCACACGACCTCCGCTTTTGGCACGCGATGGCAAAAAGGTTAGCCATCACTGATTTAGACCATGAGACCTCACTGAAATATATCAGTCTATTGTTCATAAGGTTACCTCTGTATAAATGTCAGCCTAATTCAATCAGTGGCATGGCTAGGCAGAAAGAAGGGATCAAGACAACGAATTGGTAATGGGTGCCCCAAGAACCACGAAAAAGTTGGCGCTTGCTAGGAGGAAGACTGACTGGAGAATATTAGGTGTGATGCCCCTCAAATCTTCTGAAAGTATTCAGTTGTTTGTTCCTGTGAAGATAATTGGGAATCCAACTGGGTAATGAAACGTCTGTTTTCTTGCAGACATTTAATTACCCAAACTAGGTAACATGATCAACGCATTACCTAGTTAAGGCAAGAAAACAACCAAGGTCAGTATTCTGATCTAGGCCTCCCAAGATCATGAAGCAGACTCCTCGTCCCGATAAAACCTCTTTTATTTAGGTTAAAGGGAATTCCTCTCCAGCAAAGTCCCGGCTAACAGTCTTTCATGAGATTTCACAACTACAGGCCTTTATCAGGCTTGGAGGGTTGCCAGGCCGATATCTTCCAAGCGCCAGGCTGTAGCAGCAATTAGTTGGCAAGAAGTCAGGAACAGATCTTCACCCTAATGAATTGAACTAAATGTCTCCTGCAAACTCCCCTCCCCTTCGCTCTTCTTTATTCCCTGTGGGAGAGGCCATTCACCGTCCACCTGTGCCTTTATTCCTGAGTCGGCCCTTATTCCTTAGCTGTTCCCTTCGTCTGGCAGCTCTGTGCATGCACACATCAGGAACGGGCTCCAGCTGCTCTTCTGCCCCACTGATATCTGACTCCGAAGGCAGCTGATAACTGTCAGATGGCCCTGGCCCGCTCTCTGCCTCTGATGCAGAGCCCTCATCAGAGCCTTCCCCAGACTCCAGGACTGGCCCAGGTTCCTCCCCAACTTCCTCACTGTCTGAGTCTGCCACCAGCTCAGCTGGCTGCTGGCAGGCCACAACAGTCAGAGAGCACCAAGGACCCTTCCTGAGCTACAAATTTTCTCCTTTATTGATAATTAGAACTCCACCAGTAGCTGAGTCAGTGCCAACTTTTCCTGGTAAGATGTAGCTTGAGGTTTGGGAGTAATAAGATCATTCCCAGATATTTTCCAACCTTTTGAAAAGAAAAACATGGCACCGTCATTCTTTCTATCCTATCCAAAACAGAGGAAAACATCAGTTTACAGACCCAGCCAAACTGGCAGTTAAATCAAAGATAGGCAGCAGGGTGGGTTCTACTTACCTTTACTACCGGTTCGCAACGGGATCGCTTCAGAAGCTTCTGCACATGTGCAGATCGCTGATGACGACATCCGGGGTGGTGGGTGGGGTCTCCCCCCGGTTTTACTACCAGTTCTTGCGAACCGGTCCAAACCGGGGGCAACCCACCACTGATAGGCAGTTAGTCAGGGGTGAAATCTACTTATCTTCCTTACTGGTTCGGAAGCGCATGCACCACCTGTGTGTGCAGATCCTCTGTACATGTGCAAAACCTGCACATGCGCAGAGGGTAAAAAACACACTACTTCCTGGTTAAAACCAGGAAGTAATGACACCCGGGCGGGTGGGTGAAGCCTCGCACCGCCATCGCTACCGGTTCTCCGAACCACCTGTCACAATCGCTACCGGATCGTCCGATCCGGCCCAAACCAGGAGCATTTCACCCCTGCAGTTAGTGACTTCTAAGAGCTGAGCTACACGGTACATTGACTATCCAGCATTGTTTTGCCTATTTTTAAATGACTAATGTAAGCACGGTCGAACTTTCTGGGTTTTCAAAATTCTTCCCCCTCCAAATGACAAAAATAGTGTATTGGTCCCGATGCAGTTAAAAACAACAAACCTGCGTTAGAGTGTGTGGAGGGGCGGGGAGGGTTAGGTATCCTCCATCAATGTGTCTTGGTCTTGATTAAGATCAGATTCTCCTCTGTCCTTATGTCTATGAAAAAGTGCTTTTTCGAAAGGCAATTGGACTTTGTTTTTCCTTGAAGACATTTTGCTTCTCATCCAAGAAGCTTCTTCAGTTCTGACTGAATGGTGGAGGATCCTTCAGTCAGAACTGAAGAAGCTTCTTGGTTGAGAAGCGAGACGTCTTCAAGGAACAACGAAATCCAGTTGCCTTTAAAAAAAAGCACCTTTGGAACTCCTGTGATTATGCTAGCTTAAGTTAAGAAGGGCCAACTCAAGAATCATAAAGTTTGAATCAGGATCCAAACATTGAGTTTGAAAAACTGATTTTTTTTTTTAATTTTAAAAAACAAACTTTATTGAATTTAAAAATTTAAAAATACAAAATTATACACTTTTTCTCAATCGTAAAATTGCATATACAATACACAACTCCACCGACAAACTAAATATATGTACCTATGTGTACATATATACATACATACATAAACAGTAATTTATTCCTTGTTCTGTACATTCCTTACGGTGCTTATTTGTTACCTTAGATTTTTCCTAAATTTAGTCTTTACCCTTTTTTCCTTTGATTTATCCACTTATACCATCTATTCCATACTTCAAAATATTTTGAGTCTTCCTTGTCTTTTAATTTTAAGGTTAATTTATTCATTTTATTATTTATTATTAAAAACTGAATATTTTAATAGCTTTAACGGTTGTTTTTTTTTTTTTTAAAAAAATGTGATTTTCGGACAATTGTAAGCCACTTCTCTCACCCTTCTGTTTCACCAGCCTTTTGTTTTGGAAGAAATTGTCCTTGCTAGAAAACCGAACTGATCACTTGTGAAGTTCTTTTGAATTTGGATTGAGGATGACAGGATGCACCTCCTGGTCATCCAAATCTTTGGATTTGGATTAAGAGCCAGATCCTCTCCCAAGATTACATTCCCCAAATGTATTAACAGCTGCATCCTTCTATTAGAAAATATGTCTTTTCTGAGAGTCTATAGAGATTCTCAGTCATCCTTGTCCCAAAGGTGCTTTTTCAGGAGGCGACTGGACTTTTCTTGTTTTTTCTTTGAAGACATTTCACTTCTCATCCAAGAAGCTTCTTCAGCTCTGACAGGATAGCGAGAAATGGAAGGATTTATATTCCTTGCAGACAGCTGGTCATTTGCATCCTTTTAGAGGGTCACTGAAGCATTGGAGGTTTACCTCAGGAGGTCACCTGAGTGGTGCTCCTGGTTCCTGTAGTCTGCAATTTTTTCTTCTCTGGAAATCCATTCCTACTCCCACACCATTCAAAGGGTGTTCATCCCAAATTGTATATGTACCCTGTTTCCCCGAAAATAAGACATCCCCTGATAATATTTCTATTTCAGCAGGCCGGCCTGGCCTAACCTCTCTTTTAAATTGTTTTTAAAATTTTTAAAATTTTTAAATTTTAAACTTGTTTTATGAACTTGGGGTGTTTTAAATTTCGTTTTCCGGGCCAATTATCTAATTGTATTTTAATGTTTTTTTAACATTTATATTATATGTATTTTATTCAGCTGTTCACCGCCCTGAGTCCTTCGGGAGTAGGGCGGTATACAAATTCAAATAATAATAATAATAATAATAATAATAATAATAATAATAATAATAACAACAACAACAACAACAACAACAACAACAATCGGGCTTTTGAGCGCATGAGCTAAAATAAGCCTCCCCCCAAAAATAAGCCCTCCCCGAAAATATTTAAATGCAGATCTGGAAATCAGGTAAGATGGCAAGAGGAGCCCCATCTTGCTCCACATGCCCCAAAATAAGACCTCCCCGAAAATAAGGCCAAGCGCTTATTTCGGGGTTAAAAAAATATAAAACAGGGTCTTATTTTCGGGGAAACACGGTAAAAGTCTGTAGAGATTCTCAGTCATGCAGGTCATGGTTGTTCCAAAGATGCTTTTTCAGGAGGCAACTGGACTTTCTTGTTTTTTTCTTTTGAAGATGTTTTGCTTCTCAACCAAGAAGCTTCTTCAGCTCTGACAGCATAGTGGGGAATGGAAGGATTTACATTCCTTGCAGATAGCTGGTAATTTTTTGAAGTCTTTTGTGAGATTTCAAGCCCTGGTTATAATCTTCCTAGGACTAGAATCAGGGGTGGGATTCAGCCAGTTCAGACCGGTTCGGGAAAACTGGATGTTAATTTTAATCTGCTTCGCCGAACCGGTTGTTCCAAGGACTGGCTAATCCCACCCACCCCTCCCAGGAGTCTCCACATGGCCTGTTTTGGATGCCAGGTAAGTGCAAGGCACGTGCAGAGGCTCTGGGAAGGCAAAAACGGGCCTATCGGAAGTCAGGAAATGGGCCTGTTTCCGGCCTCTGGAGGGCCTCCAGTGTCCAGGGTAGGCTGCTTTCGCCCTCCCAGAGGCTCAAGGAATGCCTCCGGAGCCTGTGGAGGGCAAAAAATGGGCCTACCGGAAGGACCGGAAGTCTGGAAATGGGCCCATTTCTGGCCTCTGGAGGGCCTCCGGTGTCTGGGGGAGGGTGGTTTTGTCCTCCTGGAGGCTCGAGGAAAGCCTCCGGAGCCTGGGGAGGCGGAAAATGCCCCCCCTTCACCATGGTGCAGGAGGCCGAGTAGCCATCCCCCGATGGCCACGCCCACCCAGCAACCGGGCAGCAAACCAGTTGCTGAAATTTTTCAATCCCACCCCTGACTAGAATGGAGCCATATCTTGATTATTTTTTTTTCCCAGATGGGCGGCATGTACGAAAAATGGCTGGACACCCTGGTCTCAGCTCTTCAACAACGTGAGAAGGAAGCCAACGTGGTGGTAGTGAACTGGCTGGCTCTCGCCCAACAACTCTACACCATCGCCGTCAACAACACGAGGGTGGTTGGAAAACAACTTGCAGAGCTGCTGGACTGGTTAGAGGTAAATTTTACAAGCAAACAAACATTTCACTCGGCAAACCGCACACGAAAGTGACGGCCCAACCTCGCATCAAGCTGATGCTTGGAAGCGCCACATTTGCTCACGCAAGACTTACTACTTGGAACAGCATGACAAAGCTGGCGGAGTGCCAAAAAGGTGAGGAGAGGAAATAATTGGGGCTGATTACATACCGGATATCTCAGGGACACAATCTATGTGAAAAATGCACCACGGCTTCATCCTTTCACATCTGCCAATCTGACTCAGGTCTCTTGTTCAGATCTGCTTGGTTAATCCCTAATTGCTTAATCATTCCTTAAGTTATCTGTTCCTTAATCTAGTTAGGTCCCTGCTGTCATTTGAAAATGTGAAGCTTAGGGAAACTGGGGAGTAGGAAATACATCATTTCACAGATCTTAAATACTAGCCTCCTCACTGGATTTTAGTCAAATACTGAAAAGCCATATACTTGCCTCTATTTTATGCGCATATTTATTCCGCTGATCTCAGTAGGCAGGCCTCGTCCCTTGCAGCCGGCAGCTGTTTCTTAATCCAAATTTGCTTTTTTTTTCTCTCTCTCTCTGTCACAGTTGATTAGTCAACTTCTGTCTTTAATTAATCTGCCTCCCATTGGATAAGCCTGGTCTTCCAAGCTGTTTTATGTAGTTTGGCGTTTAGATTGAGGCCTTCTGTAACCAAACTATACATTTAGAATTTAATTTCCTAGCTGTTCCTTGCTATGGCCCTTTACAGCTGGATTATTTTATAATTTGTAGGGGGCGAATGCATATCTGAGTGGCAGGTGACTAACTGGACATACACTACAGTCCTCAATCGACAGCCCTCAATCGACTCAGCTAAAGACGCTGAGCTTGTCGATCGGAAAGGTCGGCAGTTCGGCGGTTCGAATCCCTAGTACGGTTCTCCTGTGTGAGCAGGGGGTTGGACTAGATGTCCTCCCAGGTCCCTTCCAACTCTGTTACTGTTACTGCAGTTCATTTAGAGACCATTCAGAGTGACAAAGGCACTGAAAAAAGTGACTTATAACCAGTAGTGGGTTTCAATTTAGTTTCCTACTGGTTCGCTCATGCACACAATGCTTCTGCGCATGCGTAGAAGCATCTGGGCAGGTGGGTGGAGCCTCCCACCACCGCCGCTACTGGTTCGCCTGATCTGGGGTGAACCCTTAGCAACACACTACTGCTTATGACCATTTTTAACAACCACTGCAGCCTCCCCATGGTTATGTCACGTGATCAAAATTCAGATGCTTGGCAACCGATTCGTATGTATGACAGTTGCGGCGTCCCTGGGGCATGTGATCTCCTTTTGTGACCTTCTGACAAGCAAAGTCAATGGAGAAGCCAGATTCAATTAGCAACCGTGTTACTAACTTAACAACTGCAGTGATTCACTTAACAGCTGTGGTAAGAAAGGTCGTAAAATGGGACAAAACTCACTTGACAGCTGTCTCGGTTGTCGTCATTAGTCGAGGACTACCTGTAAAATGCACTATTCTTAGATACCAGTAGTGGATTGAAAATCCCGTCACTACCGGTTCGCTCGTGGGCCCGCGCGTGATGCTTCTGCGCATGCACAGAAGCTTCTGTACCAGTGGTGGGTTGTGCCGGTTCGCAGCGGTTCTATAGAACCGGTAGTAAAACCAGTGGGAGGTCCCGCACACCGACTCCGATGTCACCAAAATGCTTCTGCGCATGCGCAGAAGCTTCTACCAGCTCCTTTACTACCGGCCCCGTTGCGAACCGGTAGTAAAGGTAAGTAGAACCCACCCCTGTTCTCAGGGGTGAAATGCTACCAGTTCAGACTGGATCACCTGATCTGGTAGCGATGGCGGCGGGTGGTTTGGAGAACCGGTAGCAAAAATCCCTGCGCGCCCCCCCCCATGCCCAGCTAAACCGCAGGATCATCAGAGGCTTCTTCTTCTTTTTTTTTTAACTTTTAAAAGCATTTTTTCTTATAACCTCTTCTGATGAAAAAATGCTTTTAAAAGTTAAAAAAAAAAGCCTCTGATGATTGCGCGGCTCAGCTGGGATAGTCAGAGGCTTTTCAAAGCATTTTTTTCTGCAACCTCTTGGCCGAAGAGGTGGTAAAAAAATGCTTTGAAAAGTCTCTGATGATCCCAGCTGAGTTGCCTGATCGGCAGAGGCTTTTCAAAGCATTAGAAAAAATGTTTTGAAAAGTTAAAAAAAAAAAAAAGTTGGCCACGCCCACCCAGTCACATTACCCCCACCACCAAGCCACGCCCACAGAACCGGTAGTAACAAATTTTACATTTCACCCCTGCCTGTTCTGTACATGCGCAGAAGCGTCCAGACAGGTGGGCGGAGCCTCCTGCCACCACTACCGCTTCGCCCGATCCAGGTCGAACCGGTAGCAACCCACCACTGTTAGATACCCCTTGATTTTTAAAAATGTGGGTTTTCTTCTGGAAGGAAGGTTCTAGCATGAGATTTTTATCCATTTGTTATGTAATGTGGTGCAGTCACCAGGAACAAAACACGCTCATTTCTCCTCTTAATTGTTGCAGAAGAAGGACTTCCAACTGGAGAACGTCCATTTGATTGGCTACAGTCTCGGGGCCCATATTGCTGGTTACACCGGAAACTATGCCCGAGGAACTATTGGAAGAATTACAGGTAAGGTGGCTTTTTCTTGCTTTCCAAAAAACATGGCAGAGATTTTGTCTCCGATTTCTGTAACTGCCAGAATGTCCCATTTCGTGCAAGAAAAGGTTTTGAGTAGCCTAAGCAAATTAGTCCAGGGCTCTCCAAATTTGGCAACTTTAAGACTCGGGGCAGTGGTGAGTTCCTCCCGGTTCGGTCCGGTTCGGCCGAGCCAGTAGCAGTGACGATATGATGTCACCGAACCGGTTTTCCCCCCCCACCCGCCCTCCCACGTTATTCTTACCTTTTATTTGGTCCCACCCCCAATCTATTGCTGCCTCCTGAGTCCCAGCTGATGGCTAGAGGGAAAAAAACTGTTTAAACTCTTGCCGCGGGGCTTCAAAGGGCCGCCCTACAGCTGATCAGTGTTAAAAGCAAACAAATGAGTCGGGTCGTAAGTGCGAGGACTGGTCGTAAGTGCGAGGGCCTTCCAGAAATGACTCTGACCAGCTAGCCACGCCCACCTAGTCACATGACCTCCAAGCCACACCCACAAAATAAGCCACGCCCACAGAACCGGTAGTAAAAAAATTTAGAACCCACCCCTGACTCGGGGACTTCAACATGGCTGGCTGAGGAATTTTGAGAGTTGAAAGCCCACAAGTCTTAAAGTTGCCAAGTTTGGAGACCCCTGACTTAGTCGACCCAGACTAAGTTGTGTGTGCGCGCGCCCGACTTCAAGTAATTAATCAGAGCCATCCCACTCAAAATAGCCTTGCGTAAACCGATCTCTCTAGGCTGCCTTCTCCACACGCCCTTGGGGGTAATTGCAGAGTTGTGTTTTGGTCAAGGCTGGATTGTGGTTAGTGGTGGACGGGGCCAAAGTCAGAAGGCAGGAGGGCATCTCATTTTGGTCTCTGCCTCCTCGTCTGTCTTCTGCCATGTCATCAGCTTTTTGATTTCCAGTGCCCTCAGCCCTTCATTACACAGGAGAAAAGTTAAGGGGGAAAAAAATATCTTTTATTGGCATTAGTGGCAGATTTGCACTCCTCAATCCACCCTTAACCTTAATTGCCATGTGAAAAAAAAAGAATTTATTTATTTTATTTTTTTGGAAGGGGTCATCCGTGAAACTTCTCTTCCCAGCTCTGCGTGTACGTGTGTTTAAGTATGTATGCACACACCCAGAACTTCATTTTGCCAAGAATATTTTCCCCAAACTTTGCATCTCGTGGAGGATATACTTTATAATTGTCCTTCCAAACCAGGCAACTTATCACCCCCAAGGCTGTGAGGGATTCCCAACCCTGCCTTTTTTCTGAGTCTCAGAATTGTGGAAAATAGGCTGCTCTTTTGAGGCAAAAATGCACGACAATTTTGCCTCAAAAGTCACCATGGGAGGCATAAAAGTTTCACAGTTCTTTTGTGAATGAAAACCTTCTTCCATTTTCTTTTTTTCCCTTCTGAGATTTCCTACATGTTGGATGCAAGTTCTGTTAGATAGCAAACCAGAACTTGCAAGAAATGTAGCTCCTTTCGTTGCCAAAAAACTAAGTTTATCAATGTAGGTGGGCCATGGGCTCTGTACAGAAAGCTAGTTTCATATTCTGCGTACCAACCCACCTCCAAATTTGGAAGTTAACCATGAGATCAGGGGTGAAATTCAAAATTTTTCCTCACCGGTTTTGTGGGCGTGGCTTAGTGGGCGTGGCAGGGGAAGAATACTGCAAAATCTCCATTCCCTTCCCACTCCTGGGGGAAGGATACTGCAAAATCTCCATTCCCACCCCACTCCTGGGGGAAGGATATTGCAAAATCTCCATTCCCACCCCACTCCTGGGGGAAGGATACTGCAAAATCCCCATTCCCTCCCCACTCCTGGGGGAAGGATATTGCAAAATCTCCATTCCCACCCTACTCTGGGGCCAGCCAGAGGTGGTATTTGCTGGTTCTCCGAACTACTCAAAATTTCCGCTACCGATTCTCCCGAACCTGTCAGAACCTGCTGAATTTCATCCCTGCATGAGATCCACCGTAAGATAATAGTTAAAGTAGCATTAAATTTGTCCCTGCTACTGGTGTAGACTAACCATTCCTCTGATAAGGTACGAACCAGGTTCTTCTAGGTGGGGAACGATGGCCCCTTGATGACTTGTGGACTTCAACTCCCAGATTTCCTGAACCAACTGGCTCAGGAATTCTGGGAGTTGAAGTCCACAAGTCATCAAGGGGCCACCGTTCCCCACCTCTTGTTCTAGGAGAACAATGACCTTCAATTATGGTGAAAGGCTAACCTCATGCCTTGGATATTTCAGGCTTGGATCCAGCTGGGCCGATGTTTGAAGGAGCCGATCCAAGCAGACGTCTCTCTCCCGACGACGCGGATTTTGTCGATGTCTTGCACACATACACAAGAGAAACGTTGGGCATCAGCATTGGGATCCAGATGCCTGTGGGCCACATCGACATTTACCCCAATGGAGGAGACATCCAACCAGGATGTGGCCTTACTGACATCTTGGGAACGCTCGCTTTAGGGGGTGAGTTGTCTCTTCTGCTTGTTCTATATGAAGTTGCTTCAGAGAGAAGGGGCTTCCCAGAGGCGGGAATGCCGCATTGGACTCATTTCCAAGGGGAAATTGGGAATGTCTTCTGAGATGGACAGTGTTTCTCTGAGGAAGGTAGTGTAACAGTTGATATCGAACAAGGGTGTTCGTAAAATAATCCTTGTACAAATGGATACCCTGGGATGAGAGCCAGTTTGGTCTAGTAGTTAAGGTATTAGGTTAGAAAGCCGGAGACTGTGAGTTCAAATCCCACCTTAGCCATGAAAAGCAGCTGGATGACTTTAGGTCAGGGGCGTCAAACTTAATTTCATTGAAGGCTGTATCAGGATTGTGTTTGACCTGGAGGTGGGTGTGGCCAAGGTGGGCGTGGCCAGCTTGACATCACTCATGTCGGGGGTGCCTGTGGCAGCGCAAGCGCTCTACCAGTGAAAATAGGCTCCTGAGTTCCGTTTTCAGCTGGGATGGCCTCCTGCAACCCTCTGCCACCGAAAACGGAGCACGCGGCCTTCCCCAGCTCCATTTTTGCTGGCAGAGGCACCGCGGGCCGGTCCTTCGCCGTTTCCGGGATGGCCCTACGGGCCAGATCTAAACACCCCACAGGCTGGATTCAGCTCCCAGACCTTGAGTTTGAAACCTCTGCTTTAGGCCAATTGCCAGGAGATGGTGAATTCTAGTCTCACCTTAGGTATGAAAGCCAGCTGGGTGACTTTGGGCCAGTCACTCTCTCTCAGCCCAACCCACCTCACAGGCTTGTTGTTGTGGGGAAAATAGGAGGAGGAAGGTGTATTGGATATGTTCACTGCCTTGAATTATTTCTAAAAATAGTAAAGATGGGATACAAATGAATAAATATATACCCTGCCTTGAAATATTCAACAAATGGTCTCAGGTAAGACATATGAAGGCTTAGCTGCATAAACCCAATCTACAAGATAAATATTTTATGATCCACCTGTCCCTACTTTAACAGGAACAGAGTTGGAAGGGACCTTGGAGGTCATCTAGTCCAACCCCCTGCTCGCACAGGAGACCTGTACTAGGGATTCGAACCGCCCTACTGCCGACCTTTCTGATCAACAAGCTCAGTGTCTTAGCTACTGAGCCACCTAGTCAGGTGTTACTTGGCTTAAAGTGGA
The DNA here is from genome assembly GCF_029215685.1 of Pituophis catenifer annectens. Classification (NCBI taxonomy): domain Eukaryota; kingdom Metazoa; phylum Chordata; class Lepidosauria; order Squamata; family Colubridae; genus Pituophis; species Pituophis catenifer. The sequence continues at coordinate 285,269,043 of NW_027256882.1, read as the reverse complement.
GGCCAGTGGTGGGTTCCTCCTGGTTTGGCCCGGTTCTGCTGAGCCGGTTGCGGTGACGATATGATGTCACCGAACCGGTTTTGCCCCCTCCGGCCCCTGGGCCCCCCGCCCCTCCCCGCGTTATTCTTACCTTTTATTTGGCCCCACCCCCAATCTAATGCTGCCTCCTGAGTCGCGGCTGATCAGCTAGAAGGAAAAAACTGTTTAAACTCTTGCCACGAGGCTTCAAAGGGCTGCCCTACAGCTGATCAGTGTTAAAAGGCAGTGTGGTGGTAGACCGGTGCCTCCAAAAACAAATGAGTAGACCGGTGCCTGCAAAAATAAATGGGTAGACCAGTGCCTCCAAAAGTGAATGAGTAGACTGGTGCCTGTAAAAATAAATGGATAGACCAGTGCCTCCAAAAACAAATGGGTAGACCGGTACAAGCAAGCAGTTAAAAGCCTGGTAGACCAGTACCTCTGCTAAATCCTAAAGAATTGTCACATGACCATCAAGCCACGCCCACAAAATAAGCCATGCCCACAGAACCGGTACTAAAAAAAATTAGAACCCACCCCTGGTGGAGGCCATATGATGGATTGTCTATTTTACCTTCCTAACAATCCAAGGAGGTAGCTAAGCGAAGAGACACTTATTGGCTATGTTCACACAATATGTTTAATTCATTTTCAGGTTTTACACAATACTAGTGATTTGGTCTGGCTTAGGAGAATTAGTTATTCCATTGTTGCATGGATTACAGCTAAGCCTAAACCTCACGCTTTTCTCGCTGGGCTTGTGCAAACTGGAAAGGAAAACGCAGAGCATGTCAGGATTGGCATTTGCAGATAACTCTAGATTCTTAACTGAATTATGTTATTGAGCTTCTGGACAATCAGGTTATCTAGGCAGAGCAGGAAAAAGTGAGGTTATCAATGGAATGTATAGAGCCTTAAACATCTAATTAAAAAAGAAATCATTTAGAATAGAACTGTGATGGTGAACCTATGGCACGCGTGCCACAGGTGGCACACGGAGACATATCGGTGGATACATGTGTGTGCTGGCCAGCTGATTTTTGGGCCTTCCGGTCCCACTGGAAGTCAGGAAACGGACTGTTTCTGGCCTCCGGAGGTCCTCCAGGGGGGTGGGGAAGGCTGTTTTCGCTATCCCCAGGCTCCTAGAAAGCTCTGGAGCCTGGTGAGGGTGAAAAATGGGCCTTCCACCGGAAGTCGGGAAATGGGCTGTTTCTGGTCTCCGGAGGGCCTCCGGCAGGGTGGGGAAGGCCATTTTCACCCTCCCCAGGCTCCAAGAAAGCCTCTGGAGCCTGGGGAGGGCAAAAAACGGGCCTACCGGGCCCACCAGGCCATCACGTGCCAAAAACCGGGGGGGAGCGTGTGTGTGTGGGGGTCACATCCACATGCACGGGAGGGCGGGGCACATTGAATTATGGATGGGGGCGCGCATGCCCACGACCCCCCCACGCGACCCCCGCTTTTGGCACGCGACGGCAAAAAGGTTAGCCATCACTGGAATAGAATAACAGAGGTGGAAGGGACCTTGTAGGTCATCTAGGCCAACCCCCTGCTCAAGCGGGAGACCCAGCCTATACCATTTCAACCAGACGGCTGTCCAGTCTCTTCTTGAAAGCCTCCAGTGATGAAGCTCCCACAACTTCTGAAGTTGTTCTGTTAGGAAATTTCTCCTTAGTTCTAAGTTGGTTCTCTCCGTGGTTAGTAAAGAATCAAGAGCCTTGGTAGTACAGGGGTTTAAGGCACCCTATTATTAAGCTTATTAAGACCAGCTGCCTGCAATTACTGCAGGTTCGAATCTCGCCAGGCTCAAGGTTGACTCATCCTTCCATCCTTTCTAAGGTAAGTAAATTGAGGACCCAGATTGTGGGGGCAATAAGCTGACTTTGTATAAATATACAAAAGGATGAAGGCTATTGCTTAACGCATTGTAAGCCACCCTGAGTCTCCGGAGAAGGGCGGCATATAAATCAAATTAAAAAAAAAAAGTAAATTAGTAAAGAATCAAAATAAAAAGGCAAACATGGAAGACATGTTAAGGCAAACTAAGCACTTCTAGTTTCAGTATCCACATTCCAGAGGGATGTCAAGCTATTTCTCCAAACGTCTTCAGTTCTCCAGGAATAGCAACAAGGACCACATTTTCTAACCTTTTATTTTCAAGAAAGGGCATCCAATTGAAAGGGAAGATTTTTATTTTTTTTTATGTGTGGAAGATTTTTCTCTCTCTCATTCTTCCAATCCAAAACCACCGCACTTCTCAATTTAACTCTGGTTAAATCATATTATTCCGAACAGATTCTTGAATTTGTGATGAGGAAAGTCCACCCTATTCGAAATGTGGTGGCTTCTCAAAATTTGAAAATCCTGTCTCCGTTGTTGTGACAATTCTCTAAGGTTTACAACTTTAGGAGGTTTCCAGCCAATGACTTGGTACTTTTTAGTTCTCATTTGGATGAACCAGTTGTGCATAATTGCCTAATTTAGCCCACCATTCCTTGCAGAAGGCAATATATTAAAAACTGACTGAGCTGCCTTGAGATTTGTACATCATGCAAAAACACCGATGGAGGCACATTAATTAAGCTTAGGATATGATGGAAATGCATTACAGGTATACCTCCATGACCAAAATTTTGAGTCCAAAATTTCCATTGCTAAGTGGGATAAGTTGTTAAGTGAGTTTTGCCCCATTTTACAACCCTTCTTTACAGATTAACAGAGTTGGAAGGGACCTTGAGGGTCATCTAGTCCAACCCCTTGCCCAAGCAGGAGACCCTACACCATTTCTGACAAATGGCAGTCAAATCTCTTCTTGAAAGTCTCAAGTGATGGAGCTCCCACAACTTCTGAAGGCAACTTCTGTTCCATTGTAGGTCATCTAGTCCAACAACCCGCCCAAGCAGGAGATCCTTATAATACTATATCTGACAGATGGCTGTCCAGTCTCTTCTTGAAAGCTTCCAATGATGAAGCTCCCACAACTTCTGAAGGCAACTTCTGTTCTATTGGTTGGTTATTCTCACTGTCAGAAAATTTCTCCTTATTTCCAGGTTGAATCTCTCCTTGTTCAGTTTCCATCTATTATTCTTTGTCTGGCCTACAGATGCTTTGGAAAATAGCTTGACCTCCTCCTCTCTGTGGCAGCCCCTCAGATATTGCAACACTGCTATCATGTCTCCCTTGGTCCTTCTCTTCACTAGACTAGCCAGGCCCAGTTCCTGCAACCGTTCATCGTATATTTTAGCCTCCAGTTCCCTAATCATCCTGGTTGCTCTCCTCTGCCCTTTTTCCAGAGTCTCAACATCTTTTTTATAGTGTGGTGACTAAAATTGGATGCAATACTCTAGGTGTGGTCTTACTAGGCCTTTCTTTTTTACTGAGTAAAATGTATTTGAATATGTTAAATTGTACAAATTATGATATGGCCAATACTCTGTTCATAAAATATGCGGGGGAAAATGGGAGGGGGAAAAATCAATAAAACTTGATTAAAAAAAAACAAAAAATCAAACTACTGAGAAAGTATTTCAAACAGTCTCCAAGACAAAATCCAATGCAGCTTCTACATCTTTGGCCTTTCTTTCCATAAGAGCTTCCTTGTGAGCATTAGAGCAGGATAATGCCCAGTGAAATATTAATAAAATCATCGGCATCTTCTCTTTACCCTGTAAATACTAGATGGCTTTAGGCCTCCAACTTCAGTTTTGAGGCACCAAAACTGACTTATATTTCAACGTTGCTTTAAAGCAGCTGCCTCCTAAATATTTTGGCCTGTAACCAGTGGGTGTCTGGTGGTGGTGGGGAGGGAATCAAAAAGCAGATAAAATAACAATGTTGGAAGGGACCTTGGAGGTCTTCTCGCTCAACCCTCTGCTCAAGGAGGAGACCCTATAGCAGGAGAACATTGCTATCATGTCACCCCTAAACCTTCTTTTCATTAAACTAGAGGAGGAGGAGGAGGAAGAGGAGGAGGAGGGGAAGGAGATGCCATCTTGCTGATGTTGACCCTCTCACATGGCTGTTGCTGCTGAGATTGGTTCCCATAAGACACTGAGGCAGTGGTGGGTTCTTCCCGGTTCGGCCTGGTTCGGCCGATCCGGTAGCGGTGACGATATGATGTCATTGAACCGGTTCTGCCGCCCCGCCCCCCCGCGTTATTCTTACCTTTTATTTGGCCCCACCCCCAATCTATTGCTGCCTCCTGAGTCCCAGCTGATCTGCTAGAAGGAAAAAAGCTGTTTAAACTCTTGCCGTGGGGCTTCAAAGGGCCGCCCTACAGCTAATCAGTATTAAAAGGCAGTGTGCTAGTAGACCAGTGCCTCCAAAAATAAATTAGTAGACCAGTGCCTGCAAAAACAAATGGGTAAACTAATGCCTGCAAAAATAAATGAGTAGACCAGTACCTGCAAAAATAAATGGGTAGACCAGTACCTGCAAAAATAAATGGGTAGCTCAGTGCCTGCAAAAATAAATGGGTAGACTAATGCCTGCAAAAATAAATGGGTAGACCAGTACCTGCAAAAATAAATGGGTAGACCAGTACCTGCAAAAATAAATGGGTAGACCAGTGCCTGTAAAAATAAATGGGTAGACTAATGCCTGCAAAAATAAATGAGTAGACCAGTACGGCAAAAATAAATGAATAGACCAGTGCCTGCAAAAATAAATAGGTAGACCAGTACCTGCAAAAATAAATGGGTAGACCAGTGCCTGTAAAAATAAATGGGTAGACTAATGCCTGCAAAAATAAATGAGTAGACCAGTACGGCAAAAATAAATGAATAGACCAGTGCCTGCAAAAATAAATAGGTAGACCGGTACAGCTCTGCAAGGAGTTAAAAGCCTGGTAGATCACTACCTCTGTTAAATCCTAAAGAATTGTCACATGACCATCAAGCCATGCCCACAAAATAAGCCACGCCCACAGAACCGGTAGTAAAAAATTTTAGAACCCACCCCTGCACTGAGCAGTATGATCCAAAGCCCTGTTCCGGAGAGGCATTATGGGATCGGTAGCCCCAAAATTCTGGAAGGAGCCCAGTCTAGGAAAGGCTGCGTTTAAGGGTTTCAAGTTAGAACATCCTCCGGAAGGACTTTAAACTACAACACGCACTTTATAAATGCAAAGCCGTTATTTAAACGTCAGACATCTTTCTTGGGACCCTCAGTCATGGCAGTAGGAAGGAAGAGTATGCCCATGGGGCCACTTGGCTAATGAACCTTGAGGCTTTGTGATAATTGGCAGCCGCTTGGAAAACTCATGCCTTCCCAGCCAAAAATACAAAGCCATTTCAGTTTATGAAATGTTTCCAACTGGTTCTGCGCCGTCCTTATTATTTAAATGATATGTGTGTCCTTTGGGTTGCACTGCAACCTTCTTGGCTAGTGGCCTGTCTGGTTCTTGGCCAAGCTGAGCTCGTGCTTGCGCTGCGCTCCGAAAACCACCGAGAACCATAAATTTCGCTGCTGCCCATGGGCAAACGCTTCTCTCTTTTGGCTGAGCAGGAGAATGCGAAAGAGGTGTTTTGGCATTGCAATTCAATTCGGAATAGAGATGGAAGGGACCTTGGAGGTCTTCTAGTCCAGGGATTTCCAACCTTGGCAACTTTAAGACTTGTGGACTTCGACTCCCAGAATTCCTCAACCAGCAAAGCTCTGAACCAAAGTTGAAGTCCACAAGTCTTAAAGTTGGCAAGGTTGGAGACCCCTGTTCTAGTCCAACCCACTGCATAAGTAGGAGACCTAGTGTTAAGGATATTGGTGTTGTGTTACCCACCAGCAGAGTAAATGCACAAGGAAACGTTGCTGAGAGCAATGAATAAGAGTTATGCAAATTGGTTTATCAAACGCTTACTTTATAGTAGAAAAACAGTCTCACAGTCTTTAAACAAATTCCAAGTCTTTGCCAGTTAAATCAGTCCAGTAGTTACAGAATCTTCTTACCCAACAAACAGTAGTTGGTTAGAATAACAAACTCACTCTGGTTCACAAACCACGATGGTAGCAGATCCATCAAACCATGATTAGCAGATAGCAACTCCTCTCAATGGTAGCATATCACATCAGCTCCATACACAATGGCAGCATATCATAGCAGCAACTGAACAGTTACAGTACCTTTCTTAAATACATTCACAACCAGTCATTATCTAATTACAGCATGACTCAGCATTACAATGATTCAGCAGTAAAGCCTTAAAGTCACACAATACATATTCATATTAAAGTCACAGAACACATATATTGCCTGGACAACTTGTTAGGCTCAAACCATATCCTAACACCTAGGGGTCCCCAACCCCCAGTCCGTGAACTGGCACTGGTCTGTGAGATGCCAGCAACCAGTCTGTGCAAACAAGTGAAGCCCCATTTGCGGGATATGGGCAGCATTCAAAACGACGCCCCCTCTGATCCGCGGAAAAACCTTTCTCCACAGAACCATACCCTGGTGCCCAAATGGTTGTGGGCCTCTGCCCTATCCCATTTCAGACAAGTGGCTGACCAGTCTTTTCTTAAAAACCTCCAGTGAAAATATATTTTACATTAATATAAAAATTATATGCTGCTATGGGTCCATGTGAAGTGTGGCAGTGCCTACACAAGGTAACAGAATAACCAGAGGTGGTATTCAGCTGGTTCAGGCGAACTGGTAGTGATGACCTAGTGACGACCTGCGGGTGGGCCTGCCCACCCACCCGGATGCAGTCCCGTGTTTTTGATGTTGCGTGTAAGTGTGAACAGCGCGCACGAGCGAATTGCCGTGTTGTTTAACATCACACGTACATGTGGACAGAGCGTGCGAGCAAACTGCTGTGTTGTTTGATGTCGCACGTACGCGTGGACGGCGTGTGCGAGCAAATTGCCGTGTTGTTTGACGTCGCACGTACGTGTGGATGGCGCGTGTGAGCAAATTGCCGTGTTGTTTGACATCGCTTGTATGTGTGGACAGCGCGTGTGAGCAAATTGCCATGTTGTTTGACGTCGCTTGTATGTGTGGACAGCGCGTGTGAGCAAATTGCCGTGTTGTTTGATGTCACATGTACGTTTGGATGGAGCGTGCGAGCAAATTCAGTGTTGTTTGACATCGCACATACGTGTGGACGGCACGTGCGAGCAAATTGCTGTGTTGTTTGACATATGTACGTGTGGACGGCATGTGCGAGCAAATTGTTGTGTTTTGTGATGCCGCACACCAGTGGTGGGTCACCTCCGGTTCAGTCCGGTTCTTGCGAACCGGTAGTATAACCGGGGGAAAGCTCTGCCCACCCACCCGGATGTTGTCATTCACTCACGTGTGTGCGTGATCCCATTGCGAACCGGTAATAAAGATAAGTAGAACCCACCTCTGCTGCACGTATGTGTGGACGGTGCCCACTCACATTTCCGGTGCTGGGCGAACCGGTTGCTACAGTATGTGAATCCCACCTCTGAGAATAACAGAGTTGGAAGGGATCTTGGAGGTCTTCTAGTCTAACCCCTCTGCTCAGGCAGGAAACCCTATAGAATTTCAGACAAATGGTTGTCCGATCTCTTCTTTAAAAGCTTCAGTGATGGAGCAAGCACAACTTCTGGAGGCAAGTCGTTCCACTGATTAATTGTTCTCACTGTTAAAAACTTTCTCCTTAATTCCATGTTGCTTCTCTCCTTGATTAGTTTCCATCCATTGTTTCTTATCCTGACCTCTGGTGCTTTGGAATATAAATTGACTTCCTCTCTTCTTTGTGGCAGCTCCTCAAATACTGGAACACTGTTATGTCTGTTAGGAAATGGTTATTTGTCTAACTAGTTGGTCAGGCAATATATAAACCAACAATGTATGTTTGCAGTCAGAAAGGTATTATATTGCTTTAAGGCTGTATTGCATCATCCTGTATCCTGAATGGCTAAGCTCTGTAGCCAATGTACTTAAGGGAAGTCAGGATCATGGCTTGTGTGGACACTACACCATTTTACCTGCTTATTTGCTGTAACTCTCTACCTGATCTCTCTGCATGATCACTGTTTGATCATAGCTACATGTTGCTTTCTACTATTTATTGAATGTTTTGATATTGAACTTGTTCCTGTTTGAAACTCAAGAAGAACTGTTTTAATGTGTATGACTACAACTGGTAAGAAGACTTTGTACTTGAAATATCCCTGGATTGATCTTTTAACTCTCGTCTTATCTGTGTATGACTTGGATTGTTTTTGGATTTTGCTTTACTTTTTCTAAAAGTAAAAGACTACAACAACTCAGTGTGTTTGTATGTTTAACTGTGATTGTTCACAACCATTCCCAGTCGCTTTTCATGCGTTTACTCAAAGGGTACTCTGCTCAATAACCAACAACATTGGTTATTTATTTATTTATTTATTTGTTTCCATTTATATACCGCCCTTCTCCAATAGGACTCAGGGCGGTTATGAGCCAAGAATATCCTTAACAATGTCATTAACTAGATAAACCCAATTCCTGCAACCGTTCTTCATATGTTTTAGTGTCCAGGCCTTTAATCACCTTATTTGCTGTTCACTGCACTTTTTCCAAAGTCTCAACATCTTTTTTGTAAAGTGGTGACCAAAACTGGATGCGGTATTCCAGGTGTGGTCTTACTAAGGCTTTATAAGGCGGTACTAATACTAATACTTCACGTCATTTTGATTCTGTTCCTCTGTTTATACAACCAAGGATTGTATTCGCTTTTTTGGCTGCTGCCACACCCAACAGGCTCATGTTTAAGTGATTGTCCACTGAGACGCCAAAATCCTAATGATTTCTGTGCTCCATCTCCCCCCTCTCTAGAGCTTGGGGACCTTGTGATATGCGAACACGAGCGGTCAGTGCACCTCTTTGTGGACTCGCTTGTGAACAAGGACAAGCAGAGTTTTGCCTTCCAATGCACGGATTCCGGACGCTTCAAGAAGGGCATTTGCTTGAGCTGTCGGAAGAATCGCTGTAACGGCATCGGATACAACACCAAGAAGATGAGGAACAAGCGCAACAGCAAGATGTACCTCAAGACAAGGGCTGGCATGCCTTTCAAAGGTAAGGTGAAAATTTGGGGCTCAATTTTGTTCGTAAGTCAAATTTCCGTTGCTAAGCGAGACAGTGGTTAAGTGAGTTTTGCCCCATTCTGTGACCTTTCCTGTCACAATTGTTAAGTGAATCACTGCAGTTGTTAAGTTAGTAACACGGTTGTTAGGTGAATCTGGCTTTCCCGTTGACTTTGCTTGTCAGAAGGTAGCAAAAGAGGATCCTATGACCCTGGGACACTGCAACCGTCATAAATATGAGCCAGTTGCCAAGCGTCCAAATGTTGATCAGGTGACTGTGGGGTTACTGTGTGAAAAACAACCATAAGTCATTTTTTTTCAGTGCCGTTCCCCAGTCCATTGGAAAGCCAGATTCACTTTACGACTGTGTTACTAACTTAACAGTTGCAGTGATTCACTTAACGATGATGGCAAGAAAGGTCCTAAAATGATGCAAAACTCGCTTAACAACTGTCTTGCGATGGAACTTTTGGACTCGATTGTGCTCATGGTCCATGGACTGCCTACAATTAATTTACCGGTGTGCAAGAGCTTTGCTGTGGATCAAAGACAGCTGCCTTCTTTCTCCTCCGTGTAGTAGGGAATCCAACATCCATGCCCTACTGCTTTTCTGGTTCTCTCTAGTCAGCGGTCAGTTTCAGATTATGTTACTATTGGTTTGCCCCGCGTGCGCATGCGCCTGGTTCACACATGCACCTGCCTTCCACACATGTGCCCAGCATTCTGCACATGTGCTTTGCTCACATGTGTACTTTCTATGCATGCACTCGCCCTCAAAAATGTGCCTAACCCCCTAGAGCTGGGGTTGGTGGTGGGCCCACCCGTAATTTCCGCTACCAGTTCGGGCGAACCGATCTGAACCGGCTGAATATCACTTCTGTCTCTAGTCTTCTAGTTTGGGGCCCCAACAACAGATATGGCACTCAGATCCTCTGCCCCTTGGACCCTCCCCTTGCAAGCCATGTCTGTTTATGTTACCACAAATTTGCAAGTCTAATTTTGGGCTCTTGTCTTCCCACAGTTTTCCACTATCAGCTGAAGATCCATGTCTTCAGCTACAAAAGTCTGGGAGAAACCGAACCAGCATTTTCCGTCACCTTCTATGGGACCAGTGGAGATTCTGAACCTCTACCTCTGGAAGTGTAAGTGGAAAATTTCAAATATCAGTCATTCTCGTTAAAGTTGAGATTGTTTTTTCTAAGAAGGCCACTTCCATGTTTTGTTTCCTCAACTCTGTCCTAGGAAGACTTGGTAGATCCCTTGTTTTAAAGAGGGGAACAGTCCAGAGCCTTGGTAAGACCACACCTGAAATACTGTGTCCAGTTTTGGTCACCACGTTACAAAAAAAGATGTTGAGACTTTGGAAAAAGTGCAGAGAAGAGCAACTAAGATGATTAAAGGCCTGGGGACTAAAACATATGAAGGACTTGGGTTTGGCTAGTCTAGTGAAAAGAAGGACTAGGGGTGACATGATAGCAGTATTCCAGTATTTGAGAGGTTGCCACAAGGAAGACACATTGTCTGAAATGGTATAGGACAGTGATGGCTAACCTTTTTGCCGTCGTGTGCCAAAAGTGGGGGTCGCGTGGGGGGTCGTGGGTGCGTGTGCCCACATCCATAATTCAATCTGCCCGCTCTCCTGTGCATGGGCACGTGACCCCCCACACATACACTTCCCCCTACTTTTGGCACACGATGGCCCGGTGGGCCCATTTTTCCACCTCCCCAGGCTCCAGAGGCTTTCTAGGAGTCTGGGGAGGGCAAAAACAGCCTTCCCCATCCTTCCGGAGGCCGGAAACAGCCAGTTTTCCGACTTCCAGTGGGACCGGAAGGCCTGAAAATCAGTTGGCCGGTGCACACATGCACTGGAGCTGAGTTAGGGCAACACTCACGTGCCCACCAATATGGCTCCGCGTGCCACACCTGTGGCACCCGTGCCATAGATTCGCCATCACGGGTATAGGATCTCCTGCTGGAGTAGAAGGCTAGACTAGAAGACCTCAAAGGTACCTTCCAGTTCTATCCTGATATTCCGATATTCAGGGAAGTTCTCAAATGTCTTTGTGTTCCTACACCGCATGTATTAGCACCCCTAAAATTTGAAATAACGATTGGGAACTTCCAGCTCGTGGGTCTAATCCAGGGGTGAAATCCAGCAGGTTCTGACAGGTTCTGGAGAACTGGTAGCGGACATTTTGAGCAGTTTGGAGAACCGGCAAATACCACCTCTGGCTGGCCCCAGAGTGGGGTGGGAATGGAGATTTTGCAATATCCTTCCCCCAGGAGTGGGGTGGGAATCAGTGGTGGGTTGCCCCCGGTTCGCACCGGTTCTATAGAACCGGTAGTAAAACCGGCGGGAGGCTCCGCCCACCGACCCCAACGTCATCAAAATGCTTCTGCGCATGCTTCTGCACATGCCCCGTTGCGAACTGGTAGTAAAGGTAAGTAGAACCTACCCCTGGTGGGAATGGGGATTTTGCAGTATCCTTCCCCTGCCACGCCCACCAAGCCATACCACGCCCACCAAGCTACGCCCACAGAACCAGTAGTAAAAAAAGTTGGATTTCACCACTGGTCTAATCCATCTCATCAGCTTAACTCTTGAACCCCTTGCCGTCTTCCCTCTGGAACAAGGCTGAGCTGGTGGAGGAATGATCATCTGTTCAATGTTGGCTTCCTTTTCAGATCCGATCAAATTGGCCTGAACTATACAAACACCTTCCTGGTCTACACAGGAGAGGATTTGGGTGATATTCTAAAGATCAAACTCACCTGGGAAATCACCACTAAGTCCTGGTACAACTTTTGGAGCCAAATGAAAAAATACTGGTCCAAGTCCGATCCCTCATCCAAAGAACTGCAGATCAGACGGATCCGCGTGAAGTCGGGCGAAACGCAGAAGAAGTAAGGATCTTGGTGAAGGATCACCAGTGGGGAGCAAGTGGTGTAACATCCCACAGTCTATTTCTGTTGGTCGAAATGGCTGGGAGGGAAGGGATGCTCAGTTTGAACTAAACAATTCACCCGTGCATGTACGTTTATGTACAGGTAGTCCTCGACTTACAACGGTTCATTTAGTGACCGCTCAAAGTTCCAACGGCACCGAAAAAAGGGACTTGTGAACGTTTTTCACACCTGACCGTTGCAGTATCCCTGTGGTCACGTGATCAAAATTCAGGCGCCTGGCAACTGATTCATATTTATGATGGTTGCAGTGTCCCCGGGGTCAAGTCACTCTTTGGCAACTTTCTGACAAGCAAAGTCAATGGGGACGCCAGATTCACTTAACAACCCGTTACTAACTTAGCAGCTGGCGTGATTCACTTAACAAATGTGGCAAGAAAGGTCATAAAATGAGACAAAACTCACTTAACAAATGCCTCGCTTAGGAACACAAATTTGGGATCGTAAATCGAGAACATGAAGGTGCATGTTCCCAGAGAAGCAAACTCAATGGGGGAAGCTGGATTCGCTTAATGACCATGGGATTCAAATAACGCCTGCAATGATTCTTTTAACCGTGACAAAAAAATATATATCGTAAAATCAGGAAGCAACTGGCTTAATGACCCCCTTGCTTAGCAATGTAAATGTTAGTTCCAATTGTGGGAATGTTTTGTTTTGTTTTATGTTTTATTTGATTTGTATACCGCCCTACTCCCGAAGGACTCAGGGCGGTGAACAGCCAACAATAAAATAACATAGATACAAAAAATTAAAAAAACCAGATAAAATCAAATTAAATCATTTTGGCCCAGACAAATTAAAACACCCCAATAATTTAAAAACAGATTAAAATTTACATATTTAAAAAGGGAAGAGATTAGGCCAAGCCCGCCTGATGGAATAAAAAGGTCTTCACAGCGCGGCGGAAGGTGCGCAGATCCGGGATCCTCCGTATCTCTGGGGGGAGCTCATTCCAGATGGTAGGTGCCCCCACAGAGAAGGCTCTCCCCCTAGGGGTCGCCAGCCGACATTGTTTGGCTGACGGAATAAGTCGAGGACTAGCTCTATTTTGCTCTTAGGCATTTCTTTTTTCAAAAATTAAAACAAACTCCCACCCACACCCCTGGAAATCAAAATCAGGTGAAATAAAGTGCAAAGAAAGGGGTTTGAAAGGGGATGATAGGATGTTAAAAATGATATTAAAAAAAAATAAGAAAATGATGTTAAAAAAGCAGTGAATACATTCTAGTAGCTATTTTAGTTGTGAATCCTCATAATCTGGTTTCATGTTCAGGTGATAAATCAAAATTGCTTTTAGAAGCAGGATTTTAGTTAGCAAAAAAAAAAAAAGGCTTGAATAATACCTTAAGCCAGAGGTCCTTCAAACTTGGCAGCTTTAAGACTGGTGGACTTCAACTCCCAGAATTCTCATGACCCTAACCCAGAATTCTCATTTTGGGAGTTGAAGTCCACCAGTCTTAAAGCTGCCAAGTTTGAAGGACCTCTGCCTTCAAACCCACATCTTTACAAATGGACTCAAGGATATAGTTGGAATAACTTTTTTACAAACTGGAAAATTAATTTAAGGGAAACAGTCTGTTCATCTGCTCTTTTCCCATAAATATAATTTAAACCATCCCCAATCTATAAAACTTTTGGTTTTTCAATGATAATAGATGTCAACGAACTCTTCGTAGAAAGTATCTGTCGGAGGAAATGTGAATGACCCAGAGAAAAAGCTCTCTCTGTTATCTCTTTGTGTGCTTGATTTTAAAACTTCATATTTATCTATCTACCCAGTAAGAATTTTTATCTATGGGGATCCTTGGTGCTCTCTGAGCTAGGTTGTTTCCTTGCAGATATTTCAGGGGTGGGTTCTAAATTTTTTTACTACAGGTTCTGTGGGCGTGGCTTATTTTGTGGGCGTGGCTTGATGGTCATGTGACAATTCTTTAGGATTTAGCAGAGGTACAAGTCTACCAGGCTTTTAACTGCTTGCAGAGCTGTACTGATCTACTCATGTATTTTTGCAGGCACCAGTCTACTCATGTATTTTTGCAGGCACTGGTCTACCCATTTATTTTTGCATGCACCGGTCTACTCATTTGTTTTTGGAGGCACCGGTCTACCACCAAACTGCCTTTTACCACTGATCAGCTGTAGGGCGGCCCTTTGAAGCCCCGCGGCAAGAGTTTAAACAGTTTTTTTCCTTATAGCCCATCAGCTGGGACTCAGGAGGCAGCAATAGATTGGGGGTGGGGCCAAATAAAAGGTAAGAATAACGGTGGGGGGGGGCAGAACCGTTTCGGTGACATAATATTGTCACCGCTACCGGCTCGGTGGAACCGGGAGGAACCCACCACGGAAATATTTCATTACCCAAACTAGGTAACATCACCAGTGCATCAATGCTGATGATGTTACCTAGTTTGGGTAATGAAATGCCTGAAAGAAAACAACCAAGCTCAGAGAGCACCAAGGACCCCTCCGAGCTACAAATATTCTCCTTTATCGGTATTTTTATCTATGCTTTCTAGAGTCACACAAAGGTCAACAAATCAGAAGCGAGCAGCCTATTGTTATCAAATCTCTTCTGTGTATAGTCAACTGATCCTCATCCAGGCTTACATTCCATTAGTTTGCTAATCTGGAGCGAATCCAAGAATTTAACTCTCACCATCTCGAGGGAGACATTCCTCAAAGACCGCCCCAGTAGTAGGAGGGTAGGATGCTGCTGTTCTCCTGTCGGCTTGCAAAATTGGACATTCGGAAGAACCACAACTCTGTGTTGCAATTGTGGCGAGCGCCATTATGGTGTAGCAGTTGAAATGTTGGGTTAGGAACAAGGAGACCTTGGTTCTGTTTTTTTGACTTTAAGCCAGCCCCTCTCTCTCTGGGTTCTAGAACAAACATGGACTGTTGGTGAATATTTGAGACTAGGAGTGAGGAGACCTAAATTCATTTCACCCTCAGTCATGGAAGCTCCTGAGGGACTTTGGGCCTCCCTCTCATCCCAAGAACCAGAGTAATGTATAGGTCAGGGGTGTCAAACTTGATTTCATTGAGGGCCACATCAGGGTTGTGTTTGATCTCGGGGGGGGGGTGGCCAGGGTGGGTGTGGCCAGCTCGACATCACTCATGTCAGAGGTGCCTGTGGTGGCCCCAGCACTCTTTTTTTTTTTTTTTAAATTTGATTTATATGCCGCCCTTCTCCGGAGACTCAGGGAGGCTTACAATGCGTTAAGCAATAGCCTTCATACTTTTGTATATTTATACAAAGTCAGCTTATTGCCCCCACAAACTGGGTCCTCATTTCACCTACCTTAGAAAGAATGGAAGGCTGAGTCAACCTTGAGCCTTGGCGAGATTCGAACCTGCAGTAATTGCAGGCAGCTGGTCTTAATAACCAGCTTACTAACAGGGTGCCTTAGACGACTGTACTACCAAGGCTCGTGGCTCTGCCAGCGAAAACGGGCTCCCAAGCTCTGTTGCCTCCTGCAACCCTCTGTCAACGAAAACGGAGCTTGGGAGAGCCACACAAGTTCTGTTTCCGGCTGTGACAGTCTCCTGCAACCCTCTGCCAGCTCCGTTTTTGCTGGCAACGGCATCATGGGCTGGTCTAGTGGTGGGCTGCCCCCGGTTTGGACCGGTTCTCAAGAACCGGTAGTGAAACCGGCGGGAGGCCCCGCCTACCACCCCTGATGTCATCATCAGCGTTCTGTGCATGCGCAGAAGGTTCGCGATCCCGTTGCGAACCGGTAGTAAAGGTAAATAGAACCCACCCCTGGGCTGGTCCTTCGCTGTTTCCAGGGCGGTCCTGTGGGCCCGATCTATGCATCCCATGGGCCTTATCCGGCCGCTGGGCCTTGAGTTTGACACCCCTGATATAGGTAGTCCTCAATTTACAAGCATTCATTTAGTGACCATCTGAAGTTACAACAGCACTGAAAAACTGACTTATGACCGGTTTTTACACTCACACCATTGTAGCCTTCTCATCGTCATGTGATCAAAATTCAGTGTTTGGCAACTGCCGTGTATTTATGACAGTTACACTGGCCTAGGATCATGTGATCCCCATTTGTCACCTTCCCGGCTAGCTTCCAATAAGCAAAGTCAATGGGGGAATCCAGATTTGGATTAATGATCGCATGATTCACTTAATAACTGCAGTGATTTGCTTAACAACTCTAGCAAAAAAAAGGTCATAAAAAGAGGCGCAGCTCACTTAACAACTGCCCTGCTTAGCAATGGAAATTTTGAGTTCAGCTGTGATTGTAAGTCCAGGTGTTGTGGCCGCTTGCCCCTCCAGCAGCCGAATCAGAGGAGGAAGAGGCGTGGGAGTCAGGATCAGCATCAAGGCAACCTGAGAGCTCCGAGGGGGAAGAGGGAATGGAGCTGGCAGAGAGAGAGAGAGAGAGAGAGAGGCAGAGCCTGGGCTGCCCATCAGCCCTCAGATGGAGAGTCAACAGGCCCGCAGGTCTGGAGGTGGCTGATGAGGAAGAGGAGGAACAGCTGGGTCCAGTGCCTGACACTGGCACAGAAGGCAGAGGAGAGGAGAGCAGTGGAAATCTATGGGCCAGTCCTTAGGATGGAAGAGCCACCGCTGTTCCGGATAAAAGGCAGGGGCGGAGATGAATAGATGTGGCAGACAACTATTCATCTCCCGGCTGGTCGGACTTGTTAGCCAGCATTGAGAGAGAAACTTTTTGTCAGGGTTGCTAGCGCTCCTAATAAAGGAGTTAACTTTAGAGAGTTTGTCGTGTTTGGAGAGCTGGGTCAGAACACCAGGACTCCCCATCGCCTCAGCTATAGAAACTCTGTGGGTGATATTGGGCCAGTTCCTCTCTCTAGGAAGAGGCAGGCAGAATCCAAAACATGTACATTACTTTTAAACAAATATGCATGCATTTGTTTCAAAAGTATATATACATGCTGTCCTTCAAAATGATGACTCTTGTGGAAACCTCTCTGTGTCTGAAATCAGTCTGAAAATGTCCAAACAGTAACACTGATACATGATAGAAGAGATAGCATGGGAGGTGGACATTCTGATGTAATAAAAAAGTAAGATATTAAATCCAATATTTAGGAAAATCAAAAGAAAAAGTTTGCCTCACATGGGGAACAGAGATGGTATTCAGCAGGTTCTGACCAGTTCTGGAGAATCAGTAGCGGAAATTATGAGTAGTTCGGAGAACTGGTAAATACTACCTCTGATTGGCCTGCCCCCTTTTATTCTCTGCCTCCCGAGTCCCAGCTGATCAGGAAGAAATGAGGATTTTGCAGTATCCTTCCCCTGGAGTAGGGTGGGAATGGAAATTTTACAGTATCCTTCCCCTGCCACACCCACCAAGCCACGTCCACCAAACCATACTATGTCCATCAAGCCATGCCCACAGAACTGGTAGTAAAAATTTTTGAATCCCACCACTGATGGGAACGATAATGAAAGAAGGAAGATGGAAGGAAGCCATTTCTCTACAACTGGGGTGGGGAACCATGGGCCCTTTTATGACTTGTGGACTTCAATTCCCAGAAAGGGCCACGGTTCCCCATCCCTGCTCTAGCACAATGTTTCTCAATCTTACCAACTTCAAAATATGTGGACTTCAACTCCCAGAGTTCCTCAGCCAGTATGCTAGCTGAAGAATTCTGGGAGATGAAGTCCACATGTCATAATTTGCCAAGGGTGAAAAACAATGATTTGGGAATTAACAGTTTTGTCAAAGAAAAGTTACAAAGTTGGAATAGATAGCTTAGTATCACTTTCCATTTAAAGGTCCTTGTGTTCTATGTGACTTAAAACACCTTTCGTTTTGTTTGTTTCAGGCTTGTGTTTTGTGCAGAAGTCCCTGGGAAGACCAACATATCTCCTAGTCAAGAACTCTGGTTTGTAAAATGCCGAGAAGGGTGGCAAAAATGGAACAGAACAATGTAAGTCCTGATACCAGTTCAGTATTTAATTGCTTGCAACACAATTAGCACGAGGAGTTTTCTAAGTGTGTTACAGAGAAGACAATTGTTCCCCAAATCTATTGGGCAGGATTATCATTTAAAACTATAAAAATAGGAAAATACCTATTTTGGGAAGGTTTGGAAAGATGCAATGGACATCCAGAACATCCTCAAAATTTAGACTAACAGTGTGCCCTTTAAGTTCCCTAACACCTCAAAAAGGCAAGGAACAAAGGAAGGAGAAAGGAAAGAAGTGAAGATGGCACATGAGGAGAAGGAGAAATAGTGCTGGAGGAGGAGAAGGAAGAGAGATGGAGATGGTGGACAAGGAAAAGGAAGAGAGATAGTGATGGTGGACAAGGAAAAAGAGGAGGAGGAGAAATTGGTGGTGGAAGTGGTAGAGAAGGAGAAGAAGAAAGGAGGAGGAGGAAGAAGAGGAGGAAGAGGAGGAAATCGAAATAAATCTCAAGTCCAAAGATGCTACTGATGACCATTTTGGGGCCTTCTGTGAAGCATCTGAAGAATACAAATTGCAAATTGGGGGTAAGGACATCTGTAAAGGAGGTTAAACAAATCAACATGGTAGATAACTTGTATATAAAAATAAAAGAATAAGATTTTGATCACAGCAGTCCACATATCTTAAAGTTGCCAAGATTGGGAGAAACCCTGCTCTAAGAGAACTCTTGACCGTCCCTAGGTAAAATTGGGCACTTTACTCAGCATTTCCCACTACAAAGTAAATTTAGCTTTATGGTACCTGGAAGTCTCCATCAGTGGTTCTCCTCAAGCATGACAAGACCATTTGTGGTTCAGTGGCCATTAGTCAAATCTGAAACATCCCAGAAACTGCCTGAGACAGGAACTTGGCCTCCTCCCACAAATCTTTAGAGGGAGTTTCCCCCCCCCCCCCCGTCTTGTTTCTCTTTGAGGCCAGTTCATCTTAAATGATTGTCAAAGCGCATCAAAGCTGTAATTTGAGCCTCTTAAATCATGCTCTTTGTTTTTTTCCTCTTCCTTTCTTAGACCAGGATAAAATCGGCATTGAAATGTCCTCCTTGAGAAGCCTCTTAGATCCATCAGGGACCAACCCAGCTGGAAAAAGCATTTGCTGCGACGAAAGACGAAAGACCAAAACATGTTTCTGCAGACTTTTTCCTCTGGCTTCCTCACTTGTCAGGGCTTGCAAGAGCTTGTAGTTTAAAGATGGATCTGTGGGGTTGCTAAAAACTATCTCAGCATCAATGATAATTCAGAGAACTTTCTATATTTATGGCTTCTACTTTTTTTAAAAAAAGAATAATTTATTGGGAGGGAATAATAAACCCACCTGTTACAAAATTGGCCTCTTTTCAGAGAGCTTTTCTGGTTGTGCCTATGCCATCTTGCCTTGGTCAATGTTTGGGGTCTACGCCTCTTTTACAGGCCCAGTCAAAACAGATTGCACATTATTGCAACACCAAGATTAATGTGAATGCAGACAGAGCCAATCATATGATGTAGAGCACTGTGGGGTCCTTGGTTCTCTCTGAGCTTGGTTGGAGTTTTTTTTTGCAGACGTTTCATTACCCAACTCGATAACCTCATCAGTGCTAGAAGAGAATGGAGTTTTCCTTCTGTTTATGTACTAGTAGCTTCAGTGGTGGGTTCTAACTGGCTTTACTACTGGTTCTCTTTGTACACGCACTTCGCGCGCGATCGCCTCTTTGTGCACGCGCTTTGCGCGCGACAGTTGCAGTGTCCCGGGGTCATGGGATCACCTTTTGTGACCTTCTGACAAGCAAAGCCAATGGGGAAGCTAGATTCACTTAACAACCGTGTCACTAGCTTAACAACTGCAGAGATTCCCTTAACAAGTGTGGCAAGAAAAGTTGTAAAATGGCCATTTAACAACTGTCTTCTTTAGCAACAGAAACTTTGGGGTCAATTGTGGTTGTAAGTCAATGACTGTCGTGGGAACACTTTAACATAGATTAAGCATTCTTGATATGTCCAAATGAGGTCTGTCTCCTCTTGTAATTAATGAATAAAGTTGTTCGACTCTTCAAAGTTTGCAAAATTCCCACAGAAGACCCTTGAGAGTTTAAAGCAAGGGTCCCCAAACTTGGCAGCTTTAAGGCTTGTGGACTTCAACTCCCAAAATTCTCCAGCCAGCTATAACTCCCAATTCTGGGAGTTGAAGTCCACAAGTCTTAAAGCTGCCAAGTTTGAAGACGTCTGGTTTGAAGTGTTGCATTGAGCAAAATAAAATGATCTGAGGAGAATGTTAGCTCCTTCAGAAGAAAGGATGCCTATTTTTAAACCAGATTTCTCAAGGCACTTTTCTACTGCTAATTTTTTACGTATGGGTTAGCCGATCTCAACCAAAGTCTTTGGGGTTTTTTTTCCCCCCTATAGAAATGACATTTTGTCTTTGTTCTTTAGGAACAGAATTTGAGGTAATTTAACTGTGACCTGTGCCAACTTATGAAGTGATCCTGAAGCTCTGTCTGTGAAGTTAAATGTATATATAAAATGGGTTTTTGTAATAATTGCTCCTTCTCTATTTATTATTTTTTTTCCAGAAATGTGCATTTGTATATTTATATAAAGAGGCTCTTTTTTTTAAAAAAAAAAAAAATCGAATGTGTTTTTTTTACAAGCCAGGAGCAGAAAAATAAACTCAGTGACTTCTTTAAAATCAGATGTGGACATTTTAATTCTTTCACTTAAAAAATCCTAACATGGAGGGTCTGTGGAGAGAAATCCATCCTGGAGGAACTCGGGGAAACCTGTTCAGCTAAACAGACCCATAAAGTTGGAATTCCCCCAAGTCACAGTCGGTTGGTTCCCTTCAAATCCTTCCAGCCTGGATTGTAAATTTGGACAAGGTTGCAAATACAAAGAATAATTCTTCCACTTCAGTCTTTTTTTTTTTTTTAATTTGATTTATATGCCGCCCTTCTCCGGAGACTCAGGGCGGCTTACAATGCGTTAAGCAATAGCCTTCATTCTTTTGTATATTTTATACAAAGTCAGCTTATTGCCCCCACAAACTGGGTCCTCATTTCACCTACCTTAGAAAGGATGGAAGGCTGAGTCAACCTTGAGCCTTGGAGAGATTCGAACCAGCAGAAATTGCAGCTGTGTTAATAACAGGGTGCATTAAACCACTGTACCATCAAGGCTCATTCTTCTGGGAAGTGCAGATCTATGTTCTGACCCAACTCCCCAATCACGACAAACCCCCTGTAGTTGAAGCAATGATTCCTTTATTAGGAGCGCCAGCAGCCACAGCAAAAAGTTTCTCTTTCACCGCAGGCTAAGAAGTCTGTCCGGCAGGGAGATGGATAGTTGTCTGCCACATCTGTTCATCTCCGCCCCCTGCCTTTTATCCCCAGAGCTAGAGTGGGGCTTCGTTAGCAATGCTGGCTCTTCCATCCCAAGGATCAGCCCATAGATTTCCACTGCTCTCCTCTCCTCTCCTCTGCCTTCTGCGCATCCGTGCATCAGGCACTGGACCCAGCTGTTCCTCCTCTTCCTTATCAGCCACCTCCAGACCTGCGGGGCTGTTGATTCTCCATCTGAGGGCTGACGGACGGCCCAGGCTCCGCCTCTCTTTCTCTCTCTCTGCCAGCTCCATTCTCTCTTCCCTCTCGGAGCTCTCAGGTTGCCTTGATGCTGACCCTGACTCCCATGCCTTCTTCTCATCTGATTTGGCTGCTGGAGGGCTAGAGGCTGACAGGCCACAACAATCTGATTTCGCGTCTTAGAAACCACATAGGAGCGCGGTAGCTCGCTTGGTTAGGATGCTGGGTTGACAAGTAGCAAGCCCGCGTTTGAGACCCTGTGCTGCGGGTCTATGACAATTCATGGCAAACTTGCCATGGCCAACTCGCTTGCAGGACAACTCGCCACGGCCATCTCGCCAGAGGACAACTCGCGGTGGGACAAGAGTTACACTAATATACACTACCAAGAGCCTTGGTAGTACAGTGGTCTAAGGCACCCTGTTATTAAGACCAGCTGCCTGCAATTACTGCAGGTTCGAATTTCGCCAGGCTCAAGGTTGACTCAGCCTTCCATCCTTTCTAAGGTAGGTAAATTGAGGACCCAGTTGTGAGGGCAATAAGCTGACCTTGTATAAATATACAAAAGGATGAAGGCTATTGCTTAGCACATTGTAAGCCGCCCTGAGTCTCCGGAGAAGGGTGGCATATAAATCAAATTTAAAAAATAAATTAAAAAAAATGGTGGAATACAATCATTAAAGAAAGAATGCAAAAGGAGGGACAGAATGAAATGCGAATGGCAAAAAGTAAAATAATTTTTATTTATTGTAAATAATTACCATATTTTTCAGAGTATAAGACGCACCTTTTTCTCCCCAAAAAGAGGGTGAAAATCTGGGTGCGTCTTATACTCCGAATGTAGCCCTGCCCAGCCTCGCAAACAGAGATTTCAGAGGCTGAAAGAAGCCACTGAAAGAAGCTTCAGAAAAAAAAGCCTCTGAAAGGCTTTTATCTAAAATAATATGGCAAGCAACAAAAGAAGAATCAGTAAACCAAACTATGCTAACAAATCTGGAGAATGACAAATATCCAGCAGATCGGAAGAGGTTAATCTATATACCAATACCAAAGAAAGGAGATTGAACAGAGTACAGATAGTCCTTTAGAATAAAAGTCTCTGAAAGAAGCTTCAGAAAAAAAGCCTTTTTTTTCTGAAGCTCTGTTTCGGAGGCTTTCAGAGGCAGAAAAAAAAGATTTTCTGAAACAGAGTTTCAGAAGTTTCAGAGGCAGAAAAAAAAAGCAAGGCACAGAGCTCACAACCAATGAACCTGTTGCTAAAATTCACCTCTGGAAACAGCTGATTGTGGGTATTCCGGGAGGGTGATCCACCCACCTATCAGCTTTTTTCTTATTTTCCTCCCAAAAAACTAAGGTGTGTCTTATACTCTGAAAAATACGGTAAATAGAATTGTTAAATTGCCTGCAGTGAGTTGGTCATGGCGAGTTGTGGCAAATTGGCTGTGGTGAATGCTGCTGTGTGACAGGGTGAGTTCCCGTCATTCGCTCCAGCTCCTGCTAATGAAGCCGTTCGAAAGCATGCATTTGCAAGTAGATAGATAGATAGATAGATAGTTACCGCTTTGATGGGCACATAACAGGACATGAAAGGAGCCCCAAACTGGGTGTCCCCTGGGCAATTGTGATGTCACTGGCAAATTCTTTCAACCCGGAAGCGCCCTGGTGCTTCTGAGATTCGTGCGAGTACAAGCAGACATATGTCCTCCAATCAGATCCTTCGAACCTTCCAATGGTGGAAGTCCAAACTAGACTAATGATGATGATGATGATGATATGTGCCTTTACCAAAGCACAGTGGAAAATAAAAGCAGTAACACAATAACCACAAATCAATCCAATACAATTACAGGTAGTCCTCGACATACAGCCATTCGTTGAGCGACCCTTTGAAGTTGTGACACTGAAAAAAAGTGACTTATTTATTTATTTATTTATTTATTTATTTATTTATTTATTTATTTATTTATTTATTTATTTTTCAGATTTCTATACCACCCTTCTCCTTTCACACTCAGGGCGGTGAACAGCCAAAATAAAACATTTGTACACAAAAGTTAAAATAAATTTAAAATAATTAAATAAAGTTTGGCCCATAATTTAAAACATTTCAATTAAAATCAATATCAAATTTTAAAAACCAACCATAAAATCAGGACAGCCCGGCTAACTGAAAAAAATAGGTTTTAAGGGCCCGACGAAAAGTCCAGAGGTCTGGGATCACTCGTATCTCTGGGGGTAGATTGTTCCAGAGGGTAGGTGCCACCACAGAGAAGGTTCTCCCCCTGGGGGTCACCAGCTGACATTGTCTGGCCCACGGCACCCTGAGGAGGCCCTCTCTGTGGGAGCGAACTGGCCAGTGGGAGGCAATTGGTGGCAGAAGGCGGTCCCGTAAGTACCCCGGCCCTAAGCCATGGAGCACTTTAAAGGTGATCACCAACACCTTGAAGCGCACCCGGAAGTCCACCGGAAGCCAATGCAGCTCGTGCAGGAGAGGAGTCACATGGGAGCGCCCCGTCGTTCCCATAATCCCCCGTGTGGCTGCATTCTGCACCAGTTGGAGCCTCCGGGTGCACCCCAAGGGGAGCCCCATGTAGAGAGCGTTACAATAGTCCAGACGAGAACTTGGACTTATGACCAATCTTTACACATAAGACCACAGAGGCATTTTCACAGTTAGTGACCAGAATTCGGGCATTCGGCAATTGTCATGTTTTAACAATGGTGGCAAGTATCCCGGGGTCACGTCATTGCCATTTGCAAACTTTCCAGCTGGCGTCTGATAACTAAAGACAAGGGAAGAAACTGGATTCACTTAACAACTGGGGCAAAAGAGGTAAAAATAAGATGTGACTCACTGAATAGCCACCTTGGTTCCAACTGTCTTAAACCAAGGACTATGTGTAATTCAAATTTTCACAGTAAAGCAGATTCTTTTAAAACAACCCCCTGGCTTAGGGCTGACTGTGTATATCCACAATAATTTAAAACAGCTTACTGGGAATTGTCAGAGAAACAAAAGTAGCTTACAGCAGACTTTAAACCATCAGTAATAAAAGAAGGTCTTTAAGCTCCCTTTAAAAGTCTTCCAATCAGAGATGGAGGGAAGAAGATCCAAAACTTAAGAACTAAATGAAATCCATTCCTTTTTCTGAATACAGGCAGTCTGTTCTGACCTAGGCTTCCCCAAAAAGCACGAAGCAGAATCCTGGTCCCGACAAAACCCCTTTTATTAAATCAAATAAATCAAATAAACTAATAAACTAATAAATCAAATAAACTAAAAACTATTAAACAAACAGTGAATTCCTCTCATTCACCTTCAGCAAAGTCTTTCAAGGGAGAATTTACAGGAACAGAAATCTTGGGCTGAATTGTAGTCATAACTCAAGGTCTACATGTAAATAATAGAATAAATACAGGTAGTCTTTTTCTTACGACCGCATTTGAGCTCAAAATGAGTCATAAAATGGGGCAACACTCACTTAACAATTCTCTTCCTTAACAAAGGAAATTTTGGGCTCAGTTGTGGTCATAAGTTGAGGACTTGCCTCTATTATTGATTGCTATGGGACTTTACTTGATAAAGTCCCAATAAGTAAGACAACAATAAGTAAGTATCTGATTTCCATCGCGCTGAAAACTCTTTGAGTTTAGAATTCCCTAGTTCAGAGATCTTCAAACTTGGCCGCTTTAAGACTTGGGAGTTGAAGTCCACAAGTCTTAAAGTGGCCAAGTTTGAAGACCTCTGCCCTAGTTGAACAATGGGATTGCCAACTAACCAGAGGAAACCCTCTTGCTGCAGCCAAAATAGCCAATGCAATCCTAAATTGCATTAATAGAGGGATACAATCAAGCTCAAGTGAGGTACTAATACCAGTCTATAAAGCCCTAGTAAGACCACACCTAGAGTATTGCATCCAGTTTTAGTCACCACACTATAAAAAAGATGTTGAGACTCTGGAAAAAGTGCAGAGGAGAGCAACCAGGATGATTAGGGGACTGGAGGCTAAAACATACGAAGAACGGTTGCAGGAACTGGGCATGGCTAGTCTAGTGAAGAGAAGGACCAGGGGAGACATGATAGCAGTCTTCCAATACTTGAGGGGCTGCCACAGAGAAGAGGGGCTCAGCCTATTTTCCAAAGCACCTGAAGGCCCGACAAGGAATAATGGATGGAAACTGATCAAGGAGAGATTCAACCTAAAAATGAGGAGGAACTTTCTGACAGTGAGAACAATCAACCCATGGAACAGAAGTTGCCTTCGGAAGTTGTGGGAGCTTCATCACTTGAGACTTTCAAGAAAAGATTGGACTGCCATTTGTCAGAAATAGTGTAGGGGGGTATACTTGAGCGGGGGGGTTGGACTAGATGACCTATAAAGTCCCTTCCAACTCTGTTAATATGTTAATCTTGTTCTTCCTTGTGCCTTTTAATAAAAAATGTTCAGAAGTTAAGGTGAAGATAACAACGACCCTCCCATCTTCATATATCCTTTGCACATTTATACACCAGCCATGTAGCTGTCATTCTCCAGCTGTGCATCTTTTCAAGAGATTAAGCTGCAGCTGAAATCGTAGCAGTTTTAAAATTGGCTGCCCCTTTGTCCCTCCGCCCCACAGTCACACCAAAGGATACCTTTTAGACAAGGGCAGTCAGTGTCTAACAGTGAAATTTTTTTACTCGTCTGCTCCGCTTAAATCCTCTTAAGTTCAGAGGCCTTAAACTCTCAGCGGGCAAGCGATTTGAAATGGCAAAGCGATTAAGACGTAACCGGTGACAGAATATTTTCACGATGCCGCTTCAAATCTCTGGTTAACAGAAGAGAGTAACCGAATAATAGAGTTGGAAGGGACTTTGGAAGTCTTCTAGTCTAAGCCCCTGCTCAAGCAGGAGACCCTGTACATGGGGTCCCCAACCCTTATATACTTATTGGGGTCCCCAGCCAAATAGTAGGCCATGGCCAGTGGTGAAATTCAATTTTTTTTACTACCGGTTGTGTGGGCGAAGCTTGATGGGCGTGGTGTGGCTTGGTGGGCATGGCTTGGTGGGCATGGCAGGGGAAGGATACTGCAAAATCTCCATTCCCACCCCACTCCAGGGGAAGGATACTGCAAAATCCCCATTCCCAGGGAAGAATACTGCAAAATCCCCATTCTGTCCCCACTCCTGGGGGAAGGATATTGCAAAATCTCCATTCCCACCCCACTCCAGGGGAAGAATACTGCAAAATCCCCATTCCCGGGGAAGAATACTGCAAAATCCCCATTCCGTCCCCACTCCTGGGGGAAGGATATTGCAAAATCTCCATTCCCACCCCACTCCAGGGGAAGAATACTGCAAAATCCCCATTCCCGGGGAAGAATACTGCAAAATCCCTATTCCGTCCCCACTCCTGGGGGAAGGATATTGCAAAATCTCCATTCCTATCCTACTCTGGGGCCAGCCAGAGGTGATATTTGCCGGTTCTCTGAACTACTCAAAATTTCCGTTACTGGATCTCCGAACTACTCAAAACTTTTGCTACCGGTTCTCCAGAACCTGTCAGAACCTGCTGGATTTCACCCCCGGCTGTGACCATGGCTGGTTTGGAAGTGGGTCACGTGAGTGGAAGTGGGTCACATGCACGCACCAGCCCACCGCTTGCACGAGCCAGTTCCCCTGTCCCACCCACCCCTGCTGGGCCGCCAAGCCATAAAGGTTGGGGATCGCTGTCCTATACCATTTCTTTTGTGACCCCGACTCCCGAGCCTGTCCTAACAGAGGAAGAGGACTCAGAAGGTGATGGGGAGGTACTGACAAGGCCTCCCTCTCCAGGACCCTCCTTTCTGGCAATGCCTCAGGTTCCATCCGAAGGCCAGGAGGAACAGCCTGAGATGTGCCAGGAGGAAGGCATATCGGAGCACCAATTGATAGGGAGCGAGGAGGATGAATCCTGGCTTGATCCCAGGCAGCGTCGGAGGGAGAAGATGCGCAGCAACGGAAGAGGCGTGGGAGGGCCAGAGATTGAGCTGAGTCACGGAGCCACGCCCCATCAGGAATAAAAGTGGGTGGGATTGCTCTTCAGGCTTTGTGATGGACAAAGTTAAACCCTGAAAGTCACATCGTGATCTCTGAAATTCGGCTTGGATATATTTTGGACTGAACATTGACTAAACTCTTGTCTTGTGGATAATTTGTTGCTCCTGGAATGGACTGAAGATAAGTCCTCTTCTGCTTTATGGGAGTGAAAATGGTCTTGGCAGGCATTCGGCAGTTTGCTGCCAAAATTCTTGGTCTGCCAAGAATTCTAATCTGTTTACCTAATAAAATATTGGCAGGCGTGCTTGGTATTACGTTTGCCTGTGTGAGGAAGGGGGACAGAACACCAGCTCAGGTCCACTGCGCGTGTGCACGCACCTCCCACCAGCTAGCTGGTTTTTGGGTCTCTGTCGCACATGCTCAGGGCACATGCGGGAGATGCGCGGACATGCACGGTGGGGCCTACATGTGCGGGGATTGCTGTGCATGGGCGGGGGGGGTTAGACCTGCATGCGTGGGGTGGTCATGTGGGGGGGGTTGTGCATAAGTCCTCTTCTGCTTTATGGGAGTGAAAACGGTCTTGGCAGGCATTCGGCAGTTTGCTGCCAAAACCTTGGTCTGCCAAGAATTCTAATCTGTTTACCTAATAAAATATTGGCAGGCATTCTTGGTATTACGTTTGCCTGTGTGAGGAAGGGGGACAGAACAATTTCAGACAAATGGTTGTCCAAGCTGTTCTTAAAAACCTCCAGTGATGGAGCATCCACAACTTCTGGTTTATTATTTTCACGGTCAGGAAATTTCTCCTAAATTCTAAATTGGTTCTCTGCTTTCCATCCACTGCTTCTTTGTCCTGTCTTCAGGTGCTTCGGAGAATAGGTTGATCTCCCTGTTCTTTGTGGAAGCCCCTAGATAATTTTATAGACTGCAGCAAGCTTTTTTTTCTTTATTTGTTGAGGGACTTGCTCAATTGATGAGAAAAGATCCTCTCTTCAGGAAAGTGATCGGAGATGTGCTGTTCCGAAGCTGGATGAAGACCCTCCAATTTGGCCCCAAAATTAAAGAACCGTCACTAATCAGTCGTCGAGGATGACTATATCTATAGTGCAAAGATGCCAAAATTACTTTGAAGCAAGGTTTCCAAACCTTGGCAATTTTAAGGCATGTGGACCAGTGATGGGTTACTATCGTTCGCCCCAGTTTGGGTGAATCAGTAGCACTGGTGGCAGGAGGCTCCGCCCACCCGCCCGGACATTATCTGCGCATGTGCAGATGTGGTGCGCATGCGAGCAAAGCAAGTGCGTGCGCGCGAGTGAACTGGTAGCAAAGGTAAGTGAAACCCACCCCTGATGTGGACTTCAACTCCAAGAATCCCCCAGCCAGCAGGGGTGGCTGAGGAATTCTGGGAGTTGTAGTCCATGCATCTTAAAGTTGCCAACGTTGGGAAACCTAGTTTTAAAGTTAAATAACTTAATGGAAGTGTTTCTAGAGAAGTAGCATAGCACAACTGTTTCCAGAATTTTCTCCTGGCTGATTTTCAAAATATTATCAGATTCTGTTACAGTAACCAAGGAATAAAAGTAATACAGGTAGTCCTTGATTTACAACCATTTGTTTAGTGACTGAATTTACAATGGCACTGAAAAAAGTGACTTATGACCAGCTTTCACTTATAGGATAAGATAGGATAGGATAGGATAGGATAGGATAGAATAGAATAGAATAGAATAGAATAGAATAGAATAGAATAGAATAGAATAGAATAGAATAGAATAGAATAGAACAGAACAGAACAGAACAGAACAGAACAGAATTCTTTATTGGCCAAGTGTGATTGGACACACAAGGAATTTGTCTTGGTGCATATGCTCTCAGTGTACATAAAAGAAAAGATACATTCGTCAAGAATCATAAGGTACAACACTTAATGATAGTCATGGGGAAACACTCAATATAAATCTTAAGGATATCAGCAACAAGGTTACAGTCATACAGTAATAAGTGGGAGGAGATGGGTGATAGAAACGATGAGATTAATAGTAATGCAGACTTAGTAACTAAGGCTAAGAAAACTTAGACTAAGTTTTCTCTCTTATGACCATTGCAGCATCCTCATGGCCACATGATCAAAATTTGGGTGCTTGGCAACTGGCATGTATTTATGACAGTTGCACTCTCTCCCAACCAGTTTTCAACAAGCAGAGTCAACGAGGGAAGCCAAGTTAGCTTAACAACTACATGAGTCACTTAATAACCAAGGTAAGAAAGGTTGTAAAATGGGTCAAAATTCACTTAACAACTGCCTGGCTTAGCAATGGAAATTTTGGACTCACCTGCAGTCGTAAGTTGAGAAGTACCTGTATTAGGATACATAACTTTGTTTTTTCTGGTCTACTTTGAAAGCTAACATGCCTGCAGCATCCTTTAAAGCTGCTTGCATTATCTTGTGCATGTTTAGGAGATGAGAAGAGACAGAAAATTACAAATCAGGAAGAAGGAGAATTTCCGGAGAAAATTCAGCCACAAAACCTGAAGCTCTATGTGCCTGTAGTGGTTCACCAATCATGAAACACTGTGGTTTCTTTAATCATGGTTGATTGCACGAGTCACAATTGGCTGACTTTGCACAATAGCTTATGTCATACATGGACACCGGCTTTGTCTGGTGGCTGAGTTCGCACAAGGATTTTTCTCCAAAAGCAGACAAATCACATGATGAACTTAGCATTTCATGCCCCATAAGTGCTTTTCCTAAAGAGAACTGCACTTTCATGGGGTATTTTTTTTCCCTTGAAAACATTTCATTCCATTTCTTCAGTTCTGAAGAAGTTTCTGAAGAACTGAAGAAGCCTCTTGGATGAGAAACAACATTTTCAAGAAACCCAAGAAACTCCAGTTGCCTCACGGAAAAGCACCTTTGGGACAACCATGAACCTGGTGTTAAAAGAAATATCCTTCTGGGTTCAGCTCCAAGTGGGGAAAAAGACACTGGAAACATGGAGACTGCTTGGACAGATGGTTTAATGGTGGACAGGATCACATGGTTTGAGTTCCTGAACAGAAAAAGGGGCGAGATGCAGCGAGTCCCAGGGTTTTATGCCCTCTCTGGCTTTGAACTTCCTGAGGCCCCGAAAGAGTATCCTGATTGGTTGTCAGACTCCCAGGGGGCAGGGGTCTTAGCTAGCCTTGCTGGCTGAGGTAATCTTCCCAGGTGCCATGTGGTGAGTTTCTGTTGCTAGATGGGTCCTATTGTGTTAGTTTCTGTTACTAGATGGGTCCTATTGTGTTGCAGATGATGGTCCATTGACAAAGATTGAGTTTCTGCCTCTGGCCCATTGACAAAAGGGTGGGGGGAAGGCAGGAAGGTGGGAGCTGCTTTGTCTTTAAAACATGCTCCTCCATTTCTCATCCAGGGAAACATAAAATTCTGCCTTTTTAATATTTCCTAAAATATTTCATTCTTCTAGGAAAGAGGTGGGTGCTAATTTCCTACGCTGGATGATTGAGAATCTCCACAGACATTTGGTAATTGATAGTCTTTTTTTAAAGTATATATAACAGAAACATGTTTAAAAGTGTGCACATTTTAGTGTTTTGATATGTGTTTGTAAAGAGAGATGCACTCACATCAGAGTGGGTTTCAGCAGGTTCTGACCAGTTCTGGAGAACCGGTAGTGGAAATTTTGAGTAGTTCGGAGAACCAGTAAATACCACCTCTGACTGGCCCCGCCCCCATCTATTCTCTGCCTCCCAAGTCCCAGCTGAGCGGGAGGAAATGGGGATTTTGCAGTAACTTTCCCCTGGATTGGGGTGGGAATGGCGATTTTACATTATCCTTCCCCTGCCACACCCACCAAGCCATGCCACAGCCACCAAGTCATACCCACAGAACCGGTAGTAAAAATTTTTGAAACCCACCACTGACTCACATGCAAAACAATTTTAAAGCTATGAAAATTAGTAAACAACATGAATCAATTTTAAACCTAACACAGAAATGTACAAAATAAAATATCATTTATATCTTGCCAATCCCCAGAATTTATGTAACCCTTTCTCAAGGCTTCCACGCAGCCTTCACTCACTTTACACCTTGAAGTCTCTTAACTGTTAGGATGCCTGGGGACATTTTGTTTTACTAACAACAAGGAAGCAGCTTGCTTTGCAGCCTTAAAATTTTGCTTCCTGTGTTTCTCAGCATCAGTTTGATGTAGTCACGTTGTTCTGAATGTTGCTTTTATTAATTGAAAACATTTCTATAACTCTTTCCTTAAATCTTAACGAAAGCCACCAGGACGATTTGAAATAACAGAAATAACAAGAAAAGACAATAATTAAAATTCTAGCTTTTTAGAGTTTGTAATCTTGGACTAATCTAGATAGCATACTAAAAAGCAGAGACATCACCCTGCCAACAAAAGTGTGTATAGTCAAGGCTATTGTGTTCCCAGTTGCAATGTACGGCTGTGAAAGTTGGACTATAAGAAAGGCTGAGCGCCAAAGAATTGAGGCCTTTGAACTCTGGTGCTGGAGAAGACTCCTGTGAGTCCCTTGGACTGCAAGGCCATCAAACCGGTCAGTCCTAGAGGAGATCAACCCTGACTGCTCTTTAGAAGGCCAGATCCTGAAGAGGAAACTCAAATACTTTGGCCACCTAAAGAGAACTAACTGGAGAAGAGGCTAATGCTGGGAACAATTGAGGGCAAAAGAAGAAAGGGACGACAGAGACGAGGTGACTGGATGGAGTCACTGAAGCAGTCGGCGTGAGCTTAAATGGACTCTGGGGGGGGGATGGTAGAGGACAGGAAGGCCTGGAGGAATGTTATCCATGGGGTTGCAATGGGTCGGGCACGACTTCCTGACTAACAACAACAACAACTAATCTTGGACTGCATATTTCTCTAAGCACACAGTCCCAAAACTGTGTGCTGGCTGGGGAATTCTGGGTTTGAAGTCCGCACATCTTAAAGTTGCCAAGTTTGAGAAACACTGGCTCAAACCATTATTTACTGAACAAACTGCAATTGATTAGGTTCTTCCAGCATGCTAATATATAAAAACCCGTGCCTTATTAATACTACACTCAACCCAAATCAAGCATACTCTGCTAAGCTGAATGCAGAATGCTGCCTGGGGATTTCTGGGAGTTGAAGTCCATACAGCTTGAACGTGACAATGTTGGGAAACACTGTGTTAAAGTTTTGAGATGGGGGAAACATTGGCAAGAAAAGCTTCAGCGAAAAAGCAACAAAGATGCTTAGGAGACTGGAGGCTAAAACATATGAAGAACAGTTGCAGGAACTGGGTATGTCTAGTTTAATGAAAAGAAGGCTTAGGGGAGACATGGTAGCAGTATTCCAATATGTAAGGGTCTGCCACAAAGAAGAGGGGCTCAATCTATTTTCCAGAGCACCAGAAGGCAAGACAAGAAGTAACGGATGGAAATTAATCAAGGAGAGAAATTTCCTCGCAGTTAGAACAATTAATCAGTGGAATGACTTGCCTCCAGAATTTGTGGGTACTCCAACACTGGAAGCTTTTAAGAAGAGATTGGACAATCATTTGTCTGAAATGGTATAGGTCCCAAAGGTGCTTTTTTAAGAGGCAACTAGACTTCCTTGTTTTCCTTTGAAGAGGTTTCGCTTCTCACCCAAGAAGCTTCTTCAGCTCTAAAGAAGATTCTTGGATGAAAAATGAAATGTCTTCAAAAGAAAAACCAGAAAGTCCAGTTGCCTCATGAAAAAGCACCTTTGGGACAACCAT
Organism: Pituophis catenifer annectens; assembly: GCF_029215685.1. Lineage (NCBI taxonomy): Eukaryota > Metazoa > Chordata > Lepidosauria > Squamata > Colubridae > Pituophis > Pituophis catenifer. The sequence continues at coordinate 285,235,737 of NW_027256882.1, read as the reverse complement.
GACCTGGATGACCGAGAATCTCCATAAACAGAAGCAGTATCAGGTTTCCTGCCTGAGCAGGGAGTTGGACTAGAACCGTGATGGTGAACCTATGGCACGTGTGCCACAGGTGGCACGTAGAGCCCTCTCTGCGGGCACGCAAGTCATTGCCCCAGCTGTTGTGACCCCGACTCCCGAGCCTGTCCTAACAGAGGAAGAGGACTCAGAAGGTGATGGGGAGGTACTGACAAGGCCTCCCTCTCCAGGACCCTCCTTTCTGGCAATGCCTCAGGTTCCATCCGAAGGCCAGGAGGAACAGCCTGGGATGTGCCGAGAGGAAGGCATATCGGAGCACCAATTGATAGGGAGCGAGGATGATGAATCCTGGCTTGATCCCAGACAGCGTCGGAGGGAGAAGCGTGCGCAGCAACGGAAGAGGCGTGGGAGGGCCAGAGATTGAGCTGAGTCACGGAGCCACGCCCCACCAGGAATAAAAGTGGGTGGGATTGCTCTTCAGGCTTTGTGACAGACAAAGTTAAACCTTGAAAGTCACATCGTGATCTCTGAAATTCGGCTTGGATGTATTTTGGACTGAACATTGACTAAACTCTTGTCTCGTGGATAATTTGTTGCTCCTGGAACGGACTGAAGATAAGTCCTCTTCTGCTTTATGGGAGTGAAAACGGTCTTGGCAGGCATTCGGCAGTTTGCTGCCAAAACTTTGGTCTGCCAAGAATTCTAATCTGTTTACCTAATAAAATATTGGCAGGCGTGCTTGGTATTATGTTTGCCTGTGTGAGGAAGGGGGACAGAACACCAGCTCAGGTCCACTGCACATGTGCACGCACCTCCCGCTGGCTAGCTGGTTTTTCGGTCTCTGTCGCACATGCGCAGGGCACATGCGGGAGATGCGTGCACATGCACGGTGGGGCCTACATGTGCAGGGGTTGCCGTGCATGCGTGGGGGGGGGGCTTAGACCTGCAGGCGTGGGGTGGTCATGTGGGGGGGGGTTGTGCACGCATTGCATTATGGGTGGCACTCGGCACCAAAAAGGTTAGCCATCATTGGACTAGAAGACCTCCAAGGTCCGTTCCAACTGTGTTATTCTGTTCTTTTATTCTGGTACAAAAAATGTGTACAAAATGATAACTCATCGTAACACAGCCATGGGTCTTAACCTAATCCAATTGCCTGAACTCACAAGATACACAACTGTAAACTAGCTGCATAATTAGGTTTTCATAAGGCATCAAACCATTAACTAGCAAATGACATTTTAGGGTAGCGTTTTTATATAAATCTAATTCGTGGGGAGGGGAAGCAAAAGCAGTGTTTTGAGATAGTTCAGTGGATTTTTTTTTTTTCCTTACAGGAAAACTGACAATGATCAAGTTGAGATTTTTATCAGGGTGGGTCTCTATGCATCTTGAATTGCAAACATATAGGAAGTTGCCAAGAATTTCTTTAGTACAGTAAAATTGGCATTTTGTAATAGAGAAGGCCAGTCAGCTTTTAAAGTCATGATAAGAAGAGAAAAATGATGCTATCTTTAAAATACAGCTGTAGCTTATCTGTGCTTTTGGAAACTGTGTCAAAAGCAAGTGGTTTTTACCCAAGCGTCCCACAGTGAAAAACGGAGCAGAGGTTAGTAATTCTGATTTAAGAATGTGCAAAGAATGTGTGAGGAACAGTCTTGGCTGGAAGAAATGACCTGGGCTGAGAAAATACCAGCTTTCAAAGAGGGAATATTCTCCCTCAGGTGAGAAGTATAGGGATGTAAACCGTTATTATGGTTTTATGTCATGTATAACAATAGACTTGTGTAGCATATACATTAAATGCATTAAATATAAATTTAAAATGTCAATTCAAAGAAGTTAAATGAAGATAGATAGATAGATAGATAGATAGATAGATAGATAGATAGATGATAGATGGATGGATGGATGGATGGATGGATGGATGGATGGATAGATGGATAGATAGATGGATAGATGGATAGATTTTATTTATTTATTTATTAGTCCAATTTATATGTCGCCTTTCTCCGTAAACTCAGGGCGGCTTACAATGCATTATAGCAATAGCCTGCAGGTATATACCTGCTTATTAGGGCTTTTGGCCCCCCCAAGCGGTGTTGTTCTATACAAAGTTGGCTTATTGCCCCCACAATCGGGTCCTCAATTTACCTACCTTGAAAGGATGGAAGGCTGAGTCAACCTTGAGCCTGGTGAGATTCAAACTTGCACTAATTGCAGGCAGCTGGCAGCTAAGATGGATAGATGGATAGTTTAGTTTTAGTATTAGTTTAGTTTTTATTATATTTGTATACCGCCCTTCTCCCGAAGGACCAGGGCGGTGAACAGCTATAATAAAAAAACATACAAGACAAAATTTAAAAAAACATATTAAAACAATTCAATCTTTGGCCAAAATTAAAACTTCCAATTGAAACCATTTTAAACCACTTTTAAAACCCAATTTAAAATCATAGAAAGATGGATAGATGGATAGATATAGATATAGATATAGATATAGATATAGATATATAACACATACATACACATAAAATATAAATTTTGAATGTCAGTTCACAGAACTAGTTAAAAGGGGAGGGAGGGAGAAAATTGAGAGCTGGTATAGGAAAGAGGAAGAGGGAAAGGGAAAGGAAGAGTGATGGATTAAGAAAAGAGAAAAAGGAAGGAAGGAAGGAAGGAAGGAAGGAAGGAAGGAAGGAAGGAAGGAAGGAAGGAAGGAAGGAAGGAGCAGAGGAAGAAAGAAAGGACAGGGCAGAGGAAGGAAAGAAGGAAGGAAGGAATATGGTTTTTTTATAGTTAAGTTGATCTTTTGATTATTTATTATCTCCTCTGTGACCAAAACAACTCAAAATTTAAAAAGACACCCAAAAATTTTCTTTGCTTTCACTTTCATTGACCTTACTTGTCTTCTGCAGCTGTATAAGTTATCAGGAATGTCCACAGGTTGTGGAGGAGCTGTGTGTATCAAAAACAGTGGTGAATTGAAGTTCCACCTCCTTTTTAATGTGCATTGCATAATGCAGATAAAAAGAGATGCGATTCTAGCATTGGCCATTTGAATCTTTAAAAAACCCCTCCCCATTGCAGACACCGCACTTTATGTCTCTCCCATAGAAATTTGCTGTAATTCCTGAAAACCGATGTGCTCCTACGATTAATCACAAGAAAGGTCATAAAATGGGGCAAAACTCACTCAACAACAGAAATTTTCGACTCGATTGTGGTCGTAAGTCGAAGACTGCCTGAATCGGATTCTCCTGAAGCTCTCCTGGATAATGACCTCAACCCCTCTGATAATAATTAGCAAAAGTTGTCATAAGGAGGTTGTTAGGATATGGTATAAGCCTAACAAGTTTTTCAGGCAATATATGTGTGCTATCACTTTAAATGTATTCTTTAACTCTAAGATGTAATGCTGAGTAATTGTACTGCTGAGTCATTGTAATGACTAATGACTGCTGACTGAATGCTGACTGCAATTATCCTAATTGTACTGTTGAGTCATTGCATTGCTGACTTCACTTATCTTAAGTGATAATTACTAGTGTAAATTGTATATAAGGAGAAAGCCGAGCTATAGTCATTGTTGGACCTGCTCTCATCATTGCTTGCTGCTTGACTGGAACTGTTGATTGGAACTGTTACTGTCGTGTGTGAAGAACTGGATGGATCTGTTATCATCTTGATTTGTTACCAGCGTTGAATTGCTGTTTGTCTGGTAAGAAGATATCTGTAACTTCGGACTGATTTAAATGGCTAAAGGAGACATGCTATCATGTCTCCCCTAGTCCTTCTTTTCATTAAGCTAGACATACCCAGTTCCTGCAACCGTTCTTCATATGTTTTAGCCTCCAGTCCCCTAATCATCTTTGTTGCTCTTCTCTGCACTCTTTCTAGAGTCTCCACATCTTTTTTACATCATGGTGACCAAAACTGGATGCAGGATTCCAAGTGTGGCCTTACCAAGGCATTATAAAGTGGTATTAACACTTCACGTGATCTTTATTCTATCCCTCTGTTTATGCAGCCTAGAACTGTGTTGGCTTTTTTGGCAGCTGCTGCACACTGCTGGCTCATATCTAAATGGTTGTCCACTAGGTCTCCAAGATCCCTCTCACAGTTACTGCTATTGAGCAAGGTACCACATATACTGTACCTGTGCGTTTTGTTTTTCTTGCCTAAATGAAGAACCTTACTTTTTTCACTGTTGAATTTCATTGATCTTGATCTTCACTTTTTTTTGGAGGAGCTGGTATTCACATGGCACCAGAAATGGAAAATTGGAACTGTTGCATCATATTCTTCTCTCCTCCATCCAGATGATTTGTGGACAGAGTCCAGAAAAAGAAGGGCATGTCAGTTGGCTAACTCTGTAGAGGCAGGGATGTGGACTCAGAGAAAGGGAGAAGGGAGAAGGGATGTCTTGCTCAAGAGCCCCACAAAATCCGTAGCTTTCTCCACCATTTGGCAGATGACGTTCTTGTGACCTAGAGTCAATTCAGTTCATTTCAGGATGGCTTCGTAGCTAAAAGGCAGCAGAGAGGGACCGGAGGGACCTTGAAGAAGAGGCTGGGCCAGTGGTGAAATTTTCCCCGGTTTGCCACCGGTTTGCTGCCCGCGCATGCGCATATGTGCAGTGTGCACCAAACAACCGCTGTGCATGCGTGCACAGTGCACACCAAACACACACTGTGCACACACACATGCACAGTATGCACCAAACGTGCGCTTCGCGCAGCAAAAGGATGCTTGGGAAGGTAAGTAGAACAGCGAGGGGGCGGAACAGCTGTACCGCGTGATTCAGATTCACTAGAAAGCAGGATTTCCTGCTTCCTAGTGATTTTAAATTGTGTGGCACAGCTGATCGTCAGAAATACCAGTTTGGACGAACTGGTAGCTTTTTTTACTACCAGTTCGCCCGAACAGGTAGTTTTTATCACTACAGATTTGCCCGAACCGGTATGAACTGGTAGCATTTCACCACTGGGCTGGGCAGCCATTTGTCTGAAATAGTATAAGGCAGGGCTGTCAAACTCAAGGCCCAGGGGCCGGATCCAGCCCATGAGGTGCTTAGATCTGACCCACAGGGCTGCCCTGGATACAGCAAAGGATTGGCCCGCGGGGCTTCTGCCAGCAAAAATGGAGCTTGGGAGGGCCGCAGGTGGCCCTCTCGAGCTCCGTTTTCGCTGGCAGAGGATTGCAAGAGGCTATTGCAGCCGAAAACAGAGCCTGGGAGCCCGTTTTCGGTGGCAGAATGCTCGGGCCACCACAGGCACCCCCAACACGAGTGATGTCAATCTGGCCACGCCCACCCTGGCCACGCCCACCACAGCCCCTGAGGTGAAACACAACCCTGATGTAGCCCTCAATGAAATTGAGTTTGACACCCCTGGTATAAGGTCTCCTGCTTGAGCAGGGATCGGGCAAGTGTCTCACTTAGCAACAGAAATTTTGGGCTCAAATGTGGCTGTAAGAAAATGTCTACCTGTATTATTCTATTATTACAGGTAGTCCTCGACTTACTACTCACATATCAACCCAAAATTTCTGTTTCGGGGGGGGGGGGAAACATTTGTTAAGTGAATTTTGTCCCATTTTATGACCTTTCTTGCCATAGTTGTTAAGTGAGTCACTGAAGTTATTAAGTTAGTCACATATTTGCTAAGTGAATCTGGCTTCTCCATTGACTTTGCTTGTCAGAAGGTTGCAGAAGGAGACCTCATGATCCCAGGACACTGCAACCGTCATAAATATGAGTCCATTGCCAGGCGTCTGACTTTGAATCGCGTGACCATGGAGAGGCTGCAACGGTTTTAAGTGTGAAAAATGTCCGTAAGTCACTTTTTTCAGTGCCGTTGTATCTTCGAAAGGTCGCTAAAGAAAGTGTTGTAAATCAAGGACTACCTGTGTTCTGTTTGATGTTAATAAAAAGCCATGAACTCTTTTTATTTTCTAGAAATTAAAAAATTCTCATTCAAAGTAAATCCACCGATGCTTTTCAGAATTAATTCCGGGGAGGGAAATGGCTTTTTCAAGAAACTCGAAGGAGTTAGGGAGTGAAGGGAGGACTACAAAGAAGCCCTACAGTTTCTTGGATTCCTCTTTGCCTTTTGATCTGCTTTTTAAAAACACAGCAAAGAAGCAAAGCAAGGAATTAGAAGGAAAGCATCTGGAGAAAGGGATGATTATACTTGGGTGCAACTCGGTAAGAGCATAAAATTGCCACGATCATCTAAAAATAAGCAAAGCACCCTGACAATCTGCAAAGCCACTTCAGATGTCTACAGTGGCCGCTTCTTAACAACCGGGCATCCCATGCCAAGCTCCACATGGCCCAGCCATGCGACATGGCCCCATGCCCAGCGGGGAGTTAAACAAATAACCAGAACGTATTTTAACTTCTACCTGCATTCTTTAGAACCCTGGTCAGCTTTTCTGTGCCTTTCTGCTTCTGACCAAGGTTCAGTAATGGATGGAAAACTCTCTTGACACGACAGCTTTCAAAACCTCAGAGGGAAAAATCAAAGTTTTCTTGGACATGTTGCTACGGATCTGAGCGTTGCTATTTTCCAACAGAGAAACCTCAAATGGGGAGAGTGAAATTTGAACTCCAAATGAGATGTATCTATTAATTTCGTATGCTTTGCTTTCCATTGCAGGTGTTAATTTACTAAGCCGCTTTGATGGTTGTATTTTTTATTTTATTTTTTGGGGGGAATAATCCCTGGGTGATCTTTGGAGGAATGGCCAATCTATTGAGCTTGAACTCATCAGAAGTTTTTTTTTTATGTAGTGTCACAGACTGTGCTTTTGCAAGTCATGTCTACTTGACTTTGCAAATCACATATTTTCTCCACAGTTGTGTTTCTTAGCCTTTGTGGACTTCAGTTCGCAGAATTCCTCACCCACTTATCTTAAAAGTTGTTGAGGATGAAAAACACTGTTCTATAACTATGTTTATAATACTCCCAACAATTTAAGGGAACAAGATGAGACCCAGGAAATGGATACAGTGGAAATGGGTTGGGTGGATAGGATAGGACAGGACAGAACAGGACAGGACAGAACAGAATAGAATAGCAGAGGTTTTTTTTGTTTTTTGTTTTTTTTTTAAATTTGATTTATATGCCGCCCTTCTCCGGAGACTCAGGGCGGCTTACAATGTGCTCGGCAATAGCCTTCATACTTTTGTATATTTTTACAAAGTCAGCTTATTGCCCCCACAAACTGGGTCCTCAATTTACCTACCTTAGAAAGGATGGAAGGCTGAGTCAACCTTGAGCCTGGCAAGATTCGAACTTACTAATTGCAGACAGCTGGAGTTAAATTACAATGCATTCATCTGCTGAGCTATCCAGGCTCCTCAGAGTTGGAGGGGACTTTGGAAGCCTTCTAGTCCACTTCCCCACTCAAGCAGGAGACCCTATACAATTTCAAATAAATGGTTGTCCAATCTCTTCTTTAAAACTTCCAGTGTTGGAGCATTCACAAGTTGTTCCACTGATTAATTGTTCTCCCTATTAGGAAATTTCTCCTTAGTTCTAGGTTGCTTCTCTCCTTGATTAGTTTCCGTCCATTGCTTCTTGTCCTGTCTTTTTTTTTTTAATTTATTTTAATTTGATTTATATGCCGCCCTTCTCTGCAGACTCAGGGCGGCTTACAATGTGCTCGGCAATAGCCTTCATCCTTTTGTATATTTTATACAAAGTCAGCTTATTGCCCCCACAACTGGGTCCTCAATTTACCTACCTTAGAAAGGATGGAAGGCTGAGTCAACCTTGAGCCTTGGCGAGATTCGAACCTGCAGTAATTGCAGGCAGCTGTCTTAATAACCAGCTTAATAATAGGGTGCCTTAGACCACTGTACTACCAAGGCTCTTCTGGTGCTTTGGAGAACAGTTTGACTCCCTCTTCTTTGTGGCAGCCCCTGAGATATCGCAACACTGCTATCATGTCACCCCTAGTCCATCTTTTCACACTGAATTCCAGCAACCGTTCTTTAGATGTTTTAGCCCCCTAAGTTTAACTAACTTTAGCATTAACTTTCATACAGAGAGTCCTCAACCTACAACCATTCATTTAACGACATTCAAAATGACCATGGCGTCGAAAAAAGTGACTTACAAGCAATCCTCACACATATGAACTTTTGCAGCGCCCCCAACCACAATCATGTGATCAAAATTTGGTCGCTTGGCAACTGGCATGTATTTACGATGGTTGCAGCATCTCGCCGTCATACAATTGCCTTTTGAGACCTTCCCGGCTGGCTTCCGATGAGAAAACACAATGGGAGAAGCCAGATTGGTTTAGGGTTCAGATGGGTTGGAACGTGGATCTCCACATTAATAATGAATAAAAGCGCTGAAGTTCAACCCAATTGAAGGCACCACTTAAGAGAGCGGATCAATTTTTATTGAAAGACAAGGGTTGAAAATCAGCCAGCAGTGCGCTGCAACTGCCAAAAAAAAAGCCAACACAGTCCTAGGCTGCATTAACAGAGGGATAAAATCAAGATTATGTGAAGTGTCAATACCACTCTATAATGCCTTGGTAAGGCCACACTTGGAATACAGCAACCAGTTTTGGTCGCCACGACGTAAAAAATGGTGTGGAGACTCTAGAAAGAATGCAGAGAAGAGCAACAAAGATGATTATCAGTTGTTTAAAATGGTAGCGTTTGCTCTTTGAGTTGGACTAGAAGTTCTCCAAAGATCCTCCAAACTCTGTTATTCTGATTCTGATTCCAGCTAAAGCATATGAAGAACAGTTGCAGGAATTGGGCGTCTCTAGTTTAATGAAAAGAAGGACTAGGGGTGACATGATAGCAGGGGTGGGTTCTAATTTTTTTTACTACCGGTTCTGTGGGCGTGGCTTATTTTGTGGGCGTGGCTTGATGGTCATGTGACAATTCTTTAGGATTTAGCAGAGGTACTGGTCAACCAGGGTTTTAACTGCTTGCAGAGCTGTACCGGTCTACCCATTTGTTTTTGCAGGCACTGGTCTACCCATTTATTTTTGCAGGCACCGGTCTACTCATTTGTTTTTGGAGGCACCGGTCTACCACCACACTGCCTTTTAACACTGATCAGCTGTAGGGCGGCCCTTTGAAGCCCCACGGCAAGAGTTTAAACAGCTTTTTCCTTCTAGCCGATCAGCTGGGACTCGGGAGGCAGCAATAGATTGGGGGTGGGGCCAAATAAAAGGTAAGAATAATGCAGAGAGGGGCGGGGGGGGGGGGGCAAAACCAGTTCGGTGATGTCATATCATCACCGCTACTGGCTTGGTGGAACCGGGCGGAACCAGGCAGAACCCACCACTGCATGATAGCAGTGTACCAATATCTCAGGGGCTGCCACAAAGAAAAGGGGGTCAACCTATTCTCCAAAGCACCTGAGGGTAGGACAATAAGCAATGGATGGAAACTAATCAAAGAGAGAAGCAATCTAGAATTAAGGAGAAATTTCTTGACAGTTAGAACAAGTAATCAGTGGAACACTTGTCTTCAGCTGCTGTGGGTGTGCCAATACTGGAGGGTTAACCATTTGTCTAAAATGGTATAGGGCGAACCTATGCCCTAGTTCAGCTCCAGCACGCATGCGTGAACCGGCCATCTGATTTTCAGGCCTTCTGGGCGCAACGGAAGTTGGGAAACGGGATGTTTCTGGCCTATGGAGGGCCTCCGGGGGGGAGAGGCTGTTTTCGCCCTCCCCAGGCTCTTAGAAAGCCTCTGGAGCCTGGGGAGGATGAAAAACAGGCCTACCAGGCCTATCGTGCCACTGTGTGCCAAAACCGGGGGGAGCTCAGGGGGTTGCATGTGCATGTGCGGTGTTGTGGGGTGCGGGGGGGCATTGAGTTATGGGTGTGGGCACACGCGTGCGCAAGCCTCCTGCGCTCCCCCTGCTTTTGACACACAACGGCAAAAAGGTTAGCCATCACTGGTATAGAGTCTTCTGCTTGTGCAGGGGGTTGGACTAGAAGACCTCTAAGATCCCTTCCAACCTGGGGTGAAATCCAATTTTTTTCTCTACCGGTTCTGTGGGCGTGGCTTGGTAGGCGTGGCAGGGGAAGGCGATTGCAAAATCTCCATTCCCACCCCGCTCCAGGGGAAGGATACTGCAAAATCGCCATTCCCTTCCTACTCCTGGGGGAAGGACATTGCAAAATCTCCATTCCCACCCCACTCTGGGGCCAGCCAGAGGTGGTATTTGCCAGTTCTCCGAACTACTCAAAATTTCCGCTACCGGTTCTCTAGAACCTGCTAGAACCTGCTGGATTTCACCCCTGCTTCCAACTCTCTTATTCTGTTGTTCTGTTAAAAAGATCACCGTATACTCTGCTCTGAAATTGTCTCCTCTCCTTACATTTGTTCTCCATCATCTCCATCTCAACAACGGGGAGAGCAATCTCAACAACGGGGAGAGCTTTTCAGTGGCCCATTTTTGGTGCTCCAGGTCAAAAGACTCCACAAAAGAGGGTTTTGCAATGTGCTGAGTTGCAGGATTCAAGGTGAAGGACGCTTTGTCCAGTAACGGAAGAAGGGTTGTTATCATCCATCATCATTCAGGGCATTGGAGTGTCAGATCTCTGTGTCTCTTGATATCTTTGTGTTCAAGAAACAGAGCATTATCTTTGTTATTGTTCTAGAGATATTTTTGATGAGGTCATGATGTGCTCGAAAGGAACACTGTGAGACAACATGACATTCGGGCGAGACAATGATTTGGTCTCAAGCGTTGAGTTGTTTTCTTTTCTAGCTTTCTTTTCAAGTGGGGGTTTCCCACTCAATCCTGTTCTTCAGCCAGCTTTAAGCAAGATTGGCTCCAGACTAGATCACTTCTGGCCTGTCTCATTCCTTGGTGGCTTCCAGGGGTGGGCTGCTGGGGGTTCGCAGGGATTCGGGAGAACCTCTAGCTAAGATTTTGTGCAGTTCGGAGAAACCCCAAATCCCACTCCTGGCTGGCCCCACCCACCCCGCCCCTCCCCGGGGTTCCCACACGGCCTGTTTTGGATGCTGGTAAGTGCAAGGTGCATGTGGAGGCTCAGGGAGGGTGGAAAATGGGCCTACTGGAAGTTCAGGAAGGCCAGAAATGGGCCTGTTTCTGGCCTCCGGAGGACCTCCGTAGCCTGGGGAGGCTGTTTTCGCCCTCCTAGAGGCTCGAGGAGCCTCCAGAGCTCAGGGAGGGCAAAAATGCCCCCCCTGCCCTGGTGTAGGAGGACAACTAGGCCACACCCACCATAACCACGCTCATCCAGCAACCGGGCAGAGAACCCCTTGCTAAAATTTTTGAAACCCACCCCTGTTGGTGACTTTGCGAAAAATACAGGCCAATCCAGGATAGAAGCTCACTTTGCCTGGAAGAAGAAATTGTAATTATTTTTCCAGTTAAGTCTCCCACGCTGTATCATTTCACCGCTCACCCTCTTCTGTTGTTACGCCATGTTGCATCTCTGATTATTCACCCTGTGGCAGTTCCAAATACCTTACGATACAATAATTTTGACGTGATGAAATCAGTGGTGAAATCCAATTTTTTTGAGTCCCAATGCAGCTCATTTTTGATGCGAGCTAAGTGCAGGACATGCACGGAGGCTCAGGGAAGTTGAAAAATGGGCCTACTGGAAGTTCGGGAATCCCGTTCGCAATCCCGTTGCAAACCGGTAGTAAAGGTAAGTAGAACCCACCCCTGCCTGCCCCCCCCACAAGGTCAAACATAACCCTGATGCGGCCCTCAAAGAAATCAAGTTTGACACCCCTGGTCTAGGCTGATTGCACCTGGATTCATTTCAGAGGCAGAGGAGTGAAGGATGCAGATGTTAAAACCTCTCCAGGAAGGAGCAAATGAGTAATTTGAATTGGACACCTGAAAATGCAAAGATAGTGAGGTATAGGACCCAAATTTGAAATGTTTCCTTTTCTTTTTTTTTTTTTTTAAAATGTTCAGCAATTTGCCAGATCCCAGCAGAGAACATGTTATGAAGCCACCTGTGAGTTTAATATGAATAATTGTATTTAGTTTTATCTGTCAGATGTCGGAAGGGTTATAAAAGGACATAATTTGTATTTATTCCTTGGCTCGACTCCTGGAACAGTTAACTGCCCTTTTGATTTAATTCCAAAGCAAACAAAATTTAACTTTTGCTTAGAATTACAGAGCCATTAAAATAAAAGGCATCGCAGAAGTTACCTTCTCACTGCAGGTGCTTGCTGCTAGAACATTTCTGACAGATGAACTTCCAACCATGGAGAACTCATGATTTCATGTGGTAATCTGTTCCACTGGTTAACAGTTTGCACAGTTAGGACATTCCTCCTGACGTGAAGCCTTAACTCCTTTTTTATAGTTTTGAGCCCACTGTTCTTGTCCTACTCTCTTTTGTAAGTCACAGAGTGTACATTTTATTGCTGTTATCTGTAATCACCTTGCTTAAAAGGTGGGAAACCCATCATCCTCCAGATGTGGCTGAAAACCCATTCCCAGCATGACCAATTAGAATGGCTATTGAGATACTGACACTCAAATCCAGTTTGGTCCAGTGGTTAAGGTACCAGGCTGAGAACCAGTGAATGGCCTAAATGGCCTTGGAACTCAAGAGACCATGAGTTCTAGTCCTGCCTTTGCTGGACTAAGCCAACTGGGTGACCTTAGGCCATTCACTGGTTCTCAGCCCAGAGGTGAAATCCAATTTTTTTTTTACTACCAGTTCTATTGGGCATGGCTTGGTGGGCATGGCTTGGTGGGCGTGATGTGGCTGGTTGGGCGTGGCAGGGAAAGGATACTGAAAAATCTCCATTCCCACCCCACTCCTGGGGGAAGGATATTGCAAAATCTCCATTCCCACCCCACTCCTGGGGGGAGGATACTGCAAAATCTCCATTCCCATCCCACTCCTGGGGGGAGGATATTGCAAAAACTCCATTCCCACCCCACTCTGGGGCCAGTCAGAGGTGGTATTTCTTCGTTCTGCGAACTACTCAAAATTTCCACTACCAGTTCTCCAAACTACTCAAAATTTCTGCTACCGGTTCTCCAGAACCTATCAGAACCTGCTGGGTTTCACCCCTGTCTCAGCCCAACCTCCCTCACAGGGTTGTTGTTGTAGAGAAAACAGGAGGAGGAAGGTGTGGTGGATACAATAGTCCTCGACTTACGACCACAATTGAGCCCAACATTTCTGTTGCTGAGACAGTTAAGTGAGTTTTGCCCCATTTTACAACCTTTATTGCCACAGTTATTAAGTGGATCACTGCAGTTGTTAGTAACACAGTTGTTAAGTAAATCTGGCTTCCCTATTGACTTTAGAGAAGGTGATCCCATGATCCTGGGACACTACAACTCTCATAAATATGAGCCAGTTGTCGAGTGTCTGAATTTTGATTATTTATTTATTTATTTATTTATTTATTTATTTATTTATTTATTTCATGTATTTATATGCCGCCCTTCTCCAGAAGGACTCAGGGCGGTGAACACAAGTTAAAAACATGTACAACAAAATCCCATTTTAAACCAAATTAACTAATAAATAATAAATAATAAAATCCAGAATCAAAGTCAGCCTATTTGCTTGAACTGCCAAGTCTTCAGATCCCGACGGAAGATGGGACCAAGGGGATGCTGCAGCGGTCGTAAGTTTGAAAAATGGACATAAGTCACTTTTTCAAGTATCGTAACTTCAAACGTTCACTAAATGAACCATTGTAAGGCAAGAACTATCTGTATGTTTTCCATGTTGAGTTAATTGTACAAAATAATAAAAGCGGGCTACAAATAAATAAAATATCGAAAAATTATAATTCAGCAAAATTGACCTCTTATCTTAATGGGGCAGAACAGAAGTTTAGCTTTTGAATCTCTACTTCCAAGGACGGGGAAAAATAAATTCCGGTTCTCGCAATTCCCCAACCAACATTGCTTTCTCCACCTTCCCAGTTCATTAACATTGTCTGTTACATTGCTGGTTGGACATCCAGGCATAATTGAAATCTGAGTTGGTTATTCTTTTTGCCTGATGGCTTCAGATAGTTTTATCTTTATATTTAAGGCCTCTAGTGTGCTTTATTCATCATAATGAGTGGGAATGCTAATGAGGAACTAATGAGCCTGTTCAGCAAGAACTCTTCGTGCTGCTCCTAGACGCTAATTAGTTAAATTTCCTGACTCTTGTGATTAGCAGCCCAGTCCCTGAGTCACATCTTTTCTGATGCTGTCAAGCAGCTGCTTCAGAAAGAAAATTACTTACGTTAAATACATTAAGATGAATTGAATATAAAGTGCTATATTCACACAGCCCTGCCCACAAAAAAAGGCAGTAATTAATATTTTAAATTCAGCTAAGGAACGGACTATTGTTAAATAGAGAAGGTTTGCTCTGCGGAGCTCATGCTGGCTTCAATTTGGCCTCCGGTGAAAGCCCTCCTAAATTTTTTTAATTGACTGACACTGTTTTTGATTTTGAGCATCTGCCTTGTTCTTCCTCGCTTCTGCGGTGTTTTCATTTTAAATGTTATTTCGTTTTAGTGTAAATGTTTTTATTCCGATTGTATTTTTTGGGAATAGATTGTATTGGAAACGGCCCAGAGAGTTTCAGCTATCGAGCAGTTTAAACTTTAAACATTTAATAAAGAAATAAAAGCTAGCTTTTATGAGGCCTTTGCAGAAAAGAGATCATGGTTACTTTATTTTTGTATTTGTTGCTATGTCCATTGGTCAAATAGCTCTTGAAGTTTTTATTTTTTAATGGTTAATTTGAAAGGGCTGGTAGGAATAATCTGTTTGTTCATCGCTGTCAAAAGTGAATAGAATCAGGGGAAAAATAAACTTGTCTTCAGGCTGCTGACCCAATACAGGAAAATATTTATGATAGTTTCTATATCTTTCCAAGGACAATCACCATAAAGGATGGTTGTAAAACGATCATAAATAAATCATCATTCAGCCAGTTGAATTTAAACCTAGAGATAAATTACCAGTTGTTTTTGAGACAGCTGAAATAACCATCTTAAGTAGTTTTCCTGGTCCCTAATAAAATAAAGACAAATTGGAGAGCAAAAATAAAATAAAGACAAACTGGAGAGCAAAAATTATGGACAACAGTTATAGACGATCATCTATCTATGGCCTTAATGGGAAAAGCAAAAATAAATGTCCCTGATGAATATTCTCTTGGTCTCTGACAGAAAGCCACTTGAAGAGACTAGAAGCATTTGAAATGTGGATTTACAGATGGCTGTTACATATAAGCTGGGTTGACAAAATCAGAAATGAGGAGGTGATAAGCCACCTGGGAAAGCCAAGGGAAATCATCAAAACCATTAAAAAGCAAAAATATTTCGGACATGTGATGCGACACCCAGAAAAATACGCCATATTTCACTTAATCCTCCAGGGAAAGATTGAAGGCAAACGAGGTCGAGGCAGAAGAAAAAAATCATGGCTTCAAAATCTAAAGGACTTGGTTTGGACAAAACTCAGCAGCACTTCTTCGTGCGGCTGTTGATAAAAATAGGATTGCCAACGTCCAATGACAGATATGGCACAAGAAGAAGAAGAAGATGAATATTCTATGTGGCCAGGATAATATATGGAAAGATCAAATAACTATAATTAATTGGAAAATGACTGACGAAAACCATACATGCCCATGTTTCTGAATTAAATAGCAAAGATATTATTGTACTCTGAGTGCCAGAACTATAGCCCATTTTCAATTTAAAAAAACCCACACAATTGTAAATATCTCAAGAGGAAAACTCAACAAATCAGCAAGAAAATATAAACATGTTGAAAGTTTCACTGTAGGATTAAAACTCAGAATCCAGATAGAGATATTAGATTAGCAACAGAGACACAATTTTAACATAAGAGTACTTGGACTGCAGCAGAAATAAATGTTCCAAGATTAAGAGAAGACAATTTATTTGTTGTTTCAATTGCAATCCTATTTGTAGGCCCTAGCACTATTTAATTTGAATTCAAAGTGGCCTTAGAAGAATAAAAGATGGACTATGGGTGATATTTATTTATTGGATTTATATCCAATAAATCTCCCGAAGGACTCAGGGCGGCTCACAACAATGATATGATAACTGTCTTCCAATATCTAAGGGGTAGCCACAAAGAAGAGGGGATCAACCTATTTTCCAAAGCACCAGAAGGCAAACAAGAAACAATGGAAACTAATCAGACCAGAATAACAGAATAACAGAGTTGGAAGGGACCTTGGGGGTCATCTAGTCCAACCCCCTGCTCAAGCAGGAAACCCTATATCATTTCAGACAAATGATTGTTCAATTTCTGCTTTAAAACCTCCAGCACTGGAACACACCCACAACTTCTGAAGGCAAGGTGTTCCACTGATTAATAGTTCTCATTGTCAGGAAATTTCTCCTCAGTTTTAGATTGCTTCTCTCCTTGATCCAATATCTGAGGGGCTGCCACAAAGAAGAGGGAGTCAAGCTATTCTCCAAAGCACCTGAGGGCAGGACAAGAAGCAATGGGTGGAAACTAATCAAGGAGAGAACCAACCTAGAACTAAGGAGAAACTTCCTGACAGTTAGAACAATTAATCAGTGGAACAACTTGCCTCCAGAACTTGTGAATGCTCCAACACTGGAAGTTTTTAAGAGGGTATTGAATAACCATTTGTCTGAAGTGGTGTAGGGTTAGGGTTAGGGTTTCCTGACTAAGCAAGGGGCTGGATTAGGTGGCTCAATGGCTGAGACACTGAGCTTGTCGATCAGAAAGGTCGGCAGTTCTGTGATTCGGATCCCTAGTAGAGGTTTCCTGAGGGGGCTGGACTAGAAGTCCTCCAAGGTCCCTTCCAATTCTGTTATTCTGTTATTTCGTTAAGCTGAAACTCCCCTTCAATTCATGGAAGCCAACCAATGTTCTAAAGATTTCCTGAAAAAAGAAGCAGTTGCTTTAAAAGGGTCCAATCGTGACTCTTAAATCAGCCTGTGGTAGTCTTCTGCAGGGGTGAAATGTAAAATTTGTTACTACCAGTTCTGTGGGTGTGGCTTGGTGTGTGTGTGTGTGTGTGTGTTAATGTGACTGCTTTGTGTTCTTTTTATAACTTTTCATAGCATTTTTTCTAATGCTCTGAAAAGCCTCTGCCGATCAGGCAACTCAGCTGGGATCGTCAGAGACTTTTCAAAGCATTTTTTTTACCACCTCTTCGGCCAAGAGGTTGCAGAAAAAATGCTTTGAAAAGCCACTGACGATCCCAGCTGAGCCGCGCGCTCATCAGAGGCTTTTTTTTTTTTTACTTTTAAAAGCATTTTTTTGTCAGAAGAGGTTGTAGAAAAAAATGCTTTTAAAAGTAAAAAAAAAAGCCTTTGATGATCCTGCGGCTCAGCTTGGAATGGGGGGAGGCAGGGATTTTTGCTACCGGTTCTCCGAACCACCCACCTCCATCGCTACCGGATCGGGCGATCTGGTCCGAACCGGGAGCATTTCACCCCTGGTCTTCTGCCATCGAGAATCTGCTCCAGCCTAATGGTTCCAAAAAGTTTGGACCTTGGCTTCTAGAAGTTCTAGAAGAAGGGGGATGGATTCAGTTACAGTATTGATGGGAGCATCATTGGAAAATCTGAGGGACCAGGTTAAGGACAGGTTGATTTGGAGAAATCTGTGGGGTTGCTAAGAGTTGACAATGACTTGATAGCACATCATTACTCGAAACAACCAGTTTTGGATTTCTAGCCCTAGTAACCTTAACCCTAACTCTAATCCTAATCCTAACCCTAACCCTAACCCTAACCTACCCCACCCTAGCCCTACCCTAGCCCTAGCCCTAGCCCTAGCCCTAGCCTAGCCTAGCCTAGCCTAGCCTAGCCTAGCCTACCCTCACCCTAACGCTAACCCTAGCCCTCCCCTCCCCTCACCCTCACTCTAACCCTAGCCCTAGCCCTACCCTACCCTACCCTACCCCTACCCCTACCCCAACCTCAGCCCCAGCCCCAGCCCCAGCCCTAGCCCTAGCCCTAGCCCTAGCTCTACCTTACCCTACCCTTACCCTTACCCTAACCCTACTCTTCTGAGAAGCACCAATGCGTGGATCATGTGACATCCTCCTGTACCTTCCTGTACCTTCCTCTCCCTTCCCAGTTCTTGGGAAGGGTGCACCAAGGACAAAAATGCACATAAACAGCATTTTTACCAAATTGCTTAAGTTCCCCAAAAATTTGACACCTGGGCCAGTGTTTACTCAGCCCTAACCTAGAGTCAGACCTGCCTCTTTAACTGCCCCTATTTTTTGTTTGTTTTTCTTCAAAATGAAACAAGGCAGGATTTTGTAGAATTTAAAGGACCTGAAAAGGAAATGGAACCTTCCATCCTTAATATTTTCGATAGCCCCTCCCAAACTTGAGTTTTAGTTTTGAAACATCCTGTCTCCAAAATGCAAATATTTTACCCTTCTGTGGATCTTTTTTTTTTCTGATTTTTTATTTTTATTTTTAATACATAAACATAAAATACATCTTTTCAGAATGAAGCATTGATCCGGTCATAAATTTGTACAAGTACTAACACCTTTTTAAGAGAAACTTTTTTCAAATCTCCACAAATTACCATCTTGTAAAATATGAAGAAAAAAAAAGAAGAAAAAAGACAGAAAAAGGGAAAAAAAAGACTAGCTCATAATGACTTATTCAAAACTATTACCTTTCTATTATTTTACCTTTTCAAATAACACAACTTAATATTTTACACAATTATTTCCCTATATTCTGTCTATTTAACAATACCATTATCCAAAAACCCGTTTCTTAAATCTTTAGATCCTAGCCTAATATCATTTCAATTTTCTTTTCTTTTTGTTTAGATGAATGTATTCTTAAAAATATTCAAATCATTTCAATTGTTGTCAATGTTTAAACAATACTTTAACTGTTACTCCCAACATAACATCTTCATTTTTGCTATTTATCCCAACATAATCATTTTATTTTAACTGTTAATCCTTCTGTGGATCTTTATTTATATCCGGCAAGCGAGGATTTTGGGATTTGGTTCCATGATCTATCAAGGCGGTTAGGCGGTTGAAACTGGTCTGTATCATCTTTGTAAAAGGTAATTGATTCAAACATTATTCTTGCAATACGAGGGTGGAGTAGGATAGCTTTCCACTCATAACATTTGGGTTTATGCAGCTAGCAAGCTACAATTATCAGCCCTGTTCTGGAGAGAGGTCCCCAAATTGCAAATTAAAGTCATAGGAAGCCACACCTCAATGGAATATTTTATTTTTAAAAAATAGTTCCTAGCCGTAAGAACAGCATGACAATGAAATAAGTGACCAAGAGTCACCACCATGAAGTTTCCTTTTTTTTTTTCCAGACGGGTTCAAGATGAAATCAGATAGCCGTTTCTCAGAACTGTTTTAACTGAATTTCTCTCCTAAAGAAGAAATTGGTCTTGATGACCTCCGGAGTTCCTTCCAACGCTAGAATTCTAATGAACGCTTGAATCATCTCAATGTTTACTTTTGGTGGGATAGACTGTATACAATGGTGCAACAGAAGAAATTAATCCCATGTGTTTTACCAGCGGTGAGATTTTACTACCGATAATAGCCAAACGTTACTAAAATAACATTCATCTTTAATTTAAACAGACCTGTTTAAAAGAGCAGAAAATAATATTGTCTGAAAACTGAGCATAGCAACAAAGAAAAAACTTAAAGAAACTTGGTTAAAGCTGTTTTTGCTCATATATGCTCTCCCGTTTTTAGCTACACAGGTAATCCTCGATTTATGACCACAATTGAGCCAAACATTTCTGTTGCTAAGGGTGACAATTGTTAAGTGAGTTTTGTTCTTTTAATGACCTATTTTTAAATTTTTTAAAAAAATTTGATTTATATGCCGCCTTTCTCCGGAGACTCAGGGCGGCTTACAATGCGTTAAGCAATAGCCTTCATACTTTTGTATATTTATACAAAGTCAGCTTATTGCCCCCCACAATCTGGGTCCTCATTTCACCTACCTTTGAAAGGATGGAAGGCTGAGTCAACCTTGAGCCTGGTGGGATTTGAACTTGCAGTAATTGCAGGCAGGTGAATGTTAATAACAGGCTATTAGCTATTAGCTAGTCTGCTGCGCCACCAGGATTTTGCCACAGTTATTCAGTGAATCACTGCAGTTATTAAGTTAGTAACACGGCTATTAAGTGAATCTGGCTTCCCCCATTGACTTTCCTTGTCAGAAGGTCGCAAAAGGTTATCATATGTCCCCGGGACACTGCAACCGTCATAAATGTGAGTTGTCAAGTGTCTGAATGTAAATCACGTAATCACATAATCATGGGGATGCTACAATGGTCATAAGTGTAAAAAATGATCATAAGTCATTAAGTCATTAAGAACAACAAAGATGATTAGGGGACTGGAGGCTAAAACATATAAAGAACGGTTGCTGGAACTGGGTATGTCTAGTTTGATGAAAGGAAGGACTAGGGGAGACATGATAGCAGCGTTCCAATATCTCAGGGGTTACCACAAAGAAGAGGGAGTCAAGCTATTCTCCAAAGCACCTGAAGGAGCAAGAGATGGAAACTGATAAAAGAGAGAACAACTTAGAACTAAGGAGAAATTTCCTGTCAATTAGAACGGACTTGGTTCCGAAACTTGTAGATGCTCCAATCTTAGAATTTTTAAAGAAGAGATTGGACAGCCATTTGTCAGAAGTGCCTGCCTAAGCAGGGGGTTGGACTAGAAGACCTCCAAGGTCCCTTCCAACTGTGTTATTCTACTCTATTCTATGACACTTTTTTCAGCGCTGTTTTAACTTTGAACAGTCACGAAATGAACGGTTGTAATTCAAGGACTACCTGTAGGTCTATATAAAAATAATTCGTTAAAAAGAGAGGAAAGGAGGTAGCACAAAGCCTTGTGGTTCTTTTCTGTGTTTTTTCTAAACCATCCCAAGTGAGCCCGAGAGAAAGGTGAACTTGGACACAGCTGAAAAGCTCGGTGACCAGGGGTGGGCTGCTGGAGGTTCGGAGGGGTTCAGGAGAACCTCTAGCTAAGATTCTGTGCAGTTCAGAGAACCCCCAAATCCTACTCTTTGCTGACCCCACCCACACCTCCCCTCCCCGGTGTCCCCACATGGCCTGTTTTGGATGCAGGTAAGTGCAGGGCGCACATGGAGGCTCGGGGAGGGCGAAAAATGGGCCTACTGAAAGTTCAGGAAGGCCAAAAACAGGTCTGTTTCCGGCCTCCAGAGGGCCTCCGGAGCCTGGGGAGGCTGTTTTCGCCCTCCCAGAGGTTCGAGGAAAGCCTCCAGAGCCCGGGGAGGGCAAAAATGCCCCTCCCCCGCCATGGTGTAGAAGGCCGACTAGGCTACACCCACCATGGCCACGCCCATCCAGCAACCAGGCAGAGAACCCATTGCTAAAATTTTTGAAGCCCACCCCTGTTGGTGACCTTGCGAAAAATACAGGCCAATCCAGGATAAAAGCTCACTTTGTCTGGAAGAAGAAATTGTAATTATTTTTCCAGTTAAACCTCCCACGCTGTATCATTTCACCACTCATCCTCTTCCGTTGTTACGCCATGTTGCATCTCTGGTTATTCACCCTGTGGCAGTTCCAAATACCTTACGATACAATAATTTTGACGTGATGAAATCAGTGGTGAAATCCAATTTTTTTTACTACCGGTTCTGGTGGTGTGGCTTGGTGGGCGTGGTGTGGCTTGGTGGGCGTGGCTTGGTGGGCATGGCAGGGAAAGGATAGTGCAAAATCCTCATTCCCACCCCACTCTGAGGCCAGCCAGAGGTGGTATTTGCCTGGTCTATGA